>NW_026453654.1:0-300000 GCF_943734755.1 Anopheles moucheti
ACAGTTTTTGCATGAAAACTCATTCCTGGTAGAACTTCATAGCAAGTACAAAGTTCGTATCGGATGGACGAATTAGATGAAATAGACAGTTTTTGCATGAAAACTCATTCCTGGTGGAACTTCATAGCAAAGTACAAAGTTCGTTTTGGATGGATCAATTAAGTTGAAATAGGACAGTTTTTGCATGAAAACTCATTCCTGGTAGAACTTCATAGCAAAGTACAAAGTTCGTATCGGATGGACGAATTTAGTTGAAATAGACAGTTTTTGCATGAAAACTCATTCCTGGTGGAAACTTCATAGGCAAAGTACAAAATTCGTTTCGGATGGATCAATTTAGTTGAAATAGACAGTTCTTGCATGCAAACTCATTCCTGGTGGAACTTCATAGCAAAGTACAAAGTTCGTTTTGGATGGACAAAGTTAGTTGAAAAGACAGTTTTTGCATGAAAACTCATTCCTGGTGAACTTCATAGCAAAGTACAAAGTTCGTTTTGGATGGACAAAGTTAGTTGAAGTAGACAGTTTTTGCATGAAAACTCATTCCTGGTAGAACTTCATAGCAAAGTACAAAGTTCGTATCGGATGGACGAATTTAGTTGAAATAGACAGTTTTTGCATGAAAACTCATTCTGGTGGAACTTCATAGCAAAGTACAAAATTCGTTTCGGATGGACAAAGTTAGTTGAAATAGACAGTTTTTGCATGAAAACTCATTCCTGGTAGAACTTCATAGCAAAGTACAAAGTTCGTATCGGATGGACGAATTTAGTTGAAATAGACAGTTTTTGCATGAAAACTCATTCCTGGTGGAACTTCATAGCAAAGTACAAAATTCGTTTCGGATGGACAAAGTTAGTTGAAATAGACAGTTTTTGCATGAAAACTCATTCCTGGTGGAACTTCATAGCAAAGTACAAAGTTCGTTTGGATGGACAAAGTTAGTTGAAATAGACAGTTTTTGCATAAAAACTCATTCCTGGTGGAACTTCATAGCAAAGTACAAAGTTCGTATCGGATGGACGAATTTAGTTGAAATAGACAGTTTTTTGCATGAAAAACTCATTCCTGGTGGAACTTCATAGCAAAGTACAAAGTTCGTTTTGGATGGACAAAGTTAGTTGAAATAGACAGTTTTGGGCAATAAAAACTCATTCCTGGTGGAACTTCATAGCAAAGTACAAAGTTCGTTTTGGATGGACAAAGTTAGTTTGAAATAGACAGTTTTTGCATGAAAACTCATTCCTGGTGGAAGCTTCATAGCAAAGTACAAAGTTCGTTTGGATGGATCAATTCAGTTGAAATAGACAGTTTTTGCATAAAAACTCATTCCTGGTGGAACTTCATAGCAAAGTACAAAGTTCGTTTTGATGGACAAAGTTAGTTGAAATAGACAGTTTTTGCATAAAAACTCATTCCTGGTGGAACTTCATAGCAAAGTACAAAGTTCGTTTTGGATGGACAAAGTTAGTTGAAATAGACAGTTTTTGCATGAAAACTCATTCCTGGTGGAACTTCATAGCAAAGTACAAAGTTCGTTTTGGATGGACAAAGTTAGTTGAAATAGACAGTTTTTGCATTAAAAACTCATTCCTGGTGGAACTTCATAGCAAAGTACAAAGTTCGTTTTGGATGGACAAAGTTAGTTGAAATAGACAGTTTTTGCATGAAAACTCATTCCTAGTGGAACTTCATAGCAAAGTACAAAGTTCGTTTTGGATGGACAAAGTTAGTTGAAATAGACAGTTTTTGCATGAAAACTCATTCCTGGTGGAACTTCATAGCAAAGTACAAAGTTTCGTTTTGGATGGACAAAGTTAGTTGAAATAGACAGTTTTTGCATGAAAACTCATTCCTGGTGGAACTTCATAGCAAAGTACAAAGTTCGTTTTGGATGGACAAAGTTAGTCGAAATAGACAGTTTTTGCATAAAAACTCATTCCTGGTGGAACTTCATAGCAAAGTACAAAGTTCGTTTTGGATGGACAAAGTTAGTTTAAATAGACAGTTTTTGCATGAAAACTCATTCCTGGTGGAACTTCATAGCAAAGTACAAAGTTCGTTTTGGATGGACGAATTAAGTTGAAATAGACAGTTTTTGTATGAAAACTCATTCCTGGTGGAACTTCATAGCAAAGTACAAAGTTCGTTTTGGATGGACAAAGTTAGTTGAAATAGACAGTTTTTGCATAAAAACTCATTCCTGGTGGAACTTCATAGCAAAGTACAAAGTTCGTTTTGGATGGACAAAGTTAGTTGAAATAGACAGTTTTTGCATGAAAACTCATTCCTGGTGGAACTTCATAGCAAAGTACAAAGTTCGTTTTGGATGGATCAATTTAGTTGAAATAGACAGTTTTTGCATGAAAACTCATTCCTGGTGGAACTTCATAGCAAAGTACAAAGTTCGTTTTGGATGGACAAAGTTAGTTTAAATAGACAGTTTTTGCATGAAAACTCATTCCTGGTGGAACTTCATAGCAAAGTACAAAGTTCGTTTTGGATGGACAAAGTTAGTTGAAATAGACAGTTTTTGCATGAAAACTCATTCCTGGTGGAACTTCATAGCAAAGTACAAAGTTCGTTTTGGATGGATCAATTAAGTTGAAATAGACAGTTTTTGCATAAAAACTCATTCCTGGTGGAACTTCATAGCAAAGTACAAAGTTCGTTTTGGATGGACAAAGTTAGTTGAAATAGACAGTTTTTGCATGAAAACTCATTCCTGGTGGAACTTCATAGCAAAGTACAAAGTTCGTTTTGGATGGACGAATTAAGTTGAAATAGACAGTTTTTGTATGAAAACTCATTCCTGGTGGAACTTCATAGCAAAGTACAAAGTTCGTTTTGGATGGACAAAGTTAGTTGAAATAGACAGTTTTTGCATAAAAACTCATTCCTGGTGGAACTTCATAGCAAAGTACAAAGTTCGTTTTGGATGGACAAAGTTAGTTGAAATAGACAGTTTTTGCATGAAAACTCATTCCTGGTGGAACTTCATAGCAAAGTACAAAGTTCGTTTTGGATGGATCAATTAAGTTGAAATAGACAGTTTTTGCATAAAAACTCATTCCTGGTGGAACTTCATAGCAAAGTACAAAGTTCGTTTTGGATGGACAAAGTTAGTTGAAATAGACAGTTTTTGCATAAAAACTCATTCCTGGTGGAACTTCATAGCAAAGTACAAAGTTCGTTTTGGATGGACAAAGTTAGTTGAAATAGACAGTTTTTGCATGAAAACTCATTCCTGGTGGAACTTCATAGCAAAGTACAAAGTTCGTTTTGGATGGACAAAGTTAGTTGAAATAGACAGTTTTTGCATAAAAACTCATTCCTGGTGGAACTTCATAGCAAAGTACAAAGTTCGTTTTGGATGGACAAAGTTAGTTGAAATAGACAGTTTTTGCATGAAAACTCATTCCTAGTGGAACTTCATAGCAAAGTACAAAGTTCGTTTTGGATGGACAAAGTTAGTTGAAATAGACAGTTTTTGCATGAAAACTCATTCCTGGTGGAACTTCATAGCAAAGTACAAAGTTCGTTTTGGATGGACAAAGTTAGTTGAAATAGACAGTTTTTGCATGAAAACTCATTCCTGGTGGAACTTCATAGCAAAGTACAAAGTTCGTTTTGGATGGACAAAGTTAGTCGAAATAGACAGTTTTTGCATAAAAACTCATTCCTGGTGGAACTTCATAGCAAAGTACAAAGTTCGTTTTGGATGGACAAAGTTAGTTTAAATAGACAGTTTTTGCATGAAAACTCATTCCTGGTGGAACTTCATAGCAAAGTACAAAGTTCGTTTTGGATGGACGAATTAAGTTGAAATAGACAGTTTTTGTATGAAAACTCATTCCTGGTGGAACTTCATAGCAAAGTACAAAGTTCGTTTTGGATGGACAAAGTTAGTTGAAATAGACAGTTTTTGCATGAAAACTCATTCCTGGTGGAACTTCATAGCAAAGTACAAAGTTCGTTTTGGATGGACAAAGTTAGTTGAAATAGACAGTTTTTGCATGAAAACTCATTCCTGGTGGAACTTCATAGCAAAGTACAAAGTTCGTTTTGGATGGACAAAGTTAGTTTAAATAGACAGTTTTTGCATGAAAACTCATTCCTGGTGGAACTTCATAGCAAAGTACAAAGTTCGTTTTGGATGGACAAAGTTAGTTGAAATAGACAGTTTTTGCATGAAAACTCATTCCTGGTGGAACTTCATAGCAAAGTACAAAGTTCGTTTTGGATGGACAAAGTTAGTTTAAATAGACAGTTTTTGCATGAAAACTCATTCCTGGTGGAACTTCATAGCAAAGTACAAAGTTCGTTTTGGATGGATCAATTTAGTTGAAATAGACAGCTTTTGCATGAAAACTCATTCCTGGTGGAACTTCATAGCAAAGTACAAAGTTCGTTTTGGATGGACAAAGTTAGTTGAAATAGACAGTTTTTGCATGAAAACTCATTCCTGGTGGAACTTCATAGCAAAGTACAAAGTTCGTTTTGGATGGACGAATTAAGTTGAAATAGACAGTTTTTGTATGAAAACTCATTCCTGGTGGAACTTCATAGCAAAGTACAAAGTTCGTTTTGGATGGACAAAGTTAGTTGAAATAGACAGTTTTTGCATGAAAACTCATTCCTGGTGGAACTTCATAGCAAAGTACAAAGTTCGTATCGGATGGACGAATTTAGTTGAAATAGACAGTTTTTGCATGAAAACTCATTCCTGGTGGAACTTCATAGCAAAGTACAAAGTTCGTTTTGGATGGACAAAGTTAGTTGAAATAGACAGTTTTTGCATGAAAACTCATTCCTGGTGGAACTTCATAGCAAAGTACAAAGTTCGTTTTGGATGGATCAATTTAGTTGAAATAGACAGTTTTTGCATGAAAACTCATTCCTGGTGGAACTTCATAGCAAAGTACAAAGTTCGTTTTGGATGGACAAAGTTAGTTGAAATAGACAGTTTTTGCATGAAAACTCATTCCTGGTGGAACTTCATAGCAAAGTACAAAGTTCGTTTTGGATGGACAAAGTTAGTTGAAATAGACAGTTTTTGCATGAAAACTCATTCCTGGTGGAACTTCATAGCAAAGTACAAAGTTCGTTTTGGATGGACGAATTAAGTTGAAATAGACAGTTTTTGTATGAAAACTCATTCCTGGTGGAACTTCATAGCAAAGTACAAAGTTCGTTTTGGATGGACAAAGTTAGTTGAAATAGACAGTTTTTGCATGAAAACTCATTCCTGGTGGAACTTCATAGCAAAGTACAAAGTTCGTTTTGGATGGATCAATTTAGTTGAAATAGACAGTTTTTGCATGAAAACTCATTCCTGGTGGAACTTCATAGCAAAGTACAAAGTTCGTTTTGGATGGACAAAGTTAGTTTAAATAGACAGTTTTTGCATGAAAACTCATTCCTGGTGGAACTTCATAGCAAAGTACAAAGTTCGTTTTGGATGGATCAATTTAGTTGAAATAGACAGTTTTTGCATGAAAACTCATTCCTGGTGGAACTTCATAGCAAAGTACAAAGTTCGTTTTGGATGGACAAAGTTAGTTGAAATAGACAGTTTTTGCATGAAAACTCATTCCTGGTGGAACTTCATAACAAAGTACAAAGTTCGTTTTGGATGGATCAATTTAGTTGAAATAGACAGTTTTTGCATGAAAACTCATTCCTGGTGGAACTTCATAGCAAAGTACAAAGTTCGTTTTGGATGGACAAAGTTAGTTGAAATAGACAGTTTTTGCATGAAAACTCATTCCTGGTGGAACTTCATAGCAAAGTACAAAGTTCGTTTTGGATGGATCAATTTAGTTGAAATAGACAGTTTTTGCATGAAAACTCATTCCTGGTGGAACTTCATAGCAAAGTACAAAGTTCGTTTTGGATGGACAAAGTTAGTTGAAATAGACAGTTTTTGCATGAAAACTCATTCCTGGTGGAACTTCATAGCAAAGTACAAAGTTCGTTTTGGATGGATCAATTTAGTTGAAATAGACAGTTTTTGCATGAAAACTCATTCCTGGTGGAACTTCATAGCAAAGTACAAAGTTCGTTTTGGATGGACAAAGTTAGTTGAAATAGACAGTTTTTGCATGAAAACTCATTCCTGGTGGAACTTCATAGCAAAGTACAAAGTTCGTTTTGGATGGACGAATTAAGTTGAAATAGACAGTTTTTGTATGAAAACTCATTCCTGGTGGAACTTCATAGCAAAGTACAAAGTTCGTTTTGGATGGACAAAGTTAGTTGTAATAGACAATTTTTGCATGAAAACTCATTCCTGGTGGAACTTCATAGCAAAGTACAAAGTTCGTTTTGGATGGATCAATTTAGTTGAAATAGACAGTTTTTGCATGAAAACTCATTCCTGGTGGAACTTCATAGCAAAGTACAAAGTTCGTTTTGGATGGACAAAGTTAGTTGAAATAGACAGTTTTTGCATGAAAACTCATTCCTGGTGGAACTTCATAGCAAAGTACAAAGTTCGTTTTGGATGGACGAATTAAGTTGAAATAGACAGTTTTTGTATGAAAACTCATTCCTGGTGGAACTTCATAGCAAAGTACAAAGTTCGTTTTGGATGGACAAAGTTAGTTGTAATAGACAATTTTTGCATGAAAACTCATTCCTGGTGGAACTTCATAGCAAAGTACAAAGTTCGTTTTGGATGGATCAATTTAGTTGAAATAGACAGTTTTTGCATGAAAACTCATTCCTGGTGGAACTTCATAGCAAAGTACAAAGTTCGTTTTGGATGGACAAAGTTAGTTGAAATAGACAGTTTTTGCATGAAAACTCATTCCTGGTGGAACTTCATAGCAAAGTACAAAGTTCGTTTTGGATGGATCAATTTAGTTGAAATAGACAGTTTTTGCATGAAAACTCATTCCTGGTGGAACTTCATAGCAAAGTACAAAGTTCGTTTTGGATGGACAAAGTTAGTTGAAATAGACAGTTTTTGCATGAAAATTCATTCCTGGTGGAACTTCATAGCAAAGTACAAAGTTCGTTTTGGATGGACGAATTAAGTTGAAATAGACAGTTTTTGTATGAAAACTCATTCCTGGTGGAACTTCATAGCAAAGTACAAAGTTCGTTTTGGATGGACAAAGTTAGTTTAAATAGACAGTTTTTGCATGAAAACTCATTCCTGGTGGAACTTCATAGCAAAGTACAAAGTTCGTTTTGGATGGACAAAGTTAGTTGAAATAGACAGTTTTTGCATGAAAACTCATTCCTGGTGGAACTTCATAGCAAAGTACAAAGTTCGTTTTGTATGGACAAAGTTAGTTGAAATAGACAGTTTTTGCATGAAAACTCATTCCTGGTGGAACTTCATAGCAAAGTACAAAGTTCGTTTTGGATGGACAAAGTTAGTTGAAATAGACAGTTTTTGCATGAAAACTCATTCCTGGTGGAACTTCATAGCAAAGTACAAAGTTCGTTTTGGATGGACAAAGTTAGTTGAAATAGACAGTTTTTGCATGAAAACTCATTCCTGGTGGAACTTCATAGCAAAGTACAAAGTTCGTTTTGGATGGACAAAGTTAGTTGAAATAGACAGTTTTTGCATGAAAACTCATTCCTGGTGGAACTTCATAGCAAAGTACAAAGTTCGTTTTGGATGGACAAAGTTAGTTGAAATAGACAGTTTTTGCATGAAAACTCATTCCTGGTGGAACTTCATAGCAAAGTACAAAGTTCGTTTTGGATGGGTCAATTTAGTTGAAATAGACAGTTTTTGCATGAAAACTCATTCCTGGTGGAATTTCATAGCAAAGTACAAAGTTCGTTTTGGATGGACAAAGTTAGTTTAAATAGACAGTTTTTGCATGAAAACTCATTCCTGGTGGAACTTCATAGCAAAGTACAAAGTTCGTTTTGGATGGATCAATTTAGTTGAAATAGACAGTTTTTGCATGAAAACTCATTCCTGGTGGAACTTCATAGCAAAGTACAAAGTTCGTTTTGGATGGACAAAGTTAGTTGAAATAGACAGTTTTTGCATGAAAACTCATTCCTGGTGGAACTTCATAGCAAAGTACAAAGTTCGTTTTGGATGGACGAATTAAGTTGAAATAGACAGTTTTTGTATGAAAACTCATTCCTTTTGGAACTTCATAGCAAAGTACAAAGTTCGTTTTGGATGGACAAAGTTAGTTGAAATAGACAGTTTTTGCATGAAAACTCTGTAGTGTAGCCACGCACTAAGCATCGATAAGTTTCGTTAAGTTAAGATTCGTTAAGTTAAGTTTTCATAGTGTTAGTTAGTTTGTAAGTTATAAGTAATGGAATAAACCGGAGCGCTTCCTCTTTGGTCGTTCGACCGTAAAACAGTGCGGTTCTTTCGAACATTACATGGCGATCCTTCCAGTCTAAAACACGTGTTATTAGAAAAAACCCATCGGATCATCGACAAAAATCTGGCCACCGATGTGCGACACCCCGACAAAGTAGTAATCACGTAATCGCCCGGACCAATCATCAATTTGACTGATAGTTGAAGCAACACCTGATTAAACCAACAACTATTAAAGCTACCCATCTCGGTTAAAATACACTGAAGGTGTAGAAGGTCAAACCAAAGTTCGTGTATGTCCCACTTTCATCACGGACGCAGGATAATCGTATGCGGTTAAATGTGGTATCCGCTACTACCACAGACGAAGTATTACAACAACAAAAGTCATCTCATTGCAACACGTGGTGGCATGTTAATAAACACCCGACGAGCGCAGAAAGCAGCTGAAACAGTGCAGAACAAAGAGGACGCGTGCTACAAACAGCTGAAGCGGGGCAGAACATACAGGACGAGCTCTAAATAGAAGACGAGCGTGACAAGCAGCTGAAACGGTGCAGGACATAGAGGACGAGTGCGGCAAGCAGCTTAAGCGGCGTTGTGGATAAAAAAGGACGAAGAACTGCGTGCGAAGAAACTCCCGGATGCTGATATCGCAATTGCTATGTAAGTACGCATAACACTCCTACTACTACTGAAAGAACGCTAAATGAACCTAGTGCCGAAAGCGAATTTCAAATATGTGTTTGTGTGACGATAAGATGTAAAGTGCGAAAAGTTGGGTTAGGATTAGGATGGCAAATCACATGTATAGGAGTTAGGGGATTTTTGTTAAAAATCATATGTGACAAGCCGTGAATCAGAGAGCGAACGAATGAAAAAAAAAGTGATAAAGTTGTTTCGGTTTTCTTGAGGTCA
This sequence comes from Anopheles moucheti, assembly GCF_943734755.1. Lineage (NCBI taxonomy): Eukaryota > Metazoa > Arthropoda > Insecta > Diptera > Culicidae > Anopheles > Anopheles moucheti. Next base: position 9,230 of record NW_026453654.1, read on the forward strand.
CAACGTGTGTTTGGTGTGTGCTCGAATCGGTCCGATTGCGCTATAGGTCTAGTATATTATATTTTTTTTGCATTGCCTCACTCTCTTGTTCATCTTACATTTATCATAATCGGAAATCATTTTTCTTACGTCTGTATCTATTCCATTGTCTCAACGGTCTTCGAGGTTTATAAATTACTCGAACGATTCTTTTTTCTCTTCCACTTGTCTTTTTCTTCGACTTATCTTAACATCAAAATTCTTGTTTTCTTCTAAATATTATTAGCATAATATTACTTTTCTTACTGGTAGCCCATTTTACGATTCGATTACTATTACCACCGTATGTACGGTGCGCGATATACTCGTTCGTTGCATGTACCTCGCATGCCCGCTAAAACACGTGGAAGACCAAAAGCTAGTGAGAAAAACAAAATGGCGGAAAAATTGGATTTAAGCTTAGCACTCAAACTAGTTAAACCTTTTTCGGGAAAAGCTACGGATTTATCAAGCTACGTGGAAAGTGTTCAATTATTAAAGGATTATGCAGAAAAAGTGGAAGATGCACAAATTTTAAGGCTAATGAAGGTCACATTAACCGGAGCCGCACACGGCGCTATTGACGGTGCGACTACTGTAAACGAAGCGTTTACTCTTCTGAAGAAGAGGTTTGGTGTAAAAATCTCACCAAATGCTGTCGAAAATGAAATTAAGTCCTCTAGGCAAGCGGAAAAATCAATTACAGATTTTGGGGCTGAAATAGAAGCGCTCTCGACCAAATTAGCGGCAGCTCATGTGTCGTTGGGAACTTTCTCAACTGAGGCAGCAGCTTCAAACGTAGTACAACCCATAGCCGTTCGAGCATTTGTTAATGGGTTAACCAACCCAACTACGCGGTTCTTCTTGAAAGCTCGGAACCCCACGTCCATGACAAAGGCAATTTCAGATGCACTCGAATGTGACGATACAACACCAGAGTCCATTGCTGATTGTGCATTTTTAAATCCCTATTATTCACATGGGATATCAAATCGGTATCCCCGATACACATATCGGCGACCCCAATACAACCGTGGTCACAACTATTACAGGGGTTACCACTCACGAGGACACCAACCAGATAGAGGTTACCATTCACAAAATCATCGATCACGTGGTCGAAATTGGCCGAATCGAAGCAGGGATAATTTCTATACCGATAATCAAACAGTGAGACCTTCTGATAGAAATAATGCTTATTTAGTAGCATTACCACAGGAACAAGAAGACAACGAATCAAGGGAGATAGATCTAAATGAAGAAACCTCTCCATTGAGTGACCTTTTTCGTTAGTTACAGTTTAAACAGTAACACACAAGCAGATTTCTTTTTATTCAATTGTCCCATAAAGTTAATAATAGACAGTGGAGCATCATGTTGCATATTAAGCTCGAAAATTGTGCCTCCTCATATAACTATAAACACTAGCCTTCAACTATCTGTACGAGGCATAAGTGGTTTCACCAAAACAAGAGGATTTGTCGACACTACCATTTATCATAAATCTATTCAATTTCCTATTCGATTTCACGTTTTGGACAGTTTACCTTCGAACGCGCTTGGATTGATTGGAACAAATTTTTTGAAAAAGTTTGGAGCAAAATTAGATTTTCAAAATGAGACATTGATTTTTCAAAACATTCCTAATTGTTATAAAACAATCAACATACCGCCTAGAACGGAAATCATTACATATATCAACACTTCTGAAGTTAATACATGCGTTGTTTGGAATAATGAAATTATTCCTCAAGTTTTTGTATCAAATACTATAGCTCAGCCATCGAATGGAAAAATTCCCATTAAAATTGTTAATTTAAAAAATAAACCAGTTCAAGTAACTAACTTTAGTCCCATTATAAAACCAGCCTCGGACTATTCAATACTTTGCATCAATACATCGAAATACAACACTGAGCACGGAACCCAAACTTTAAAGGAATTAAATTTAAACCATTTATCCAAGGAAGAAAAACAAACCATTCAAGATATTTGTCTCAAATTCAATGACATTTTCTGTTTAGAAAATGATTCACTTAGTACAACTAATCTCCATGAAGCTTCTTTACATTGAAAAGAAAACACTAATCCACACCAAACAGTATAGATTACCGCATTTCCAAAAACCAGAAGTGGAAAAACAAGTTAAGCAAATGATAAAAGAAAAAGTGATTGAACCAAGCGTATCGGAATGGAATAGTCCTATTTTATTAGTTCCAAAAAAGTGCTCCAAGGACAAAAAGAAATGGCGTTTAGTGGTTGATTATAGAAAGGTCAATACAATACTCCAGGATGATAAGTTCCCGTTACCAAATATCGAGGAAATTATAGACTCTTTAAGCGGAGCTAAATATTTCACACATCTAGATCTATCGCAGGGTTATTACCAGTGTGACCTGAAACCTGAGGATAGACCAATAACATCGTTCACTACTCCGTCAGGACAATATCAGATGACCCGCCTTCCAATGGGTCTAAAAGTTAGCCCGTCCATTTTCTCGAGGTTAATGACAGTCGCAATGTCTGGTTTGAATATTGAAAAATGTCTAGTGTACTGAGATGACATAATAGTGTATGGAAAAACTATGAATGAGCACAACAAAAATTTAATGACAGTTTTCGAACGTTTGAGGAAGGTTAATCTAAAGCTTAACCCTAACAAATGCAATTTTCTTCAAAAGGAGTTAGTATATTTGGGGCATCTTATTTCGGCTGAAGGCATTAAACCGGACCCGGCAAAAATAGATTGTATAAAAAATTGGATCGTCCCATCAACAGCAGACGCAGTAAAACGTTTTGTAGCTTTTGCAAATTATTATAGGAAGCATATTCCTAATTTTGCCAGACTTTGTATTCCCTTAAACGAACTAACTAGAAAAGGAACAAAGTTCGAATGGTCAGATGAATGCCAGAGAGCGTTTGATACACTCAAAGATAAATTTATAAACCCTCCTGTTTTGGATTTTCCCGATTTCAGTGACGAAAACAAATTTACGTTACATACAGATGCGTCGGGTTACGCTATTGGTGCAGTCTTAAGCAACAAAAATGGAAGACCAATTGCATATGCCAGTCGTGCATTAAATAAAGCCGAGCAGAACTATGGGACGATTGATAAAGAACTGTTGGCTATTGTCTGGGCAACAAAACATTTTCGTCCATATCTATACGGAAAACCATTCAATCTATACACAGATCATAGACCGTTAGTATTCCTTTTTTCTATGACTGACCCGTCAAGTCGTCTAACAAAGTTTCGATTAGCTCTAGAGGAATACAATTTCACAATTACGTACAAAAAGGGCAAAGATAACGTAATTGCTGATGCTCTATCTAGGCTCACTAGCGATGGTCTAAAAACTTTAAAGAACAACATTTTTCAAGTGGTAACACGGTCGAAAGCTAAAAACCAATCCTATCAAGAGGATATGAAGAAAAACAAAATGGATAATGACCATCTCAGCACACGTACAGTCTATTTGGAACTAAAAATTGACCCTGTTGCGAAAGAATTAATCATTTCAAATGAAAAAATCATTTTTCCTGTTATTACGAGCATAACTCACTTACGAGGAGTTATGACGAAGATAAAGGAACATGAAAATTATTTAAAAAAAAAAATTTGTCTTATCACGAATGAAAACGAAAAAACTATTAAAAATTTGATAAGCAAAATGCAAATTTTAAACATGCATGGGTTACCAAGAATAATTCAAATAAACAAGAATGTGAAGATAATAGATGAAGAGGATATTGAAAAAAAGAAGTTAATAATGAATGACCATCATATACTGCCAACAGCTGGACATGCGGGAATTCAAAAAACGCTACGTACAATAAAACAAAAATATACATGGAAAGGAATAGATGAAGATGTAAAACAACTGATAAAATCTTGTCCACATTGTCAACATTTTAAAGAACACAACAACCCCAAAATACCAATGAAAATAACAGAAACCGCCTCAAAACCAATGCAGAAACTATATCTGGACTTAGTTGGACCGCTAGTTAATTCGGAGGGATGTGAGTACATACTGACCACTCAGTGTGATTTCACGAAATTTATAACGGCAACACCGATTAAAAACAAGAAAACGGAAACAGTAGCAAAAGCTTTTACGGAAAACATTATATTGCGCTACGGTATACCAGAAACAATCTGTACAGATAGAGGAAAAGAGTTTATGTCAGAACTGTTCTCGAGTATATGCAAATTATTACAAATTCAAAAATTAAACTCTACGGCATATCATCATCAATCTATAGGATCATTAGAAAATTCACACAAAATGTTAGGAAATTTTTTAAGAATATATTGCAACAAAAACCCTTTAGCTTGGAAACACTGGATTAGGTTTTATGAATTTGCGTTTAATAATACGGTGCATATATCTACCGATTTTACTCCATTTTTTCTGTTATACGGTCGACATCCTAATGTACCATCGAATTTAATGAACGAGCCAAGCGAGCGCATATCTCACGACATGAATAATTATACAGAATTTATAAAAGCTAGATTAAGAGTAGCTCATAATATTGTTAAAAATAGATTAACTAATAGGAAACTAATTAATAAGAGAAATTATGATACAAACACGAAAACAAAAGCATTTGAAATAGGGGATAAGATCTTGTTAAGGAATGAAGTAGGAAAAAAAATGGATTATAAATATACAGGACCTTACCAAATAGTAAAGAATTGTAATGAAAACGTGGTAATAAATTTCGGTAGAAAAAACGAAATAGTACATAAGAATAGGGTTAGAAAGTTTTTTGAATAGTTTTCCTTTCTTCTTGAATAGTTTTAAGTAGCCTGTATTGTATTTTTTTTTTTTTTTGTAAAGAATGGGGGTGTATTGTAGACACGCACTAAGCCTCAATAAGTTAAGTTTTTATTTTTTTGTTAAGGAAGGGCGCGTAGTGTAGCCACGCACTAAGCATCGATAAGTTTCGTTAAGTTAAGATTCGTTAAGTTAAGTTTTCATAGTGTTAGTTAGTTTGTAAGTTATAAGTAATGGAATAAACCGGAGCGCTTCCTCTTTGGTCGTTCGACCGTAAAACAGTGCGGTTCTTTCGAACATTACAACTCATTCCTGGTGGAACTTCATAGCAAAGTACAAAGTTCGTTTTGGATGGATCAATTTAGTTGAAATAGACAGTTTTTGCATGAAAACTCATTCCTGGTGGAACTTCATAGCAAAGTACAAAGTTCGTTTTGGATGGACAAAGTTAGTTGAAATAGACAGTTTTTGCATGAAAACTCATTCCTGGTGGAACTTCATAGCAAAGTACAAAGTTCGTTTTGGATGGACGAATTAAGTTGAAATAGACAGTTTTTGTATGAAAACTCATTCCTGGTGGAACTTCATAGCAAAGTACAAAGTTCGTTTTGGATGGACAAAGTTAGTTGAAATAGACAGTTTTTGCATGAAAACTCATTCCTGGTGGAACTTCATAGCAAAGTACAAAGTTCGTTTTGGATGGACAAAGTTAGTTGAAATAGACAGTTTTTGCATGAAAACTCATTCCTGGTGGAACTTCATAGCAAAGTACAAAGTTCGTTTTGGATGGACAAATTAAGTTGAAATAGACAGTTTTTGTATGAAAACTCATTCCTGGTGGAACTTCATAGCAAAGTACAAAGTTCGAATCAGATGGACGAATTAAGTTGAAATAGACAGTTTTTGCATGAAAACTCATTCCTGGTGGAACTTCATAGCAAAGTACAAAGTTCGTTTTGGATGGACAAAGTTAGTTGAAATAGACAGTTTTTGCATGAAAACTCATTCCTGGTGGAACTTCATAGCAAAGTACAAAGTTCGTTTTGGATGGATCAATTTAGTTGAAATAGACAGTTTTTGCATGAAAACTCATTCCTGGTGGAACTTCATAGCAAAGTACAAAGTTCGTTTTGGATGGATCAATTTAGTTGAAATAGACAGTTCTTGCATGAAAACTCATTCGTGGTAGAACTTCATAGCAAAGTACAAAGTTCGTATCGGATGGACGAATTAAGTTGAAATAGACAGTTTTTGCATGAAAACTCATTCCTGGTGGAACTTCAAAGCAAAGAACAAAGTTCGTTTTGGATGGATCAATTTAGTTGAAATAGACAGTTTTTGCATGAAAACTCATTCCTGGTGGAACTTCATAGCAAAGTACAAAGTTCGTTTTGGATGGATCAATTTAGTTAAAATAGACAGTTTTTGCATGAAAACTCATTCCTGGTGGAACTTCATAGCAAAGTACAAAGTTCGTTTTGGATGGATCAATTTAGTTAAAATAGACAGTTTTTGCATGAAAACTCATTCCTGGTGGAACTTCATAGCAAAGTACAAAGTTCGTTTTGGATGGACAAAGTTAGTTGAAATAGACAGTTTTTGCATGAAAACTCATTCCTGGTGGAACTTCATAGCAAAGTACAAAGTTCGTTTTGGATGGATCAATTTAGTTGAAAAAGACAGTTTTTGCATGAAAACTCATTCCTGGTGGAACTTCATAGCAAAGTACAAAGTTCGTTTTGGATGGACAAAGTTAGTTGAAATAGACAGTTTTTGCATGAAAACTCATTCCTGGTGGAACTTCATAGCAAAGTACAAAGTTCGTTTTGGATGGACAAAGTTAGTTGAAATAGACAGTTTTTGCATGAAAACTCATTCCTGGTGGAACTTCATAGCAAAGTACAAAGTTCGTTTTGGATGGATCAATTTAGTTGAAATAGACAGTTTTTGCATGAAAACTCATTCCTGGTGGAACTTCATAGCAAAGTACAAAGTTCGTTTTGGATGGATCAATTTAGTTGAAATAGACAGTTTTTGCATGAAAACTCATTCCTGGTGGAACTTCATAGCAAAGTACAAAGTTCGTTTTGGATGGACAAAGTTAGTTGAAATAGACAGTTTTTGCATGAAAACTCATTCCTGGTGGAACTTCATAGCAAAGTACAAAGTTCGTTTTGTATGGACAAAGTTAGTTGAAATAGACAGTTTTTGCATGAAAACTCATTCCTGGTGGAACTTCATAGCAAAGTACAAAGTTCGTATCGGATGGACAAAGTTAGTTGAAATAGACAGTTTTTGCATGAAAACTCATTCCTGGTGGAACTTCATAGCAAAGTACAAAGTTCGTTTTGGATGGACAAAGTTAGTTGAAATAGACAGTTTTTGCATGAAAACTCATTCCTGGTGGAACTTCATAGCAAAGTACAAAGTTCGTTTTGGATGGACAAAGTTAGTTGAAATAGACAGTTTTTGCATGAAAACTCATTCCTGGTGGAACTTCATAGCAAAGTACAAAGTTCGTTTTGGATGGATCAATTTAGTTGAAATAGACAGTTTTTGCATGAAAACTCATGCCTGGTGGAACTTCATAGCAAAGTACAAAGTTCGTTTTGGATGGATCAATTTAGTTGAAATAGACAGTTTTTGCATGAAAACTCATTCCTGGTGGAACTTCATAGCAAAGTACAAAGTTCGTTTTGGATGGATCAATTTAGTTGAAATAGACAGTTTTTGCATGAAAACTCATTCCTGGTGGAACTTCATAGCAAAGTACAAAGTTCGTTTTGGATGGATCAATTTAGTTGAAATAGACAGTTTTTGCATGAAAACTCATTCCTGGTGGAACTTCATAGCAAAGTACAAAGTTCGTTTTGGATGGACAAAGTTAGTTGAAATAGCCAGTTTTTGCATGAAAACTCATTCCTGGTGGAACTTCATAGCAAAGTACAAAGTTCGAATCGGATGGACGAATTAAGTTGAAATAGACAGTTTTTGCATGAAAACTCATTCCTGGTGGAACTTCATAGCAAAGTACAAAGTTCGTTTTGGATGGATCAATTTAGTTGAAATAGACAGTTTTTGCATGAAAACTCATTCCTGGTGGAACTTCATAGCAAAGTACAAAGTTCGTTTTGGATGGACAAAGTTAGTTGAAATAGACAGTTTTTGCATGAAAACTCATTCCTGGTGGAACTTCATAGCAAAGTACAAAGTTCGTTTTGGATGGACAAAGTTAGTTGAAATAGACAGTTTTTGCATGAAAACTCATTCCTGGTGGAACTTCATAGCAAAGTACAAAGTTCGTTTTGGATGGATCAATTTAGTTGAAATAGACAGTTTTTGCATGAAAACTCATTCCTGGTGGAACTTCATAGCAAAGTACAAAGTTCGTTTTGGATGGATCAATTTAGTTGAAATAGACAGTTTTTGCATGAAAACTCATTCCTGGTGGAACTTCATAGCAAAGTACAAAGTTCGTTTTGGATGGATCAATTTAGTTGAAATAGACAGTTTTTGCATGAAAACTCATTCCTGGTGGAACTTCATAGCAAAGTACAAAGTTCGTATCGGATGCACCAATTTAGTTGAAATAGACAGTTTTTGCATGAAAACTCATTCCTGGTGGAACTTCATAGCAAAGTACAAAGTTCGTTTTGGATGGACAAAGTTAGTTGAAATAGACAGTTTTTGTATGAAAACTCATTCCTGGTGGAACTTCATAGCAAAGTACAAAGTTCGTTTTGGATGGACAAAGTTAGTTGAAATAGACAGTTTTTATATGAAAACTCATTCCTGGTGGAACTTCATAGCAAAGTACAAAGTTCGAATCGGATGGACGAATTAAGTTGAAATAGACAGTTTTGCATGAAAACTCATTCCTGGTGGAACTTCATAGCAAAGAACAAAGTTCGTTTTGGATGGATCAATTTAGTTGAAATAGCCAGTTTTTGCATGAAAACTCATTCCTGGTGGAACTTCATAGCAAAGTACAAAGTTCGTTTTGGATGGACGAATTAAGTTGAAATAGACAGTTTTTGCATGAAAACTCATTCCTGGTGGAACTTCATAGCAAAGTACAAAGTTCGTTTTGGATGGACAAAGTTAGTTGAAATAGACAGTTTTTATATGAAAACTCATTCCTGGTGGAACTTCATAGCAAAGTACAAAGTTCGAATCCGATGGACGAATTAAGTTGAAATAGACAGTTTTTGCATGAAAACTCATTCCTGGTGGAACTTCATAGCAAAGTACAAAGTTCGTTTTGGATGGACAAAGTTAGTTGAAATAGCCAGTTTTTGCATGAAAACTCATTCCTGGTGGAACTTCATAGCAAAGTACAAAGTTCGTTTTGGATGGATCAATTTAGTTGAAATAGACAGTTTTTGCATGAAAACTCATTCCTGGTGGAACTTCATAGCAAAGTACAAAGTTCGTTTTGGATGGACAAAGTTAGTTGAAATAGACAGTTTTTGCATGAAAACTCATTCCTGGTGGAACTTCATAGCAAAGTACAAAGTTCGTTTTGGATGGACAAAGTTAGTTGAAATAGACAGTTTTTGCATAAAAACTCATTCCTGGTGGAACTTCATAGCAAAGTACAAAGTTCGTTTTGGATGGACAAAGTTAGTTGAAATAGACAGTTTTTGCATGAAAACTCATTCCTGGTGGAACTTCATAGCAAAGTACAAAGTTCGTTTTGGATGGACAAAGTTAGTTGAAATAGACAGTTTTTGCATGAAAACTCATTCCTGGTGGAACTTCATAGCAAAGTACAAAGTTCGTTTTGGATGGACGAATTAAGTTGAAATAGACAGTTTTTGCATGAAAACTCATTCCTGGTGGAACTTCATAGCAAAGTACAAAGTTCGTTTTGGATGGATCAATTCAGTTGAAATAGACAGTTTTTGCATGAAAACTCATTCCTGGTGGAACTTCATAGCAAAGTACAAAGTTCGTTTTGGATGGACGAATTAAGTTGAAATAGACAGTTTTTGCATGAAAACTCATTCCTGGTGGAACTTCATAGCAAAGTACAAAGTTCGTTTTGGATGGACAAAGTTAGTTGAAATAGACAGTTTTTGCATGAAAACTCATTCCTGGTGGAACTTCATAGCAAAGTACAAAGTTCGTTTTGGATGGATCAATTTAGTTGAAATAGACAGTTTTTGCATGAAAACTCATTCCTGGTGGAACTTCATAGCAAAGTACAAAGTTCGTTTTGGATGGACAAAGTTAGTTGAAATAGACAGTTTTTGCATGAAAACTCATTCCTGGTGGAACTTCATAGCAAAGTACAAAGTTCGAATCGGATGGACGAATTAAGTTGAAATAGACAGTTTTTGCATGAAAACTCATTCCTGGTGGAACTTCATAGCAAAGAACAAAGTTCGTTTTGGATGGACAAAGTTAGTTGAAATAGACAGTTTTTGCATGAAAACTCATTCCTTGTGGAACTTCATAGCAAAGTACAAAGTTCGTTTTGGATGGACAAAGTTAGTTGAGATAGACAGTTTTTGCATGAAAACTCATTCCTGGTGGAACTTCATAGCAAAGTACAAAGTTCGTTTTGGATGGACAAAGTTAGTTGAAATAGACAGTTTTTGCATGAAAACTCATTCCTGGTGGAACTTCATAGCAAAGTACAAAGTTCGTTTTGGATGGATCAATTTAGTTGAAATAGACAGTTTTTGCATGAAAACTCATTCCTGGTGGAACATCATAGCAAAGTACAAAGTTCGTTTTGGATGGACAAAGTTAGTTGAGATAGACAGTTTTTGCATAAAAACTCATTCCTGGTGGAACTTCATAGCAAAGTACAAAGTTCGTTTTGGATGGACAAAGTTAGTTGAAATAGACAGTTTTTGCATGAAAACTCATTCCTGGTGGAACTTCATAGCAAAGTACAAAGTTCGTTTTGGATGGATCAATTTAGTTGAAATAGACAGTTTTTGCATGAAAACTCATTCCTGGTGGAACTTCATAGCAAAGTACAAAGTTCGTTTTGGATGGACAAAGTTAGTTGAAATAGACAGTTTTTGCATGAAAACTCATTCCTGGTGGAACTTCATAGCAAAGTACAAAGTTCGTTTTGGATGGACAAAGTTAGTTGAAATAGACAGTTTTTGCATGAAAACTCATTCCTGGTGGAACTTCATAGCAAAGTACAAAGTTCGTTTTGGATGGACAAAGTTAGTTGAAATAGACAGTTTTTGTATGAAAACTCATTCCTGGTGGAACTTCATAGCAAAGTACAAAGTTCGAATCGGATGGACGAATTAAGTTAAAATAGACAGTTTTTGCATGAAAACTCATTCCTGGTGGAACTTCATAGCAAAGTACAAAGTTCGTTTTGGATGGACAAAGTTAGTTGAAATAGACAGTTTTTGCATGAAAACTCATTCCTTGTGCATGAAACTTCATAGCAAAGTACAAAGTTCGAATCGGATGGACGAATTAAGTTGAAATAGACAGTTTTTGTATGGTAACACATTCCTGGTGGAACTTCATAGCAAAGAACAAAGTTCGTTTTGGATGGACAAAGTTAGTTGAAATAGACAGTTTTTGCATGAAAACTCATTCCTTGTGGAACTTCATAGCAAAGTACAAAGTTCGTTTTGGATGGACAAAGTTAGTTGAGATAGACAGTTTTTGCATAAAAACTCATTCCTGGTGGAACTTCATAGCAAAGTACAAAGTTCGTTTTGGATGGACAAAGTTAGTTGAAATAGACAGTTTTTGCATGAAAACTCATTCCTGGTGGAACTTCATAGCAAAGTACAAAGTTCGTTTTGGATGGACAAAGTTAGTTGAGATAGACAGTTTTTGCATGAAAACTCATTCCTTGTGGAACTTCATAGCAAAGTACAAAGTTCGTTTTGGATGGATCAATTTAGTTGAAATAGACAGTTTTTGCATGAAAACTCATTCCTGGTGGAACTTCATAGCAAAAAACAAAGTTCGTTTTGGATGGACAAAGTAAGTTGAAATAGACAGTTTTTGCATGAAAACTCATTCCTTGTGGAACTTCATAGCAAAGTACAAAGTTCGTTTTGGATGGACAAAGTTAGTTGAGATAGACAGTTTTTGCATAAAAACTCATTCCTGGTGGAACTTCATAGCAAAGTACAAAGTTCGTTTTGGATGGACAAAGTTAGTTGAAATAGACAGTTTTTGCATGAAAACTCATTCCTTGTGGAACTTCATAGCAAAGTACAAAGTTCGTTTTGGATGGACAAAGTTAGTTGAAATAGACAGTTTTTGCATGAAAACTCATTCCTTGTGGAACTTCATAGCAAAGTACAAAGTTCGTTTTGGATGGACAAAGTTAGTTGAGATAGACAGTTTTTGCATGAAAACTCATTCCTGGTGGAACTTCATAGCAAAGTACAAAGTTCGTTTTGGATGGACAAAGTTAGTTGAAATAGACAGTTTTTGTATGAAAACTCATTCCTGGTGGAACTTCATAGCAAAGTACAAAGTTCGAATCGGATGGACGAATTAAGTTGAAATAGACAGTTTTTGCATGAAAACTCATTCCTGGTGGAACTTCATAGCAAAGAACAAAGTTCGTATCGGATGCACCAATTTAGTTGAAATAGACAATTCTTGCATGAAAACTCATTCCTGGTGGAACTTCATAGCAAAGAACAAAGTTCGTTTTGGATGGATCAATTTAGTTGAAATAGACAGTTTTTGCATAAAAACTCATTCCTGGTGGAACTTCATAGCAAAGTACAAAGTTCGTTTTGGATGGACAAAATTAGTTGAAATAGACAGTTTTTGCATGAAAACTCATTCCTGGTGGAACTTCATAGCAAAGTACAAAGTTCGTTTTGGATGGACAAAGTTAGTTGAAATAGACAGTTTTTGCATGAAAACTCATTCCTGGTGGAACTTCATAGCGAAGTACAAAGTTCGTTTTGGATGGACAAAGTTAGTTGAAATAGACAGTTTTTGTATGAAAACTCATTCCTGGTGGAACTTCATAGCAAAGTACAAAGTTCGAATCGGATGGACGAATTAAGTTGAAATAGACAGTTTTTGCATGAAAACTCATTCCTGGTGGAACTTCATAGCAAAGTACAAAGTTCGTTTTGGATGGACAAAGTTAGTTGAAATAGACAGTTTTTGTATGAAAACTCATTCCTGGTGGAACTTCATAGCAAAGTACAAAGTTCGTTTTGGATGGATCAATTTAGTTGAAATAGACAGTTTTTGCATGAAAACTCATTCCTGGTGGAACTTCATAGCAAAGTACAAAGTTCGTTTTGGATGGACAAAGTTAGTTGAAATAGACAGTTTTTGCATGAAAACTCATTCCTGGTGGAACTTCATAGCAAAGTACAAAGTTCGTTTTGGATGGACAAAGTTAGTTGAAATAGACAGTTTTTGCATGAAAACTCATTCCTGGTGGAACTTCATAGCAAAGTACAAAGTTCGTTTTGGATGGACAAAGTTAGTTGAAATAGACAGTTTTTGCATGAAAACTCATTCCTGGTGGAACTTCATAGCAAAGTACAAAGTTCGTTTTGGATGGACAAAGTTAGTTGAAATAGACAGTTTTTGCATAAAAACTCATTCCTGGTGGAACTTCATAGCAAAGTACAAAGTTCGTTTTGGATGGACAAAGTTAGTTGAAATAGACAGTTTTTTCATGACAACTCATTCCTGGTGGAACTTCATAGCAAAGTACAAAGTTCGTTTTGGATGGACAAAGTTAGTTGAAATAGACAGTTTTTGCATGAAAACTCATTCCTGGTGGAACTTCATAGCAAAGTACAAAGTTCGTTTTGGATGGACAAAGTTAGTTGAAATAGACAGTTTTTGCATGAAAACTCATTCCTGGTGGAACTTCATAGCAAAGTACAAAGTTCGTTTTGGATGGACAAAGTTAGTTGAAATAGACAGTTTTTGCATGAAAACTCATTCCTGGTGGAACTTCATAGCAAAGTACAAAGTTCGAATCGGATGGACGAATTAAGTTGAAGTAGACAGTTTTTGCATGAAAACTCATTCCTGGTGGAACTTCATAGCAAAGAACAAAGTTCGTTTTGGATGGACAAAGTTAGTTGAAATAGACAGTTTTTGCATGAAAACTCATTCCTGGTGGAACTTCATAGCAAAGTACAAAGTTCGTTTTGGATGGACAAAGTTAGTTGAAATAGACAGTTTTTGCATGAAAACTCATTCCTTGTGCATGAAACTTCATAGCAAAGTACAAAGTTCGAATCGGATGGACGAATTAAGTTGAAATAGACAGTTTTTGTATGGTAACACATTCCTGGTGGAACTTCATAGCAAAGAACAAAGTTCGTTTTGGATGGACAAAGTTAGTTGAAATAGACAGTTTTTGCATGAAAACTCATTCCTTGTGGAACTTCATAGCAAAGTACAAAGTTCGTTTTGGATGGACAAAGTTAGTTGAGATAGACAGTTTTTGCATAAAAACTCATTCCTGGTGGAACTTCATAGCAAAGTACAAAGTTCGTTTTGGATGGACAAAGTTAGTTGAAATAGACAGTTTTTGCATGAAAACTCATTCCTGGTGGAACTTCATAGCAAAGTACAAAGTTCGTTTTGGATGGACAAAGTTAGTTGAGATAGACAGTTTTTGCATGAAAACTCATTCCTTGTGGAACTTCATAGCAAAGTACAAAGTTCGTTTTGGATGGATCAATTTAGTTGAAATAGACAGTTTTTGCATGAAAACTCATTCCTGGTGGAACTTCATAGCAAAGTACAAAGTTCGTTTTGGATGGACAAAGTAAGTTGAAATAGACAGTTTTTGCATGAAAACTCATTCCTTGTGGAACTTCATAGCAAAGTACAAAGTTCGTTTTGGATGGACAAAGTTAGTTGAGATAGACAGTTTTTGCATAAAAACTCATTCCTGGTGGAACTTCATAGCAAAGTACAAAGTTCGTTTTGGATGGACAAAGTTAGTTGAAATAGACAGTTTTTGCATGAAAACTCATTCCTTGTGGAACTTCATAGCAAAGTACAAAGTTCGTTTTGGATGGACAAAGTTAGTTGAAATAGACAGTTTTTGCATGAAAACTCATTCCTTGTGGAACTTCATAGCAAAGTACAAAGTTCGTTTTGGATGGACAAAGTTAGTTGAGATAGACAGTTTTTGCATAAAAACTCATTCCTGGTGGAACTTCATAGCAAAGTACAAAGTTCGTTTTGGATGGACAAAGTTAGTTGAAATAGACAGTTTTTGCATGAAAACTCATTCCTTGTGGAACTTCATAGCAAAGAACAAAGTTCGTTTTGGATGGACAAAGTTAGTTGAAATAGACAGTTTTTGCATAAAAACTCATTCCTGGTGGAACTTCATAGCAAAGTACAAAGTTCGTTTTGGATGGACAAAGTTAGTTGAAATAGACAGTTTTTGCATGAAAACTCATTCCTGGTGGAACTTCATAGCAAAGTACAAAGTTCGTTTTGGATGGACAAAGTTAGTTGAAATAGACAGTTTTTGTATGAAAACTCATTCCTGGTGGAACTTCATAGCAAAGTACAAAGTTCGAATCGGATGGACGAATTAAGTTGAAATAGACAGTTTTTGCATGAAAACTCATTCCTGGTGGAACTTCATAGCAAAGAACAAAGTTCGTATCGGATGCACCAATTTAGTTGAAATAGACAATTCTTGCATGAAAACTCATTCCTGGTGGAACTTCATAGCAAAGAACAAAGTTCGTTTTGGATGGATCAATTTAGTTGAAATAGACAGTTTTTGCATAAAAACTCATTCCTGGTGGAACTTCATAGCAAAGTACAAAGTTCGTTTTGGATGGACAAAATTAGTTGAAATAGACAGTTTTTGCATGAAAACTCATTCCTGGTGGAACTTCATAGCAAAGTACAAAGTTCGTTTTGGATGGACAAAGTTAGTTGAAATAGACAGTTTTTGCATGAAAACTCATTCCTGGTGGAACTTCATAGCGAAGTACAAAGTTCGTTTTGGATGGACAAAGTTAGTTGAAATAGACAGTTTTTGTATGAAAACTCATTCCTGGTGGAACTTCATAGCAAAGTACAAAGTTCGAATCGGATGGACGAATTAAGTTGAAATAGACAGTTTTTGCATGAAAACTCATTCCTGGTGGAACTTCATAGCAAAGTACAAAGTTCGTTTTGGATGGACAAAGTTAGTTGAAATAGACAGTTTTTGTATGAAAACTCATTCCTGGTGGAACTTCATAGCAAAGTACAAAGTTCGTTTTGGATGGATCAATTTAGTTGAAATAGACAGTTTTTGCATGAAAACTCATTCCTGGTGGAACTTCATAGCAAAGTACAAAGTTCGTTTTGGATGGACAAAGTTAGTTGAAATAGACAGTTTTTGCATGAAAACTCATTCCTGGTGGAACTTCATAGCAAAGTACAAAGTTCGTTTTGGATGGACAAAGTTAGTTGAAATAGACAGTTTTTGCATGAAAACTCATTCCTGGTGGAACTTCATAGCAAAGTACAAAGTTCGTTTTGGATGGACAAAGTTAGTTGAAATAGACAGTTTTTGCATGAAAACTCATTCCTGGTGGAACTTCATAGCAAAGTACAAAGTTCGTTTTGGATGGACAAAGTTAGTTGAAATAGACAGTTTTTGCATAAAAACTCATTCCTGGTGGAACTTCATAGCAAAGTACAAAGTTCGTTTTGGATGGACAAAGTTAGTTGAAATAGACAGTTTTTTCATGACAACTCATTCCTGGTGGAACTTCATAGCAAAGTACAAAGTTCGTTTTGGATGGACAAAGTTAGTTGAAATAGACAGTTTTTGCATGAAAACTCATTCCTGGTGGAACTTCATAGCAAAGTACAAAGTTCGTTTTGGATGGACAAAGTTAGTTGAAATAGACAGTTTTTGCATGAAAACTCATTCCTGGTGGAACTTCATAGCAAAGTACAAAGTTCGTTTTGGATGGACAAAGTTAGTTGAAATAGACAGTTTTTGCATGAAAACTCATTCCTGGTGGAACTTCATAGCAAAGTACAAAGTTCGAATCGGATGGACGAATTAAGTTGAAGTAGACAGTTTTTGCATGAAAACTCATTCCTGGTGGAACTTCATAGCAAAGTACAAAGTTCGAATCGGATGGACGAATTAAGTTGAAATAGACAGTTTTTGCATGAAAACTCATTCCTGGTGGAACTTCATAGCAAAGTACAAAGTTCGTTTTGGATGGATCAATTTAGTTGAAATAGACAGTTTTTGCATGAAAACTCATTCCTGGTGGAACTTCATAGCAAAGTACAAAGTTCGTTTTGGATGGACAAAGTTAGTTGAAATAGACAGTTTTTGCATGAAAACTCATTCCTGGTGGAACTTCATAGCAAAGTACAAAGTTCGTTTTGGATGGATCAATTCAGTTGAAATAGACAGTTTTTGCATGAAAACTCATTCCTGGTGGAACTTCATAGCAAAGTACAAAGTTCGTTTTGGATGGACGAATTAAGTTGAAATAGACAGTTTTTGCATGAAAACTCATTCCTGGTGGAACTTCATAGCAAAGTACAAAGTTCGTTTTGGATGGACAAAGTTAGTTGAAATAGACAGTTTTTGCATGAAAACTCATTCCTGGTGGAACTTCATAGCAAAGTACAAAGTTCGTTTTGGATGGATCAATTTAGTTGAAATAGACAGTTTTTGCATGAAAACTCATTCCTGGTGGAACTTCATAGCAAAGTACAAAGTTCGTTTTGGATGGACAAAGTTAGTTGAAATAGACAGTTTTTGCATGAAAACTCATTCCTGGTGGAACTTCATAGCAAAGTACAAAGTTCGAATCGGATGGACGAATTAAGTTGAAATAGACAGTTTTTGCATGAAAACTCATTCCTGGTGGAACTTCATAGCAAAGTACAAAGTTCGTTTTGGATGGACAAAGTTAGTTGAAATAGACAGTTTTTGCATGAAAACTCATTCCTGGTGGAACTTCATAGCAAAGTACAAAGTTCGTTTTGGATGGATCAATTTAGTTGAAATAGACAGTTTTTGCATGAAAACTCATTCCTGGTGGAACATCATAGCAAAGTACAAAGTTCGTTTTGGATGGACAAAGTTAGTTGAGATAGACAGTTTTTGCATAAAAACTCATTCCTGGTGGAACTTCATAGCAAAGTACAAAGTTCGTTTTGGATGGACAAAGTTAGTTGAAATAGACAGTTTTTGCATGAAAACTCATTCCTGGTGGAACTTCATAGCAAAGTACAAAGTTCGTTTTGGATGGATCAATTTAGTTGAAATAGACAGTTTTTGCATGAAAACTCATTCCTGGTGGAACTTCATAGCAAAGTACAAAGTTCGTTTTGGATGGACAAAGTTAGTTGAAATAGACAGTTTTTGCATGAAAACTCATTCCTGGTGGAACTTCATAGCAAAGTACAAAGTTCGTTTTGGATGGACAAAGTTAGTTGAAATAGACAGTTTTTGCATGAAAACTCATTCCTGGTGGAACTTCATAGCAAAGTACAAAGTTCGTTTTGGATGGACAAAGTTAGTTGAAATAGACAGTTTTTGTATGAAAACTCATTCCTGGTGGAACTTCATAGCAAAGTACAAAGTTCGAATCGGATGGACGAATTAAGTTAAAATAGACAGTTTTTGCATGAAAACTCATTCCTGGTGGAACTTCATAGCAAAGTACAAAGTTCGTTTTGGATGGACAAAGTTAGTTGAAATAGACAGTTTTTGCATGAAAACTCATTCCTTGTGCATGAAACTTCATAGCAAAGTACAAAGTTCGAATCGGATGGACGAATTAAGTTGAAATAGACAGTTTTTGTATGGTAACACATTCCTGGTGGAACTTCATAGCAAAGAACAAAGTTCGTTTTGGATGGACAAAGTTAGTTGAAATAGACAGTTTTTGCATGAAAACTCATTCCTTGTGGAACTTCATAGCAAAGTACAAAGTTCGTTTTGGATGGACAAAGTTAGTTGAGATAGACAGTTTTTGCATAAAAACTCATTCCTGGTGGAACTTCATAGCAAAGTACAAAGTTCGTTTTGGATGGACAAAGTTAGTTGAAATAGACAGTTTTTGCATGAAAACTCATTCCTGGTGGAACTTCATAGCAAAGTACAAAGTTCGTTTTGGATGGACAAAGTTAGTTGAGATAGACAGTTTTTGCATGAAAACTCATTCCTTGTGGAACTTCATAGCAAAGTACAAAGTTCGTTTTGGATGGATCAATTTAGTTGAAATAGACAGTTTTTGCATGAAAACTCATTCCTGGTGGAACTTCATAGCAAAAAACAAAGTTCGTTTTGGATGGACAAAGTAAGTTGAAATAGACAGTTTTTGCATGAAAACTCATTCCTTGTGGAACTTCATAGCAAAGTACAAAGTTCGTTTTGGATGGACAAAGTTAGTTGAGATAGACAGTTTTTGCATAAAAACTCATTCCTGGTGGAACTTCATAGCAAAGTACAAAGTTCGTTTTGGATGGACAAAGTTAGTTGAAATAGACAGTTTTTGCATGAAAACTCATTCCTTGTGGAACTTCATAGCAAAGTACAAAGTTCGTTTTGGATGGACAAAGTTAGTTGAAATAGACAGTTTTTGCATGAAAACTCATTCCTTGTGGAACTTCATAGCAAAGTACAAAGTTCGTTTTGGATGGACAAAGTTAGTTGAAATAGACAGTTTTTGCATGAAAACTCATTCCTGGTGGAACTTCATAGCAAAGTACAAAGTTCGTTTTGGATGGACAAAGTTAGTTGAAATAGACAGTTTTTGCATGAAAACTCATTCCTGGTGGAACTTCATAGCAAAGTACAAAGTTCGTTTTGGATGGACAAAGTTAGTTGAAATAGACAGTTTTTGCATAAAAACTCATTCCTGGTGGAACTTCATAGCAAAGAACAAAGTTCGTTTTGGATGGACAAAGTTAGTTGAAATAGACAGTTTTTGCATGAAAACTCATTCCTGGTGGAACTTCATAGCAAAGTACAAAGTTCGTTTTGGATGGACAAAGTTAGTTGAAATAGACAGTTTTTGCATGAAAACTCATTCCTGGTGGAACTTCATAGCAAAGTACAAAGTTCGTTTTGGATGGACAAAGTTAGTTGAAATAGACAGTTTTTGTATGAAAACTCATTCCTGGTGGAACTTCATAGCAAAGTACAAAGTTCGAATCGGATGGACGAATTAAGTTGAAATAGACAGTTTTTGCATGAAAACTCATTCCTGGTGGAACTTCATAGCAAAGAACAAAGTTCGTATCGGATGCACCAATTTAGTTGAAATAGACAATTCTTGCATGAAAACTCATTCCTGGTGGAACTTCATAGCAAAGAACAAAGTTCGTTTTGGATGGATCAATTTAGTTGAAATAGACAGTTTTTGCATAAAAACTCATTCCTGGTGGAACTTCATAGCAAAGTACAAAGTTCGTTTTGGATGGACAAAATTAGTTGAAATAGACAGTTTTTGCATGAAAACTCATTCCTGGTGGAACTTCATAGCAAAGTACAAAGTTCGTTTTGGATGGACAAAGTTAGTTGAAATAGACAGTTTTTGCATGAAAACTCATTCCTGGTGGAACTTCATAGCGAAGTACAAAGTTCGTTTTGGATGGACAAAGTTAGTTGAAATAGACAGTTTTTGTATGAAAACTCATTCCTGGTGGAACTTCATAGCAAAGTACAAAGTTCGTTTTGGATGGACAAAGTTAGTTGAAATAGACAGTTTTTGCATGAAAACTCATTCCTGGTGGAACTTCATAGCAAAGTACAAAGTTCGAATCGGATGGACGAATTAAGTTGAAATAGACAGTTTTTGCATGAAAACTCATTCCTGGTGGAACTTCATAGCAAAGTACAAAGTTCGTTTTGGATGGATCAATTTAGTTTAAATAGACAGTTTTTGCATGAAAACTCATTCCTGGTGGAACTTCATAGCAAAGTACAAAGTTCGTTTTGGATGGACAAAGTTAGTTGAAATAGACAGTTTTTGCATGAAAACTCATTCCTGGTGGAACTTCATAGCAAAGTACAAAGTTCGTTTTGGATGGACAAAGTTAGTTGAAATAGACAGTTTTTGCATGAAAACTCATTCCTGGTGGAACTTCATAGCAAAGTACAAAGTTCGTTTCGGATGGACAAAGTTAGTTGAAATAGACAGTTTTTGCATGAAAACTCATTCCTGGTGGAACTTCATAGCAAAGTACAAAGTTCGTTTTGGATGGACAAAGTTAGTTGAAATAGACAGTTTTTGCATGAAAACTCATTCCTGGTGGAACTTCATAGCAAAGTACAAAGTTCGTTTTGGATGGATCAATTTAGTTGAAATAGACAGTTTTTGCATGAAAACTCATTCCTGGTGGAACTTCATAGCAAAGTACAAAGTTCGTTTTGGATGGACAAAGTTAGTTGAAATAGACAGTTTTTGCATGAAAACTAATTCCTGGTGGAACTTCATAGCAAAGTACAAAGTTCGTTTTGGATGGACAAAGTTAGTTGAAATAGACAGTTTTTGTATGAAAACTCATTCCTGGTGGAACTTCATAGCAAAGTACAAAGTTCGAATCGGATGGACGAATTAAGTTGAAAAAGACAGTTTTTGCATGAAAACTCATTCCTGGTGGAACTTCATAGCAAAGTACAAAGTTCGTTTTGGATGGATCAATTTAGTTGAAATAGACAGTTTTTGCATGAAAACTCATTCCTGGTGGAACTTCATAGCAAAGTACAAAGTTCGTTTTGGATGGACAAAGTTAGTTGAAATAGACAGTTTTTGCATGAAAACTCATTCCTGGTGGAACTTCATAGCAAAGTACAAAGTTCGTTTTGGATGGATCAATTTAGTTGAAATAGACAGTTTTTGCATGAAAACTCATTCCTGGTGGAACTTCATAGCAAAGTACAAAGTTCGTTTTGGATGGACAAAGTTAGTTGAAATAGACAGTTTTTGCATGAAAACTCATTCCTGGTGGAACTTCATAGCAAAGTACAAAGTTCGTTTTGGATGGATCAATTTAGTTGAAATAGACAGTTTTTGCATGAAAACTCATTCCTGGTGGAACTTCATAGCAAAGTACAAAGTTCGTTTTGGATGGACAAAGTTAGTTGAAATAGACAGTTTTTGCATGAAAACTCATTCCTGGTGGAACTTCATAGCAAAGTACAAAGTTCGTTTTGGATGGACAAAGTTAGTTGAAATAGACAGTTTTTGCATAAAAACTCAATCCTGGTGGAACTTCATAGCAAAGTACAAAGTTCGTTTTGGATGGATCAATTTAGTTGAAATAGACAGTTTTTGCATGAAAACTCATTCCTGGTGGAACTTCATAGCAAAGTACAAAGTTCGTTTTGGATGGACAAAGTTAGTTGAAAACGACAGTTTTTGCATGAAAACTCATTCCTGGTGGAACTTCATAGCAAAGTACAAAGTTCGTTTTGGATGGATCAATTTAGTTGAAATAGACAGTTTTTGCATGAAAACTCATTCCTGGTGGAACTTCATAGCAAAGTACAAAGTTCGTTTTGGATGGACAAAGTTAGTTGAAATAGACAGTTTTTGCATGAAAACT
The DNA here is from genome assembly GCF_943734755.1 of Anopheles moucheti. Classification (NCBI taxonomy): domain Eukaryota; kingdom Metazoa; phylum Arthropoda; class Insecta; order Diptera; family Culicidae; genus Anopheles; species Anopheles moucheti. The sequence continues at coordinate 31,579 of NW_026453654.1, forward strand.
CATTCCTGGTGGAACTTCATAGCAAAGTACAAAGTTCGTTTTGGATGGACAAAGTTAGTTGAAATAGACAGTTTTTGCATGAAATCTCATTCCTGGTGGAACTTCATAGCAAAGTACAAAGTTCGTTTTGGATGGACAAAGTTAGTTGAAATAGACAGTTTTTGCATGAAAACTCATTCCTGGTGGAACTTCATAGCAAAGTACAAAGTTCGTTTTGGATGGACAAAGTTAGTTGAAATAGACAGTTTTTGCATGAAAACTCATTCCTGGTGGAACTTCATAGCAAAGTACAAAGTTCGTTTTGGATGGACAAAGTTAGTTGAAATAGACAGTTTTTGCATGAAAACTCATTCCTGGTGGAACTTCATAGCAAAGAACAAAGTTCGTTTTGGATGGATCAATTTAGTTGAAATAGCCAGTTTTTGCATGAAAACTCATTCCTGGTGGAACTTCATAGCAAAGTACAAAGTTCGAATCGGATGGACGAATTAAGTTGAAATAGACAGTTTTTGCATGAAAACTCATTCCTGGTGGAACTTCATAGCAAAGTACAAAGTTCGTTTTGGATGGACAAAGTTAGTTGAAATAGACAGTTTTTGCATGAAAACTCATTCCTGGTGGAACTTCATAGCAAAGTACAAAGTTCGAATCGGATGGACGAATTAAGTTGAAATAGACAGTTTTTGCATGAAAACTCATTCCTGGTGGAACTTCATAGCAAAGAACAAAGTTCGTTTTGGATGGACAAAGTTAGTTGAAATAGACAGTTTTTGCATGAAAACTCATTCCTGGTGGAACTTCATAGCAAAGTACAAAGTTCGTATCGGATGGACGAAATTAGTTGAAATAGACAGTTTTTGCATGGTAACACATTCTTGGTGGAACTTCATAGCAAAGTACAAAGTTCGTTTTGGATGGACAAAGTTAGTTGAAATAGACAGTTTTTGCATGAAAACTCATTCCTGGTGGAACTTCATAGCAAAGTACAAAGTTCGTTTTGGATGGACAAAGTTAGTTGAAATAGACAGTTTTTGCATGAAAACTCATTCCTGGTGGAACTTCATAGCAAAGTACAAAGTTCGTTTTGGATGGATCAATTTAGTTGAAATAGACAGTTTTTGCATGAAAACTCATTCCTGGTGGAACTTCATAGCAAAGAACAAAGTTCGTTTTGGATGGACAAAGTTAGTTGAAATAGACAGTTTTTGCATGAAAACTCATTTCTTGTGGAACTTCATAGCAAAGTACAAAGTTCGTTTTGGATGGACAAAGTTAGTTGAGATAGACAGTTTTTGCATAAAAACTCATTCCTGGTGGAACTTCATAGCAAAGTACAAAGTTCGTTTTGGATGGATCAATTTAGTTGAAATAGACAGTTTTTGCATGAAAACTCATTCCTGGTGGAACTTCATAGCAAAGTACAAAGTTCGTTTTGGATGGATCAATTTAGTTGAAATAGACAGTTTTTGCATGAAAACTCATTCCTGGTGGAACTTCATAGCAAAGTACAAAGTTCGTTTTGGATGGACAAAGTTAGTTGAAATAGACAGTTTTTGCATGAAAACTCATTCCTGGTGGAACTTCATAGCAAAGTACAAAGTTCGTTTTGGATGGACAAAGTTAGTTGAAATAGACAGTTTTTGCATGAAAACTCATTCCTGGTGGAACTTCATAGCAAAGTACAAAGTTCGTTTTGGATGGACAAAGTTAGTTGAAATTGACAGTTTTTGTATGAAAACTCATTCCTGGTGGAACTTCATAGCAAAGTACAAAGTTCGAATCGGATGTACGAATTAAGTTGAAATAGACAGTTTTTGCATGAAAACTCATTCCTGGTGGAACTTCATAGCAAAGTACAAAGTTCGTTTTGGATGGACAAAGTTAGTTGAAATAGACAGTTTTTTCATGACAACTCATTCCTGGTGGAACTTCATAGCAAAGTACAAAGTTCGTTTTGGATGGACAAAGTTAGTTGAAATAGACAGTTTTTGCATGAAAACTCATTCCTGGTGGAACTTCATAGCAAAGTACAAAGTTCGTTTTGGATGGACAAAGTTAGTTGAAATAGACAGTTTTTGCATGAAAACTCATTCCTGGTGGAACTTCATAGCAAAGTACAAAGTTCGTTTTGGATGGACAAAGTTAGTTGAAATAGACAGTTTTTGCATGAAAACTCATTCCTGGTGGAACTTCATAGCAAAGTACAAAGTTCGTTTTGGATGGATCAATTTAGTTGAAATAGACAGTTTTTGCATGAAAACTCATTCCTGGTGGAACTTCATAGCAAAGTACAAAGTTCGTTTTGGATGGACAAAGTTAGTTGAAATAGACAGTTTTTGCATGAAAACTCATTCCTGGTGGAACTTCATAGCAAAGTACAAAGTTCGTTTTGGATGGACAAAGTTAGTTGAAATAGACAGTTTTTGCATAAAAACTCATTCCTGGTGGAACTTCATAGCAAAGTACAAAGTTCGTTTTGGATGGATCAATTTAGTTGAAATAGACAGTTTTTGCATGAAAACTCATTCCTGGTGGAACTTCATAGCAAAGTACAAAGTTCGTTTTGGATGGATCAATTTAGTTGAAATAGACAGTTTTTGCATGAAAACTCATTCCTGGTGGAACTTCATAGCAAAGTACAAAGTTCGTTTTGGATGGACAAAGTTAGTTGAAATAGACAGTTTTTGCATGAAAACTCATTCCTGGTGGAACTTCATAGCAAAGTACAAAGTTCGTTTTGGATGGACAAAGTTAGTTGAAATAGACAGTTTTTGCATGAAAACTCATTCCTGGTGGAACTTCATAGCAAAGTACAAAGTTCGTTTTGGATGGACAAAGTTAGTTGAAATAGACAGTTTTTGCATGAAAACTCATTCCTGGTGGAACTTCATAGCAAAGTACAAAGTTCGTTTTGGATGGACAAAGTTAGTTGAAATAGACAGTTTTTGCATAAAAACTCATTCCTGGTGGAACTTCATAGCAAAGTACAAAGTTCGTTTTGGATGGATCAATTTAGTTGAAAACGACAGTTTTTGCATGAAAACTCATTCCTGGTGGAACTTCATAGCAAAGTACAAAGTTCATTTTGGATGGACGAATTTAGTTGAAATAGACAGTTTTTGCATGAAAACTCATTCCTGGTGGAACTTCATAGCAAAGTACAAAGTTCGTTTTGGATGGACAAAGTTAGTTGAAATAGACAGTTTTTGCATGAAAACTCATTCCTGGTGGAACTTCATAGCAAAGTACAAAGTTCGTTTTGGATGGACAAAGTTAGTTGAAATAGACAGTTTTTGCATAAAAACTCATTCCTGGTGGAACTTCATAGCAAAGTACAAAGTTCGTTTTGGATGGACAAAGTTAGTTGAAATAGACAGTTTTTTCATGACAACTCATTCCTGGTGGAACTTCATAGCAAAGTACAAAGTTCGTTTTGGATGGACAAAGTTAGTTGAAATAGACAGTTTTTGCATGAAAACTCATTCCTGGTGGAACTTCATAGCAAAGTACAAAGTTCGTTTTGGATGGACAAAGTTAGTTGAAATAGACAGTTTTTGCATGAAAACTCATTCCTGGTGGAACTTCATAGCAAAGTACAAAGTTCGTTTTGGATGGACAAAGTTAGTTGAAATAGACAGTTTTTGCATGAAAACTCATTCCTGGTGGAACTTCATAGCAAAGTACAAAGTTCGAATCGGATGGACGAATTAAGTTGAAATAGACAGTTTTTGCATGAAAACTCATTCCTGGTGGAACTTCATAGCAAAGAACAAAGTTCGTTTTGGATGGATCAATTTAGTTGAAATAGACAGTTTTTGCATGAAAACTCATTCCTGGTGGAACTTCATAGCAAAGTACAAAGTTCGTTTTGGATGGACAAAGTTAGTTGAAATAGACAGTTTTTGCATGAAAACTCATTCCTGGTGGAACTTCATAGCAAAGTACAAAGTTCGTTTTGGATGGACAAAGTTAGTTGAAATAGACAGTTTTTGCATGAAAACTCATTCCTGGTGGAACTTCATAGCAAAGTACAAAGTTCGTTTTGGATGGACAAAGTTAGTTGAAATAGACAGTTTTTGCATGAAAACTCATTCCTGGTGGAACTTCATAGCAAAGTACAAAGTTCGAATCGGATGGACGAATTAAGTTGAAAAAGACAGTTTTTGCATGAAAACTCATTCCTGGTGGAACTTCATAGCAAAGTACAAAGTTCGTTTTGGATGGATCAATTTAGTTGAAATAGACAGTTTTTGCATGAAAACTCATTCCTGGTGGAACTTCATAGCAAAGTACAAAGTTCGTTTTGGATGGATCAATTTAGTTGAAATAGACAGTTTTTGCATGAAAACTCATTCCTGGTGGAACTTCATAGCAAAGTACAAAGTTCGTTTTGGATGGATCAATTAAGTTGAAATAGACAGTTTTTGCATGAAAACTCATTCCTGGTGGAACTTCATAGCAAAGTACAAAGTTCGTTTTGGATGGACAAAGTTAGTTGAAATAGACAGTTTTTGCATGAAAACTCATTCCTGGTGGAACTTCATAGCAAAGTACAAAGTTCGTTTTGGATGGACAAAGTTAGTTGAAATAGACAGTTTTTTCATGACAACTCATTCCTGGTGGAACTTCATAGCAAAGTACAAAGTTCGTTTTGGATGGACAAAGTTAGTTGAAATAGACAGTTTTTGCATGAAAACTCATTCCTGGTGGAACTTCATAGCAAAGTACAAAGTTCGTTTTGGATGGACAAAGTTAGTTGAAATAGACAGTTTTTGCATGAAAACTCATTCCTGGTGGAACTTCATAGCAAAGTACAAAGTTCGTTTTGGATGGACAAAGTTAGTTGAAATAGACAGTTTTTGCATGAAAACTCATTCCTGGTGGAACTTCATAGCAAAGTACAAAGTTCGTTTTGGATGGACAAAGTTAGTTGAAATAGACAGTTTTTGCATAAAAACTCATTCCTGGTGGAACTTCATAGCAAAGAACAAAGTTCGTTTTGGATGGATCAATTTAGTTGAAATAGCCAGTTTTTGCATGAAAACTCATTCCTGGTGGAACTTCATAGCAAAGTACAAAGTTCGTTTTGGAGGACAAAGTTAGTTGAAATAGACAGTTTTTGCATGAAAACTCATTCCTGGTGGAACTTCATAGCAAAGTACAAAGTTCGTTTTGGATGGACAAAGTTAGTTGAAATAGACAGTTTTTGCATAAAAACTCATTCCTGGTGGAACTTCATAGCAAAGTACAAAGTTCGTTTTGGATGGACAAAGTTAGTTGAAATAGACAGTTTTTGCATGAAAACTCATTCCTGGTGGAACTTCATAGCAAAGTACAAAGTTCGTTTTGGATGGATCAATTTAGTTGAAATAGACAGTTTTTGCATGAAAACTCATTCCTGGTGGAACTTCATAGCAAAGTACAAAGTTCGTTTTGGATGGATCAATTAAGTTGAAATAGACAGTTTTTGCATGAAAACTCATTCCTGGTGGAACTTCATAGCAAAGTACAAAGTTCGTTTTGGATGGACAAAGTTAGTTGAAATAGACAGTTTTTGCATGAAAACTCATTCCTGGTGGAACTTCATAGCAAAGTACAAAGTTCGTTTTGGATGGATCAATTTAGTTGAAATAGACAGTTTTTGCATGAAAACTCATTCCTGGTGGAACTTCATAGCAAAGTACAAAGTTCGTTTTGGATGGATCAATTTAGTTGAAATAGACAGTTTTTGCATGAAAACTCATTCCTGGTGGAACTTCATAGCAAAGTACAAAGTTCGTTTTGGATGGATCAATTAAGTTGAAATAGACAGTTTTTGCATGAAAACTCATTCCTGGTGGAACTTCATAGCAAAGTACAAAGTTCGTTTTGGATGGATCAATTAAGTTGAAATAGACAGTTTTTGCATGAAAACTCATTCCTGGTGGAACTTCATAGCAAAGTACAAAGTTCGTTTTGGATGGACAAAGTTAGTTGAAATAGACAGTTTTTGCATGAAAACTCATTCCTGGTGGAACTTCATAGCAAAGTACAAAGTTCGTTTTGGATGGACAAAGTTAGTTGAAATAGACAGTTTTTTCATGACAACTCATTCCTGGTGGAACTTCATAGCAAAGTACAAAGTTCGTTTTGGATGGACAAAGTTAGTTGAAATAGACAGTTTTTGCATGAAAACTCATTCCTGGTGAAACTTCATAGCAAAGTACAAAGTTCGTTTTGGATGGACAAAGTTAGTTGAAATAGACAGTTTTTGCATGAAAACTCATTCCTGGTGGAACTTCATAGCAAAGTACAAAGTTCGTTTTGGATGGATCAATTTAGTTGAAATAGACAGTTTTTGCATGAAAACTCATTCCTGGTGGAACTTCATAGCAAAGTACAAAGTTCGTTTTGGATGGATCAATTTAGTTGAAATAGACAGTTTTTGCATGAAAACTCATTCCTGGTGGAACTTCATAGCAAAGTACAAAGTTCGTTTTGGATGGATCAATTAAGTTGAAATAGACAGTTTTTGCATGAAAACTCATTCCTGGTGGAACTTCATAGCAAAGTACAAAGTTCGTTTTGGATGGACAAAGTTAGTTGAAATAGACAGTTTTTGCATAAAAACTCATTCCTGGTGGAACTTCATAGCAAAGTACAAAGTTCGTTTTGGATGGACAAAGTTAGTTGAAATAGACAGTTTTTGCATGAAAACTCATTCCTGGTGGAACCTCATAGCAAAGTACAAAGTTCGTTTTGGATGGATCAATTTAGTTGAAATAGACAGTTTTTGCATGAAAACTCATTCCTGGTGGAACTTCATAGCAAAGTACAAAGTTCGTTTTGGATGGACAAAGTTAGTTGAAATAGACAGTTTTTGCATGAAAACTCATTCCTGGTGGAACTTCATAGCAAAGTACAAAGTTCGTTTTGGATGGATCAATTAAGTTGAAATAGACAGTTTTTGCATGAAAACTCATTCCTGGTGGAACTTCATAGCAAAGTACAAAGTTCGTTTTGGATGGATCAATTTAGTTGAAATAGACAGTTTTTGCATGAAAACTCATTCCTGGTGGAACTTCATAGCAAAGTACAAAGTTCGTTTTGGATGGATCAATTTAGTTGAAATAGACAGTTTTTGCATGAAAACTCATTCCTGGTGGAACTTCAAAGTACAAAGTTCGTTTTGGATGGACAAAGTTAGTTGAAATAGACAGTTTTTGCATGAAAACTCATTCCTGGTGGAACTTCATAGCAAAGTACAAAGTTCGATTTGGATGGACAAAGTTAGTTGAAATAGACAGTTTTTGCATGAAAACTCATTCCTGGTGGAACTTCATAGCAAAGTACAAAGTTCGTTTTGGATGGACAAAGTTAGTTGAAATAGACAGTTTTTGCATGAAAACTCATTCCTGGTGGAACTTCATAGCAAAGTACAAAGTTCGTTTTGGATGGACAAAGTTAGTTGAAATAGACAGTTTTTTCATGACAACTCATTCCTGGTGGAACTTCATAGCAAAGTACAAAGTTCGTTTGGATGGACAAAGTTAGTTGAAATAGACAGTTTTTGCATGAAAACTCATTCCTGGTGGAACTTCATAGCAAAGTACAAAGTTCGTTTTGGATGGACAAAGTTAGTTGAAATAGACAGTTTTTGCATGAAAACTCATTCCTGGTGGAACTTCATAGCAAAGTACAAAGTTCGTTTTGGATGGATCAATTTAGTTGAAATAGACAGTTTTTGCATGAAAACTCATTCCTGGTGGAACTTCATAGCAAAGTACAAAGTTCGTTTTGGATGGATCAATTTAGTTGAAATAGACAGTTTTTGCATGAAAAACTCATTCCTGGTGGAACTTCAAAGTACAAAGTTCGTTTTGGATGGACAAAGTTAGTTGAAATAGACAGTTTTTGCATGAAAACTCATTCCTGGTGGAACTTCATAGCAAAGTACAAAGTTCGATTTGGATGGACAAAGTTAGTTGAAATAGACAGTTTTTGCATGAAAACTCATTCCTGGTGGAACTTCATAGCAAGTACAAAGTTCGTTTTGGATGGACAAAGTTAGTTGAAATAGACAGTTTTTGCATGAAAACTCATTCCTGGTGGAACTTCATAGCAAAGTACAAAGTTCGTTTTGGATGGACAAAGTTAGTTGAAATAGACAGTTTTTTCATGACAACTCATTCCTGGTGGAACTTCATAGCAAAGTACAAAGTTCGTTTTGGATGGACAAAGTTAGTTGAAATAGACAGTTTTTGCATGAAAACTCATTCCTGGTGGAACTTCATAGCAAAGTACAAAGTTCGTTTTGGATGGACAAAGTTAGTTGAAATAGACAGTTTTTGCATGAAAACTCATTCCTGGTGGAACTTCATAGCAAAGTACAAAGTTCGTTTTGGATGGATCAATTTAGTTGAAATAGACAGTTTTTGCATGAAAACTCATTCCTGGTGGAACTTCAAAGTACAAAGTTCGTTTTGGATGGACAAAGTTAGTTGAAATAGACAGTTTTTGCATGAAAACTCATTCCTGGTGGAACTTCATAGCAAAGTACAAAGTTCGTTTTGGATGGACAAAGTTAGTTGAAATAGACAGTTTTTGCATGAAAACTCATTCCTGTTGGAACTTCATAGCAAAGTACAAAGTTCGTTTTGGATGGATCAATTTAGTTGAAATAGACAGTTTTTGCATGAAAACTCATTCCTGGTGGAACTTCAAAGTACAAAGTTCGTTTTGGATGGACAAAGTTAGTTGAAATAGACAGTTTTTGCATGAAAACTCATTCCTGGTGGAACTTCATAGCAAAGTACAAAGTTCGATTTGGATGGACAAAGTTAGTTGAAATAGACAGTTTTTGCATGAAAACTCATTCCTGGTGGAACTTCATAGCAAAGTACAAAGTTCGTTTTGGATGGATCAATTTAGTTGAAATAGACAGTTTTTGCATAAAAACTCATTCCTGGTGGAACTTCATAGCAAAGTACAAAGTTCGTTTTGGATGGACAAAGTTAGTTGAAATAGACAGTTTTTTCATGACAACTCATTCCTGGTGGAACTTCATAGCAAAGTACAAAGTTCGTTTTGGATGGACAAAGTTAGTTGAAATAGACAGTTTTTGCATGAAAACTCATTCCTGGTGGAACTTCATAGCAAAGTACAAAGTTCGTTTTGGATGGACAAAGTTAGTTGAAATAGACAGTTTTTGCATGAAAACTCATTCCTGGTGGAACTTCATAGCAAAGTACAAAGTTCGTTTTGGATGGACAAAGTTAGTTGAAATAGACAGTTTTTGCATGAAAACTCATTCCTGGTGGAACTTCATAGCAAAGTACAAAGTTCGAATCGGATGGACGAATTAAGTTGAAATAGACAGTTTTTGCATGAAAACTCATTCCTGGTGGAACTTCATAGCAAAGAACAAAGTTCGTTTTGGATGGATCAATTTAGTTGAAATAGCCAGTTTTTGCATGAAAACTCATTCCTGGTGGAACTTCATAGCAAAGTACAAAGTTCGAATCGGATGGACGAATTAAGTTGAAATAGACAGTTTTTGCATGAAAACTCATTCCTGGTGGAACTTCATAGCAAAGTACAAAGTTCGTTTTGGATGGACAAAGTTAGTTGAAATAGACAGTTTTTATATGAAAACTCATTCCTGGTGGAACTTCATAGCAAAGTACAAAGTTCGAATCCGATGGACGAATTAAGTTGAAATAGACAGTTTTTGCATGAAAACTCATTCCTGGTGGAACTTCATAGCAAAGTACAAAGTTCGTTTTGGATGGACAAAGTTAGTTGAAATAGACAGTTTTTGCATGAAAACTCATTCCTGGTGGAACTTCATAGCAAAGTACAAAGTTCGTTTTGGATGGACAAAGTTAGTTGAAATAGACAGTTTTTGCATGAAAACTCATTCCTGGTGGAACTTCATAGCAAAGTACAAAGTTCGTTTTGGATGGACAAAGTTAGTTGAAATAGACAGTTTTTGCATGAAAACTCATTCCTGGTGGAACTTCATAGCAAAGTACAAAGTTCGTTTTGGATGGACAAAGTTAGTTGAAATAGACAGTTTTTTGCATGAAAACTCATTCCTGGTAGAACTTCATAGCAAAGTACAAAGTTCGTTTTGGATGGACGAATTAAGTTGAAATAGACAGTTTTTGCATGAAAACTCATTCCTGGTGGAACTTCATAGCAAAGTACAAAGTTCGTTTTGGATGGATCAATTTAGTTGAAATAGACAGTTTTTGCATAAAAACTCATTCCTGGTGGAACTTCATAGCAAAGTACAAAGTTCGTTTTGGATGGATCAATTTAGTTGAAATAGACAGTTTTTGCATGAAAACTCATTCCTGGTGGAACTTCATAGCAAAGTACAAAGTTCGTTTTGGATGGACAATTAAGTTGAAATAGACAGTTTTTGCATGAAAACTCATTCCTGGTGGAACTTCATAGCAAAGTACAAAGTTCGTTTTGGATGGACAAAGTTAGTTGAAATAGACAGTTTTTGCATGAAAACTCATTCCTGGTGGAACTTCATAGCAAAGTACAAAGTTCGTTTTGGATGGACAAAGTTAGTTGAAATAGACAGTTTTTGCATGAAAACTCATTCCTGGTGGAACTTCATAGCAAAGTACAAAGTTCGTTTTGGATGGACAAAGTTAGTTGAAATAGACAGTTTTTTGCATGAAAACTCATTCCTGGTGGAACTTCATAGCAAAGTACAAAGTTCGTTTTGGATGGACAAAGTTAGTTGAAATAGACAGTTTTTGCATGAAAGCTCATTCCTGGTGGAACTTCATAGCAAAGTACAAAGTTCGTTTTGGATGGACAAAGTTAGTTGAAATAGACAGTTTTTGCATGAAAACTCATTCCTGGTGGAACTTCATAGAAAAGTACAAAGTTCGTTTTGGATGGACAAAGTTAGTTGAAATAGACAGTTTTTGCATGAAAGCTCATTCCTGGTGGAACTTCATAGCAAAGTACAAAGTTCGTTTTGGATGGACAAAGTTAGTTGAAATAGACAGTTTTTGCATGAAAACTCATTCCTGGTGAACTTCATAGCAAAGTACAAAGTTCGTTTTGGATGGACAAAGTTAGTTGAAATAGACAGTTTTTGCATGAAAACTCATTCCTGTGGAACTTCATAGCAAAGTACAAAGTTCGTTTTGGATGGACAAAGTTAGTTGAAATAGACAGTTTTTGCATGAAAACTCATTCCTGGTGGAACTTCATAGCAAAGTACAAAGTTCGTTTTGGATGACAAAGTTAGTTGAAATAGACAGTTTTTGCATGAAAACTCATTCCTGGTGGAACTTCATAGCAAAGTACAAAGTTCGTTTTGGATGGACAAAGTTAGTTGAAATAGACAGTTTTTGCATGAAAACTCATTCCTGGTGGAACTTCATAGCAAAGTACAAAGTTCGTTTTGGATGGAGAAAGTTAGTTGAAATAGACAGTTTTTGCATGAAAACTCATTCCTGGTGGAACTTCATAGCAAAGTACAAAGTTCGTTTTGGATGGACAATGTTAGTTGAAATAGACAGTTTTTGCATGAAAACTCATTTCTGGTGGAACTTCATAGCAAAGTACAAAGTTCGTTTTGGATGGACAAAGTTAGTTGAAATAGACAGTTTTTGCATGAAAACTCATTCCTGGTGGAACTTCATAGCAAAGTACAAAGTTCGTTTTGGATGGACAAAGTTAGTTGAAATAGACAGTTTTTGCATGAAAACTCATTCCTGGTGGAACTTCATAGCAAAGTACAAAGTTCGTTTTGGATGGACAAAGTTAGTTGAAATAGACAGTTTTTGCATAAAAACTCATTCCTGGTGGAACTTCATAGCAAAGTACAAAGTTCGTTTTGGATGGATCAATTTAGTTGAAATAGACAGTTTTTGCATGAAAACTCATTCCTGGTGGAACTTCAAAGTACAAAGTTCGTTTTGGATGGACAAAGTTAGTTGAAATAGACAGTTTTTGCATGAAAACTCATTCCTGGTGGAACTTCATAGCAAAGTACAAAGTTCGTTTTGGATGGACGAATTAAGTTGAAATAGACAGTTTTTTGCATGAAAACTCATTCTGGTGGAACTTCATAGCAAAGTACAAAGTTCGTTTTGGATGGACAAAGTTAGTTGAAATAGACAGTTTTTGCATGAAAACTCATTCCTGGTGGAACTTCATAGCAAAGTACAAAGTTCGTTTTGGATGGACAAAGTTAGTTGAAATAGACAGTTTTTGCATGAAAACTCATTCCTGGTGAACTTCATAGCAAAGTACAAAGTTCGTTTTGGATGGACAAAGTTAGTTGAAATAGACAGTTTTTGCATGAAAACTCATTCCTGGTGGAACTTCATAGCAAAGTACAAAGTTCGTTTTGGATGGACAAAGTTAGTTGAAATAGACAGTTTTTGCATGAAAACTCATTCCTGGTGGAACTTCATAGCAAAGTACAAAGTTCGTTTTGGATGGACAAAGTTAGTTGAAATAGACAGTTTTTGCATGAAAACTCATTCCTGGTGGAACTTCATAGCAAAGTACAAAGTTCGTTTTGGATGGATCAATTCAGTTGAAATAGACAGTTTTTGCATAAAAACTCATTCCTGGTGGAACTTCATAGCAAAGTACAAAGTTCGTTTTGGATGGACAAAGTTAGTTGAAATAGACAGTTTTTGCATGAAAACTCATTCCTGGTGGAACTTCATAGCAAAGTACAAAGTTCGTTTTGATGGACAAAGTTAGTTGAAATAGACAGTTTTTGCATGAAAACTCATTCCTGGTGGAACTTCATAGCAAAGTACAAAGTTCGTTTTGGATGGATCAATTTAGTTGAAATAGACAGTTTTTGCATGAAAACTCATTCCTGGTGGAACTTCATAGCAAAGTACAAAGTTCGTTTTGGATGGACAAAGTTAGTTGAAATAGACAGTTTTTGCATGAAAACTCATTCCTGGTGGAACTTCATAGCAAAGTACAAAGTTCGTTTTGGATGGACAAAGTTAGTTGAAATAGACAGTTTTTGCATGAAAACTCATTCCTGGTGGAACTTCATAGCAAAGTACAAAGTTCGTTTTGGATGGATCAATTTAGTTGAAATAGACAGTTTTTGCATGTAAACTCATTCCTGGTGGAACTTCATAGCAAAGTACAAAGTTCGTTTTGGATGGACAAAGTTAGTTGAAATAGACAGTTTTTGCATGAAAACTCATTCCTGGTGGAACTTCATAGCAAAGTACAAAGTTCGTTTTGGATGGATCAATTTAGTTGAAATAGACAGTTTTTGCATAAAAACTCATTCCTGGTGGAACTTCATAGCAAAGTACAAAGTTCGTTTTGGATGGACAAAGTTAGTTGAAATAGACAGTTTTTGCATGAAAACTCATTCCTGGTGGAACTTCATAGCAAAGTACAAAGTTCGTTTTGGATGGACAAAGTTAGTTGAAATAGACAGTTTTTGCATGAAAACTCATTCCTGGTGGAACTTCATAGCAAAGTACAAAGTTCGTTTTGGATGGACAAAGTTAGTTGAAATAGACAGTTTTTGCATGAAAACTCATTCCTGGTGGAACTTCATAGCAAAGTACAAAGTTCGTTTTGGATGGACAAAGTTAGTTGAAATAGACAGTTTTTGCATGAAAACTCATTCCTGGTGGAACTTCATAGCAAAGTACAAAGTTCGTTTTGGATGGATCAATTCAGTTGAAATAGACAGTTTTTGCATAAAAACTCATTCCTGGTGGAACTTCATAGCAAAGTACAAAGTTCGTTTTGGATGGACAAAGTTAGTTGAAATAGACAGTTTTTGCATGAAAACTCATTCCTGGTGGAACTTCATAGCAAAGTACAAAGTTCGTTTTGGATGGACAAAGTTAGTTGAAATAGACAGTTTTTGCATGAAAACTCATTCCTGGTGGAACTTCATAGCAAAGTACAAAGTTCGTTTTGGATGGATCAATTTAGTTGAAATAGACAGTTTTTGCATGAAAACTCATTCCTGGTGGAACTTCATAGCAAAGTACAAAGTTCGTTTTGGATGGACAAAGTTAGTTGAAATAGACAGTTTTTGCATGAAAACTCATTCCTGGTGGAACTTCATAGCAAAGTACAAAGTTCGTTTTGGATGGACAAAGTTAGTTGAAATAGACAGTTTTTGCATGAAAACTCATTCCTGGTGGAACTTCATAGCAAAGTACAAAGTTCGTTTTGGATGGATCAATTTAGTTGAAATAGACAGTTTTTGCATGTAAACTCATTCCTGGTGGAACTTCATAGCAAAGTACAAAGTTCGTTTTGGATGGACAAAGTTAGTTGAAATAGACAGTTTTTGCATGAAAACTCATTCCTGGTGGAACTTCATAGCAAAGTACAAAGTTCGTTTTGGATGGACAAAGTTAGTTGAAATAGACAGTTTTTGCATGAAAACTCATTCGTGGTGGAACTTCATAGCAAAGTACAAAGTTCGTTTTGGATGGACAAAGTTAGTTTAAATAGACAGTTTTTGCATGAAAACTCATTCCTGGTGGAACTTCATAGCAAAGTACAAAGTTCGTTTTGGATGGACGAATTAAGTTGAAATAGACAGTTTTTGCATGAAAACTCATTCCTGGTGGAACTTCATAGCAAAGTACAAAGTTCGTTTTGGATGGACGAATTAAGTTGAAATAGACAGTTTTTGCATGAAAACTCATTCCTGGTGGAACTTCATAGCAAAGTACAAAGTTCGTTTTGGATGGACGAATTAAGTTGAAATAGACAGTTTTTGCATGAAAACTCATTCCTGGTGGAACTTCATAGCAAAGTACAAAGTTCGTTTTGGATGGATCAATTTAGTTGAAATAGACAGTTTTTGCATGAAAACTCATTCCTGGTGGAACTTCATAGCAAAGTACAAAGTTCGTTTTGGATGGACAAAGTTAGTTGAAATAGACAGTTTTTGCATGAAAACTCATTCCTGGTGGAACTTCATAGCAAAGTACAAAGTTCGTTTTGGATGGACAAAGTTAGTTGAAATAGACAGTTTTTGCATGAAAACTCATTCGTGGTGGAACTTCATAGCAAAGTACAAAGTTCGTTTTGGATGGACAAAGTTAGTTGAAATAGACAGTTTTTGCATGAAAACTCATTCCTGGTGGAACTTCATAGCAAAGTACAAAGTTCGTTTTGGATGGACGAATTAAGTTGAAATAGACAGTTTTTGCATGAAAACTCATTCCTGGTGGAACTTCATAGCAAAGTACAAAGTTCGTTTTGGATGGACGAATTAAGTTGAAATAGACAGTTTTTGCATGAAAACTCATTCCTGGTGGAACTTCATAGCAAAGTACAAAGTTCGTTTTGGATGGACGAATTAAGTTGAAATAGACAGTTTTTGCATGAAAACTCATTCCTGGTGGAACTTCATAGCAAAGTACAAAGTTCGTTTTGGATGGATCAATTTAGTTGAAATAGACAGTTTTTGCATGAAAACTCATTCCTGGTGGAACTTCATAGCAAAGTACAAAGTTCGTTTTGGATGGACGAATTAAGTTGAAATAGACAGTTTTTGCATGAAAACTCATTCCTGGTGGAACTTCATAGCAAAGTACAAAGTTCGTTTTGGATGGACAAAGTTAGTTGAAATAGACAGTTTTTGCATGAAAACTCATTCCTGGTGGAACTTCATAGCAAAGTACAAAGTTCGTTTTGGATGGATCAATTTAGTTGAAATAGACAGTTTTTGCATGAAAACTCATTCCTGGTGGAACTTCATAGCAAAGTACAAAGTTCGTTTTGGATGGACAAAGTTAGTTGAAATAGACAGTTTTTGCATAAAAACTCATTCCTGGTGGAACTTCATAGCAAAGTACAAAGTTCGTTTTGGATGGACAAAGTTAGTTGAAATAGACAGTTTTTGCATAAAAACTCATTCCTGGTGGAACTTCATAGCAAAGTACAAAGTTCGTTTTGGATGGACAAAGTTAGTTGAAATAGACAGTTTTTGCATGAAAACTCATTCCTGGTGGAACTTCATAGCAAAGTACAAAGTTCGTTTTGGATGGACAAAGTTAGTTGAAATAGACAGTTTTTGCATGAAAACTCATTCCTGGTGGAACTTCATAGCAAAGTACAAAGTTCGTTTTGGATGGACAAAGTTAGTTGAAATAGACAGTTTTTGCATGAAAACTCATTCCTGGTGGAACTTCATAGCAAAGTACAAAGTTCGTTTTGGATGGATCAATTTAGTTGAAATAGACAGTTTTTGCATGTAAACTCATTCCTGGTGGAACTTCATAGCAAAGTACAAAGTTCGTTTGGATGGACAAAGTTAGTTGAAATAGACAGTTTTTGCATGAAAACTCATTCCTGGTGGAACTTCATAGCAAAGTACAAAGTTCGTTTTGGATGGACAAAGTTAGTTGAAATAGACAGTTTTTGCATGAAAACTCATTCCTGGTGGAACTTCATAGCAAAGTACAAAGTTCGTTTTGGATGGATCAATTTAGTTGAAATAGACAGTTTTTGCATGTAAACTCATTCCTGGTGGAACTTCATAGCAAAGTACAAAGTTCGTTTTGGATGGACAAAGTTAGTTGAAATAGACAGTTTTTGCATGAAAACTCATTCCTGGTGGAACTTCATAGCAAAGTACAAAGTTCGTTTTGGATGGACAAAGTTAGTTGAAATAGACAGTTTTTGCATGAAAACTCATTCCTGGTGGAACTTCATAGCAAAGTACAAAGTTCGTTTTGGATGGACAAAGTTAGTTGAAATAGACAGTTTTTTCATGACAACTCATTCCTGGTGGAACTTCATAGCAAAGTACAAAGTTCGTTTTGGATGGACAAAGTTAGTTGAAATAGACAGTTTTTGCATGAAAACTCATTCCTGGTGGAACTTCATAGCAAAGTACAAAGTTCGTTTTGGATGGACAAAGTTAGTTGAAATAGACAGTTTTTGCATGAAAACTCATTCCTGGTGGAACTTCATAGCAAAGTACAAAGTTCGTTTTGGATGGATCAATTTAGTTGAAATAGACAGTTTTTGCATGAAAACTCATTCCTGGTGGAACTTCATAGCAAAGTACAAAGTTCGTTTTGGATGGACAAAGTTAGTTGAAATAGACAGTTTTTGCATGAAAACTCATTCCTGGTGGAACTTCATAGCAAAGTACAAAGTTCGTTTTGGATGGATCAATTTAGTTGAAATAGACAGTTTTTGCATGAAAACTCATTCCTGGTGGAACTTCATAGCAAAGTACAAAGTTCGTTTTGGATGGACAAAGTTAGTTGAAATAGACAGTTTTTGCATGAAAACTCATTCCTGGTGGAACTTCATAGCAAAGTACAAAGTTCGTTTTGGATGGATCAATTTAGTTGAAATAGACAGTTTTTGCATGTAAACTCATTCCTGGTGGAACTTCATAGCAAAGTACAAAGTTCGTTTTGGATGGACAAAGTTAGTTGAAATAGACAGTTTTTGCATGAAAACTCATTCCTGGTGGAACTTCATAGCAAAGTACAAAGTTCGTTTTGGATGGATCAATTTAGTTGAAATAGACAGTTTTTGCATGTAAACTCATTCCTGGTGGAACTTCATAGCAAAGTACAAAGTTCGTTTTGGATGGACAAAGTTAGTTGAAATAGACAGTTTTTGCATGTAAACTCATTCCTGGTGGAACTTCATAGCAAAGTACAAAGTTCGTTTTGGATGGACAAAGTTAGTTGAAATAGACAGTTTTTGCATGAAAACTCATTCCTGGTGGAACTTCATAGCAAAGTACAAAGTTCGTTTTGGATGGACAAAGTTAGTTGAAATAGACAGTTTTTGCATGAAAACTCATTCCTGGTGGAACTTCATAGCAAAGTACAAAGTTCGTTTTGGATGGACAAAGTTAGTTGAAATAGACAGTTTTTGCATGAAAACTCATTCCTGGTGGAACTTCATAGCAAAGTACAAAGTTCGTTTTGGATGGACAAAGTTAGTTGAAATAGACAGTTTTTGCATGAAAACTCATTCCTGGTGGAACTTCATAGCAAAGTACAAAGTTCGTTTTGGATGGACAAAGTTAGTTGAAATAGACAGTTTTTGCATGAAAACTCATTCCTGGTGGAACTTCATAGCAAAGTACAAAGTTCGTTTTGGATGGATCAATTAAGTTGAAATAGACAGTTTTTGCATGAAAACTCATTCCTGGTGGAACTTCATAGCAAAGTACAAAGTTCGTTTTGGATGGACAAAGTAAGTTGAAATAGACAGTTTTTGCATGAAAACTCATTCCTGGTGGAACTTCATAGCAAAGTACAAAGTTCGTTTTGGATGGACAAAGTTAGTTGAAATAGACAGTTTTTGCATGAAAACTCATTCCTGGTGGAACTTCATAGCAAAGTACAAAGTTCGTTTTGGATGGACAAAGTTAGTTGAAATAGACAGTTTTTGCATGAAAACTCATTCCTGGTGGAACTTCATAGCAAAGTACAAAGTTCGTTTTGGATGGACAAAGTTAGTTGAAATAGACAGTTTTTGCATGAAAACTCATTCCTGGTGGAACTTCATAGCAAAGTACAAAGTTCGTTTTGGACGGACAAAGTTAGTTGAAATAGACAGTTTTTGCATAAAAACTCATTCCTGGTGGAACTTCATAGCAAAGAACAAAGTTCGTTTTGGATGGATCAATTTAGTTGAAATAGCCAGTTTTTGCATGAAAACTCATTCCTGGTGGAACTTCATAGCAAAGTACAAAGTTCGTTTTGGATGGACAAAGTTAGTTGAAATAGACAGTTTTTGCATGAAAACTCATTCCTGGTGGAACTTCATAGCAAAGTACAAAGTTCGTTTTGGATGGACAAAGTTAGTTGAAATAGACAGTTTTTGCATGAAAACTCATTCCTGGTGGAACTTCATAGCAAAGTACAAAGTTCGTTTTGGATGGACAAAGTTAGTTGAAATAGACAGTTTTTGCATGAAAACTCATTCCTGGTGGAACTTCATAGCAAAGTACAAAGTTCGAATCGGATGGACGAATTAAGTTGAAATAGACAGTTTTTGCATGAAAACTCATTCCTCGTGGAACTTCATAGCAAAGTACAAAGTTCGTTTTGGATGGATCAATTTAGTTGAAATAGACAGTTTTTGCATGAAAACTCATTCCTGGTGGAACTTCATAGCAAAGTACAAAGTTCGTTTTGGATGGACAAAGTTAGTTGAAATAGACAGTTTTTGTATGAAAACTCGTTCCTGGTGGAACTTCATAGCAAAGTACAAAGTTCGTTTTGGATGGACGAATTAAGTTGAAATAGACAGTTTTTGCATGAAAACTCATTCCTGGTGGAACTTCATAGCAAAGTACAAAGTTCGTTTTGGATGGACGAATTAAGTTGAAATAGACAGTTTTTGCATGAAAACTCATTCCTGGTGGAACTTCATAGCAAAGTACAAAGTTCGTTTTGGATGGATCAATTTAGTTGAAATAGACAGTTTTTGCATGAAAACTCATTCCTGGTGGAACTTCATAGCAAAGTACAAAGTTCGTTTTGGATGGATCAATTTAGTTGAAATAGACAGTTTTTGCATGAAAACTCATTCCTGGTGGAACTTCATAGCAAAGTACAAAGTTCGTTTTGGATGGACAAAGTTAGTTGAAATAGACAGTTTTTGCATGAAAACTCATTGCTGGTGGAACTTCATAGCAAAGTACAAAGTTCGTTTTGGATGGACAAAGTTAGTTGAAATAGACAGTTTTTGCATAAAAACTCATTCCTGGTGGAACTTCATAGCAAAGTACAAAGTTCGTTTTGGATGGACAAAGTTAGTTGAAATAGACAGTTTTTGCATGAAAACTCATTTCTGGTGGAACTTCATAGCAAAGTACAAAGTTCGTTTTGGATGGACAAAGTTAGTTGAAATAGACAGTTTTTGCATGAAAACTCATTCCTGGTGGAACTTCATAGCAAAGTACAAAGTTCGAATCGGATGGACGAATTAAGTTGAAATAGACAGTTTTTGCATGAAAACTCATTCCTGGTGGAACTTCATAGCAAAGAACAAAGTTCGTTTTGGATGGATCAATTTAGTTGAAATAGCCAGTTTTTGCATGAAAACTCATTCCTGGTGGAACTTCATAGCAAAGTACAAAGTTCGAATCGGATGGACGAATTAAGTTGAAATAGACAGTTTTTGCATGAAAACTCATTCCTGGTGGAACTTCATAGCAAAGTACAAAGTTCGTTTTGGATGGATCAATTTAGTTGAAATAGACAGTTTTTGCATGAAAACTCATTCCTGGTGGAACTTCATAGCAAAGTACAAAGTTCGTTTTGGATGGACAAAGTTAGTTGAAATAGACAGTTTTTGCATAAAAACTCATTCCTGGTGGAACTTCATAGCAAAGTACAAAGTTCGTTTTGGATGGACAAAGTTAGTTGAAATAGACAGTTTTTTCATGACAACTCATTCCTGGTGGAACTTCATAGCAAAGTACAAAGTTCGTTTTGGATGGACAAAGTTAGTTGAAATAGACAGTTTTTGCATGAAAACTCATTCCTGGTGGAACTTCATAGCAAAGTACAAAGTTCGTTTTGGATGGACAAAGTTAGTTGAAATAGACAGTTTTTGCATGAAAACTCATTCCTGGTGGAACTTCATAGCAAAGTACAAAGTTCGTTTTGGATGGACAAAGTTAGTTGAAATAGACAGTTTTTGCATGAAAACTCATTCCTGGTGGAACTTCATAGCAAAGTACAAAGTTCGTTTTGGATGGACAAAGTTAGTTGAAATAGACAGTTTTTGCATGAAAACTCATTCCTGGTGGAACTTCATAGCAAAGTACAAAGTTCGTTTTGGATGGACAAAGTTAGTTGAAATAGACAGTTTTTGCATGAAAACTCATTCCTGGTGGAACTTCATAGCAAAGTACAAAGTTCGTTTTGGATGGACAAAGTTAGTTGAAATAGACAGTTTTTGCATGAAAACTCATTCCTGGTGGAACTTCATAGCAAAGTACAAAGTTCGTTTTGGATGGACAAAGTTAGTTGAAATAGACAGTTTTTGCATAAAAACTCATTCCTGGTGGAACTTCATAGCAAAGTACAAAGTTCGTTTTGGATGGATCAATTTAGTTGAAATAGACAGTTCTTGCATGAAAACTCATTCCTGGTGGAACTTCATAGCAAAGTACAAAGTTCGTTTTGGATGGATCAATTTAGTTGAAATAGACAGTTCTTGCATGAAAACTCATTCCTGGTGGAACTTCATAGCAAAGTACAAAGTTCGTTTTGGATGGATCAATTTAGTTGAAATAGACAGTTCTTGCATGAAAACTCATTCCTGGTAGAACTTCATAGCAAAGTACAAAGTTCGTTTTGGATGGACAAAGTTAGTTGAAATAGACAGTTTTTGCATAAAAACTCATTCCTGGTGGAACTTCATAGCAAAGTACAAAGTTCGTTTTGGATGGACAAAGTTAGTTGAAATAGACAGTTTTTGCATAAAAACTCATTCCTGGTGGAACTTCATAGCAAAGTACAAAGTTCGTTTTGGATGGACAAAGTTAGTTGAAATAGACAGTTTTTGCATGAAAACTCATTCCTGGTGGAACTTCATAGCAAAGTACAAAGTTCGTTTTGGATGGACAAAGTTAGTTGAAATAGACAGTTTTTGCATGAAAACTCATTCCTGGTGGAACTTCATAGCAAAGTACAAAGTTCGTTTTGGATGGACGAATTAAGTTGAAATAGACAGTTTTTGCATGAAAACTCATTCCTGGTGGAACTTCATAGCAAAGTACAAAGTTCGTTTTGGATGGATCAATTTAGTTGAAATAGACAGTTTTTGCATGAAAACTCATTCCTGGTGGAACTTCATAGCAAAGTACAAAGTTCGTTTTGGATGGACAAAGTTAGTTGAAATAGACAGTTTTTGCATGAAAACTCATTCCTGGTGGAACTTCATAGCAAAGTACAAAGTTCGTTTTGGATGGACAAAGTTAGTTGAAATAGACAGTTTTTGCATGAAAACTCATTCCTGGTGGAACTTCATAGCAAAGTACAAAGTTCGTTTTGGATGGACAAAGTTAGTTGAAATAGACAGCTTTTGCATGAAAACTCATTCCTGGTGGAACTTCATAGCAAAGTACAAAGTTCGTTTTGGATGGACAAAGTTAGTTGAAATAGACAGTTTTTGCATGAAAACTCATTCCTGGTGGAACTTCATAGCAAAGTACAAAGTTCGTTTTGGATGGACAAAGTTAGTTGAAATAGACAGTTTTTGCATGAAAACTCATTCCTGGTGGAACTTCATAGCAAAGTACAAAGTTCGTTTTGGATGGACAAAGTTAGTTGAAATAGACAGTTTTTGCATAAAAACTCATTCCTGGTGGAACTTCATAGCAAAGTACAAAGTTCGTTTTGGATGGACAAAGTTAGTTGAAATAGACAGTTTTTGCATGAAAACTCATTCCTGGTGGAACTTCATAGCAAAGTACAAAGTTCGTTTTGGATGGACAAAGTTAGTTGAAATAGACAGTTTTTGCATAAAAACTCATTCCTGGTGGAACTTCATAGCAAAGTACAAAGTTCGTTTTGGATGGACAAAGTTAGTTGAAATAGACAGTTTTTGCATAAAAACTCATTCCTGGTGGAACTTCATAGCAAAGTACAAAGTTCGTTTTGGATGGACAAAGTTAGTTGAAATAGACAGTTTTTGCATGAAAACTCATTCCTGGTGGAACTTCATAGCAAAGTACAAAGTTCGTTTTGGATGGACAAAGTTAGTTGAAATAGACAGTTTTTGCATAAAAACTCATTCCTGGTGGAACTTCATAGCAAAGTACAAAGTTCGTTTTGGATGGACAAAGTTAGTTGAAATAGACAGTTTTTGCATGAAAACTCATTCCTGGTGGAACTTCATAGCAAAGTACAAAGTTCGTTTTGGATGGACAAAGTTAGTTGAAATAGACAGTTTTTGCATGAAAACTCATTCCTGGTGGAACTTCATAGCAAAGTACAAAGTTCGTTTTGGATGGATCAATTTAGTTGAAATAGACAGTTTTTGCATAAAAACTCATTCCTGGTGGAACTTCATAGCAAAGTACAAAGTTCGTTTTGGATGGACAAAGTTAGTTGAAATAGACAGTTTTTGCATGAAAACTCATTCCTGGTGGAACTTCATAGCAAAGTACAAAGTTCGTTTTGGATGGACAAAGTTAGTTGAAATAGACAGTTTTTGCATGAAAACTCATTCCTGGTGGAACTTCATAGCAAAGTACAAAGTTCGTTTTGGATGGACGAATTAAGTTGAAATAGACAGTTTTTGCATGAAAACTCATTCCTGGTGGAACTTCATAGCAAAGTACAAAGTTCGTTTTGGATGGACAAAGTTAGTTGAAATAGACAGTTTTTGCATGAAAACTCATTCCTGGTGGAACTTCATAGCAAAGTACAAAGTTCGTTTTGGATGGACAAAGTTAGTTGAAATAGACAGTTTTTGCATGAAAACTCATTCCTGGTGGAACTTCATAGCAAAGTACAAAGTTCGTTTTGGATGGACAAAGTTAGTTGAAATAGACAGTTTTTGCATAAAAACTCATTCCTGGTGGAACTTCATAGCAAAGTACAAAGTTCGTTTTGGATGGACAAAGTTAGTTGAAATAGACAGTTTTTGCATGAAAACTCATTCCTGGTGGAACTTCATAGCAAAGTACAAAGTTCGTTTTGGATGGACAAAGTTAGTTGAAATAGACAGTTTTTGCATGAAAACTCATTCCTGGTGGAACTTCATAGCAAAGTACAAAGTTCGTTTTGGATGGACAAAGTTAGTTGAAATAGACAGTTTTTGCATGAAAACTCATTCCTGGTGGAACTTCATAGCAAAGTACAAAGTTCGTTTTGGATGGACAAAGTTAGTTGAAATAGACAGTTTTTGCATAAAAACTCATTCCTGGTGGAACTTCATAGCAAAGTACAAAGTTCGTTTTGGATGGACAAAGTTAGTTGAAATAGACAGTTTTTGCATAAAAACTCATTCCTGGTGGAACTTCATAGCAAAGTACAAAGTTCGTTTTGGATGGACAAAGTTAGTTGAAATAGACAGTTTTTGCATGAAAACTCATTCCTGGTGGAACTTCATAGCAAAGTACAAAGTTCGTTTTGGATGGACAAAGTTAGTTGAAATAGACAGTTTTTGCATAAAAACTCATTCCTGGTGGAACTTCATAGCAAAGTACAAAGTTCGTTTTGGATGGACAAAGTTAGTTGAAATAGACAGTTTTTGCATGAAAACTCATTCCTGGTGGAACTTCATAGCAAAGTACAAAGTTCGTTTTGGATGGACAAAGTTAGTTGAAATAGACAGTTTTTGCATGAAAACTCATTCCTGGTGGAACTTCATAGCAAAGTACAAAGTTCGTTTTGGATGGATCAATTTAGTTGAAATAGACAGTTTTTGCATAAAAACTCATTCCTGGTGGAACTTCATAGCAAAGTACAAAGTTCGTTTTGGATGGACAAAGTTAGTTGAAATAGACAGTTTTTGCATGAAAACTCATTCCTGGTGGAACTTCATAGCAAAGTACAAAGTTCGTTTTGGATGGACAAAGTTAGTTGAAATAGACAGTTTTTGCATGAAAACTCATTCCTGGTGGAACTTCATAGCAAAGTACAAAGTTCGTTTTGGATGGACGAATTAAGTTGAAATAGACAGTTTTTGCATGAAAACTCATTCCTGGTGGAACTTCATAGCAAAGTACAAAGTTCGTTTTGGATGGATCAATTTAGTTGAAATAGACAGATTTTGCATAAAAACTCATTCCTGGTGGAACTTCATAGCAAAGTACAAAGTTCGTTTTGGATGGACAAAGTTAGTTGAAATAGACAGTTTTTGCATGAAAACTCATTCCTGGTGGAACTTCATAGCAAAGTACAAAGTTCGTTTTGGATGGACAAAGTTAGTTGAAATAGACAGTTTTTGCATGAAAACTCATTCCTGGTGGAACTTCATAGCAAAGTACAAAGTTCGTTTTGGATGGATCAATTTAGTTAAAATAGACAGTTTTTGCATAAAAACTCATTCCTGGTGGAACTTCATAGCAAAGTACAAAGTTCGTTTTGGATGGACAAAGTTAGTTGAAATAGACAGTTTTTGCATGAAAACTCATTCCTGGTGGAACTTCATAGCAAAGTACAAAGTTCGTTTTGGATGGACAAAGTTAGTTGAAATAGACAGTTTTTGCATAAAAACTCATTCCTGGTGGAACTTCATAGCAAAGTACAAAGTTCGTTTTGGATGGACAAAGTTAGTTGAAATAGACAGTTTTTGCATAAAAACTCATTCCTGGTGGAACTTCATAGCAAAGTACAAAGTTCGTTTTGGATGGACAAAGTTAGTTGAAATAGACAGTTTTTGCATGAAAACTCATTCCTGGTGGAACTTCATAGCAAAGTACAAAGTTCGTTTTGGATGGACGAATTAAGTTGAAATAGACAGTTTTTGCATGAAAACTCATTCCTGGTGGAACTTCATAGCAAAGTACAAAGTTCGTTTTGGATGGACAAAGTTAGTTGAAATAGACAGTTTTTGCATGAAAACTCATTCCTGGTGGAACTTCATAGCAAAGTACAAAGTTCGTTTTGGATGGACAAAGTTAGTTGAAATAGACAGTTTTTGCATGAAAACTCATTCCTGGTGGAACTTCATAGCAAAGTACAAAGTTCGTTTTGGATGGATCAATTTAGTTAAAATAGACAGTTTTTGCATGAAAACTCATTCCTGGTGGAACTTCATAGCAAAGTACAAAGTTCGTTTTGGATGGACAAAGTTAGTTGAAATAGACAGTTTTTGCATGAAAACTCATTCCTGGTGGAACTTCATAGCAAAGTACAAAGTTCGTTTTGGATGGACAAAGTTAGTTGTAATTAACAGTTTTTGTATGAAAACACACTTCTGGTGGAACTTCATAGCAAAGTACAAAGTTCGTTTTGGATGGACAAAGTTAGTTGAAATAGACAGTTTTTGCATGAAAACTCATTCCTGGTGGAACTTCATAGCAAAGTACAAAGTTCGTTTTGGATGGATCAATTTAGTTGAAATAGACAGTTTTTGCATAAAAACTCATTCCTGGTGGAACTTCATAGCAAAGTACAAAGTTCGTTTTGGATGGACAAAGTTAGTTGAAATAGACAGTTTTTGCATGAAAACTCATTCCTGGTGGAACTTCATAGCAAAGTACAAAGTTCGTTTTGGATGGACAAAGTTAGTTGAAATAGACAGTTTTTGCATGAAAACTCATTCCTGGTGGAACTTCATAGCAAAGTACAAAGTTCGTTTTGGATGGACAAAGTTAGTTGAAATAGACAGTTTTTGCATGAAAACTCATTCCTGGTGGAACTTCATAGCAAAGTACAAAGTTCGTTTTGGATGGACGAATTAAGTTGAAATAGACAGTTTTTGCATGAAAACTCATTCCTGGTGGAACTTCATAGCAAAGTACAAAGTTCGTTTTGGATGGATCAATTTAGTTGAAATAGACAGTTTTTGCATAAAAACTCATTCCTGGTGGAACTTCATAGCAAAGTACAAAGTTCGTTTTGGATGGACAAAGTTAGTTGAAATAGACAGTTTTTGCATGAAAACTCATTCCTGGTGGAACTTCATAGCAAAGTACAAAGTTCGTTTTGGATGGACAAAGTTAGTTGAAATAGACAGTTTTTGCATGAAAACTCATTCCTGGTGGAACTTCATAGCAAAGTACAAAGTTCGTTTTGGATGGACGAATTAAGTTGAAATAGACAGTTTTTGCATGAAAACTCATTCCTGGTGGAACTTCATAGCAAAGTACAAAGTTCGTTTTGGATGGACAAAGTTAGTTGAAATAGACAGTTTTTGCATGAAAACTCATTCCTGGTGGAACTTCATAGCAAAGTACAAAGTTCGTTTTGGATGGACAAAGTTAGTTGAAATAGACAGTTTTTGCATGAAAACTCATTCCTGGTGGAACTTCATAGCAAAGTACAAAGTTCGTTTTGGATGGACAAAGTTAGTTGAAATAGACAGTTTTTGCATGAAAACTCATTCCTGGTGGAACTTCATAGCAAAGTACAAAGTTCGTTTTGGATGGACAAAGTTAGTTGAAATAGACAGTTTTTGCATGAAAACTCATTCCTGGTGGAACTTCATAGCAAAGTACAAAGTTCGTTTTGGATGGACAAAGTTAGTTGAAATAGACAGTTTTTGCATGAAAACTCATTCCTGGTGGAACTTCATAGCAAAGTACAAAGTTCGTTTTGGATGGACAAAGTTAGTTGAAATAGACAGTTTTTGCATGAAAACTCATTCCTGGTGGAACTTCATAGCAAAGTACAAAGTTCGTTTTGGATGGACAAAGTTAGTTGAAATAGACAGTTTTTGCATGAAAACTCATTCCTGGTGGAACTTCATAGCAAAGTACAAAGTTCGTTTTGGATGGACAAAGTTAGTTGAAATAGACAGTTTTTGCATGAAAACTCATTCCTGGTGGAACTTCATAGCAAAGTACAAAGTTCGTTTTGGATGGACAAAGTTAGTTGAAATAGACAGTTTTTGCATGAAAACTCATTCCTGGTGGAACTTCATAGCAAAGTACAAAGTTCGTTTTGGATGGACGAATTAAGTTGAAATAGACAGTTTTTGCATGAAAACTCATTCCTGGTGGAACTTCATAGCAAAGTACAAAGTTCGTTTTGGATGGACAAAGTTAGTTGAAATAGACAGTTTTTGCATGAAAACTCATTCCTGGTGGAACTTCATAGCAAAGTACAAAGTTCGTTTTGGATGGACAAAGTTAGTTGAAATAGACAGTTTTTGCATGAAAACTCATTCCTGGTGGAACTTCATAGCAAAGTACAAAGTTCGTTTTGGATGGACAAAGTTAGTTGAAATAGACAGTTTTTGCATGAAAACTCATTCCTGGTGGAACTTCATAGCAAAGTACAAAGTTCGTTTTGGATGGACAAAGTTAGTTGAAATAGACAGTTTTTGCATGAAAACTCATTCCTGGTGGAACTTCATAGCAAAGTACAAAGTTCGTTTTGGATGGACAAAGTTAGTTGAAATAGACAGTTTTTTCATGACAACTCATTCCTGGTGGAACTTCATAGCAAAGTACAAAGTTCGTTTTGGATGGACAAAGTTAGTTGAAATAGACAGTTTTTGCATGTAAACTCATTCCTGGTGGAACTTCATAGCAAAGTACAAAGTTCGTTTTGGATGGACAAAGTTAGTTGAAATAGACAGTTTTTGCATGAAAACTCATTCCTGGTGGAACTTCATAGCAAAGTACAAAGTTCGTTTTGGATGGACAAAGTTAGTTGAAATAGACAGTTTTTGCATGAAAACTCATTCCTGGTGGAACTTCATAGCAAAGTACAAAGTTCGTTTTGGATGGATCAATTTAGTTGAAATAGACAGTTTTTGCATGGTAACACACTCCTGGTAGAACTACATAGCAAAGTACAAAGTTCGAATCGGATGGACAAAATTAGTTGAAATAGACAGTTTTTGCATGGTAACACACTCCTGGTAGAACTACATAGCAAAGTACAAAGTTCGAATCGGATGGACAAAATTAGTTGAAATAGACAGTTTTTGCATGGTAACACACTCCTGGTAGAACTACATAGCAAAGTACAAAGTTCGAATCAGATGGACAAAATTAGTTGAAATAGACAGTTTTTGCATGGTAACACACTCCTGGTAGAACTACATAGCAAAGTACAAAGTTCGTATCGGATGGACGAAATTAGTTGAAATAGACAGTTTTTGCATGGTAACACATTCCTGGTGGAACTTCATAGCAAAGTACAAAGTTCGTTTTGGATGGACAAAGTTAGTTGAAATAGACAGTTTTTGCATGAAAACTCATTCCTGGTGGAACTTCATAGCAAAGTACAAAGTTCGTTTTGGATGGACAAAGTTAGTTGAAATAGACAGTTTTTGCATGAAAACTCATTCCTGGTGGAACTTCATAGCAAAGTACAAAGTTCGTTTTGGATGGACAAAGTTAGTTGAAATAGACAGTTTTTGCATGAAAACTCATTCCTGGTGGAACTTCATAGCAAAGTACAAAGTTCGTTTTGGATGGACAAAGTTAGTTGAAATAGACAGTTTTTGCATGAAAACTCATTCCTGGTGGAACTTCATAGCAAAGTACAAAGTTCGTTTTGGATGGACAAAGTTAGTTGAAATAGACAGTTTTTGCATGAAAACTCATTCCTGGTGGAACTTCATAGCAAAGTACAAAGTTCGTTTTGGATGGACAAAGTTAGTTTAAATAGACAGTTTTTGCATGAAAACTCATTCCTGGTGGAACTTCATAGCAAAGTACAAAGTTCGTTTTGGATGGACAAAGTTAGTTGAAATAGACAGTTTTTGCATGAAAACTCATTCCTGGTGGAACTTCATAGCAAAGTACAAAGTTCGTTTTGGATGGACAAAGTTAGTTGAAATAGACAGTTTTTGCATGAAAACTCATTCCTGGTGGAACTTCATAGCAAAGTACAAAGTTCGTTTTGGATGGACAAAGTTAGTTGAAATAGACAGTTTTTGCATGAAAACTCATTCCTGGTGGAACTTCATAGCAAAGTACAAAGTTCGTTTTGGATGGACAAAGTTAGTTGAAATAGACAGTTTTTGCATGAAAACTCATTCCTGGTGGAACTTCATAGCAAAGTACAAAGTTCGTTTTGGATGGACAAAGTTAGTTGAAATAGACAGTTTTTGCATGAAAACTCATTCCTGGTGGAACTTCATAGCAAAGTACAAAGTTCGTTTTGGATGGACAAAGTTAGTTGAAATAGACAGTTTTTGCATGAAAACTCATTCCTGGTGGAACTTCATAGCAAAGTACAAAGTTCGTTTTGGATGGACAAAGTTAGTTGAAATAGACAGTTTTTGCATGAAAACTCATTCCTGGTGGAACTTCATAGCAAAGTACAAAGTTCGTTTTGGATGGACAAAGTTAGTTGAAATAGACAGTTTTTGCATGAAAACTCATTCCTGGTGGAACTTCATAGCAAAGTACAAAGTTCGTTTTGGATGGACAAAGTTAGTTGAAATAGACAGTTTTTGCATAAAAACTCATTCCTGGTGGAACTTCATAGCAAAGTACAAAGTTCGTTTTGGATGGATCAATTTAGTTGAAATAGACAGTTTTTGCATGAAAACTCATTCCTGGTGGAACTTCAAAGTACAAAGTTCGTTTTGGATGGACAAAGTTAGTTGAAATAGACAGTTTTTGCATGAAAACTCATTCCTGGTGGAACTTCATAGCAAAGTACAAAGTTCGTTTTGGATGGACGAATTAAGTTGAAATAGACAGTTTTTGCATGAAAACTCATTCCTGGTGGAACTTCATAGCAAAGTACAAAGTTCGTTTTGGATGGACAAAGTTAGTTGAAATAGACAGTTTTTGCATGAAAACTCATTCCTGGTGGAACTTCATAGCAAAGTACAAAGTTCGTTTTGGATGGACAAAGTTAGTTGAAATAGACAGTTTTTGCATGAAAACTCATTCCTGGTGGAACTTCATAGCAAAGTACAAAGTTCGTTTTGGATGGACAAAGTTAGTTGAAATAGACAGTTTTTGCATAAAAACTCATTCCTGGTGGAACTTCATAGCAAAGTACAAAGTTCGTTTTGGATGGATCAATTTAGTTGAAATAGACAGTTTTTGCATGAAAACTCATTCCTGGTGGAACTTCAAAGTACAAAGTTCGTTTTGGATGGACAAAGTTAGTTGAAATAGACAGTTTTTGCATGAAAACTCATTCCTGGTGGAACTTCATAGCAAAGTACAAAGTTCGTTTTGGATGGACGAATTAAGTTGAAATAGACAGTTTTTGCATGAAAACTCATTCCTGGTGGAACTTCATAGCAAAGTACAAAGTTCGTTTTGGATGGACAAAGTTAGTTGAAATAGACAGTTTTTGCATGAAAACTCATTCCTGGTGGAACTTCATAGCAAAGTACAAAGTTCGTTTTGGATGGACAAAGTTAGTTGAAATAGACAGTTTTTGTATGAAAACTCATTCCTGGTGGAACTTCATAGCAAAGTACAAAGTTCGTTTTGGATGGACAAAGTTAGTTGAAATAGACAGTTTTTGCATGAAAACTCATTCCTGGTGGAACTTCATAGCAAAGTACAAAGTTCGTTTTGGATGGATCAATTTAGTTGAAATAGACAGTTTTTGCATGAAAACTCATTCCTGGTGGAACTTCATAGCAAAGTACAAAGTTCGTTTTGGATGGATCAATTCAGTTGAAATAGACAGTTTTTGCATGAAAACTCATTCCTGGTGGAACTTCATAGCAAAGTACAAAGTTCGTTTTGGATGGACAAAGTTAGTTGAAATAGACAGTTTTTGCATAAAAACTCATTCCTGGTGGAACTTCATAGCAAAGTACAAAGTTCGTTTCGGATGGATCAATTTAGTTGAAATAGACAGTTCTTGCATGAAAACTCATTCCTGGTGGAACTTCATAGCAAAGTACAAAGTTCGTTTTGGATGGATCAATTTAGTTGAAATAGACAGTTTTTGCATGAAAACTCATTCCTGGTGGAACTTCATAGCAAAGTACAAAGTTCGTTTTGGATGGACAAAGTTAGTTGAAATAGACAGTTTTTGCATAAAAACTCATTCCTGGTGGAACTTCATAGCAAAGTACAAAGTTCGTTTTGGATGGATCAATTTAGTTGAAATAGACAGTTTTTGCATGAAAACTCATTCCTGGTGGAACTTCATAGCAAAGTACAAAGTTCGTTTTGGATGGACAAAGTTAGTTGAAATAGACAGTTTTTGCATGAAAACTCATTCCTGGTGGAACTTCATAGCAAAGTACAAAGTTCGTTTTGGATGGACAAAGTTAGTTGAAATAGACAGTTTTTGCATAAAAACTCATTCCTGGTGGAACTTCATAGCAAAGTACAAAGTTCATTTTGGATGGACAAAGTTAGTTGAAATAGACAGTTTTTGCATGAAAACTCATTCCTGGTCGAACTTCATAGCAAAGTACAAAGTTCGTTTTGGATGGATCAATTTAGTTGAAATAGACAGTTCTTGCATGAAAACTCATTCCTGGTGGAACTTCATAGCAAAGTACAAAGTTCGTTTTGGATGGATCAATTCAGTTGAAATAGACAGTTTTTGCATGAAAACTCATTCCTGGTGGAACTTCATAGCAAAGTACAAAGTTCGTTTTGGATGGACAAAGTTAGTTGAAATAGACAGTTTTTGCATGAAAACTCATTCCTGGTGGAACTTCATAGCAAAGTACAAAGTTCGTTTTGGATGGATCAATTTAGTTGAAATAGACAGTTTTTGTATGAAAACTCATTCCTGGTGGAACTTCATAGCAAAGTACAAAGTTCGTTTTGGATGGATCAATTTAGTTGAAATAGACAGTTTTTGCATAAAAACTCATTCCTGGTGGAACTTCATAGCAAAGTACAAAGTTCGTTTTGGATGGACAAAGTTAGTTGAAATAGACAGTTTTTGCATGAAAACTCATTCCTGGTGGAACTTCATAGCAAAGTACAAAGTTCGTTTTGGATGGATCAATTTAGTTGAAATAGACAGTTTTTGCATGAAAACTCATTCCTGGTGGAACTTCATAGCAAAGTACAAAGTTCGTATCGGATGGATCAATTTAGTTGAAATAGACAGTTTTTGCATAAAAACTCATTCCTGGTGGAACTTCATAGCAAAGTACAAAGTTCGTTTTGGATGGACAAAATTAGTTGAAATAGACAGTTCTTGCATGAAAACTCATTCCTGGTGGAACTTCATAGCAAAGTACAAAGTTCGTTTTGGATGGATCAATTTAGTTGAAATAGACAGTTTTTGCATGAAAACTCATTCCTGGTGGAACTTCATAGCAAAGTACAAAGTTCGTTTTGGATGGATCAATTTAGTTGAAATAGACAGTTTTTGTAGGAAAACTCATTCCTGGTGGAACTTCATAGCAAAGTACAAAGTTCGTTTTGGATGGATCAATTTAGTTGAAATAGACAGTTTTTGCATGAAAACTCATTCCTGGTGGAACTTCATAGCAAAGTACAAAGTTCGTTTTGGATGGATCAATTTAGTTGAAATAGACAGTTTTTGCATGAAAACTCATTCCTGGTGGAACTTCATAGCAAAGTACAAAGTTCGTTTTGGATGGATCAATTTAGTTGAAATAGACAGTTTTTGTATGAAAACTCATTCCTGGTGGAACTTCATAGCAAAGTACAAAGTTCGTATCGGATGCACCAATTTAGTTGAAATAGACAGTTCTTGCATGAAAACTCATTCCTGGTGGAACTTCATAGCAAAGAACAAAGTTCGTTTTGGATGGACAAAGTTAGTTGAAATAGACAGTTTTTGCATGAAAACTCATTCCTGGTAGAACTTCATAGCAAAGTACAAAGTTCGTTTTGGATGGACGAATTAAGTTGAAATAGACAGTTTTTGCATGAAAACTCATTCCTGGTGGAACTTCATAGCAAAGTACAAAGTTCGTTTTGGATGGATCAATTTAGTTGAAATAGACAGTTTTTGCATGAAAACTCATTCCTGGTGGAACTTCATAGCAAAGTACAAAGTTCGTTTTGGATGGATCAATTTAGTTGAAATAGACAGTTTTTGCATGTAAACTCATTCCTGGTGGAACTTCATAGCAAAGAACAAAGTTCGTATCGGATGCACCAATTTAGTTGAAATAGACAGTTTTTGCATGAAAACTCATTCCTGGTGGAACTTCATAGCAAAGTACAAAGTTCGTATCGGATGCACCAATTTAGTTGAAATAGACAGTTCTTGCATGAAAACTCATTCCTGGTAGAACTTCATAGCAAAGCACAAAATTCGTTTTAGATGGACAAAGTTAGTTGAAATAGACAGTTTTTGCATGAAAACTCATTCCTGGTGGAACTTCATAGCAAAGTACAAAATTCGTTTTGGATGGATCAATTTAGTTGAAATAGACAGTTTTTGTATGAAAACTCATTCCTGGTGGAACTTCATAGCAAAGTACAAAGTTCGTTTTGGATGGATCAATTTAGTTGAAATAGACAGTTTTTGCATGAAAACTCATTCCTGGTGGAACTTCATAGCAAAGTACAAAATTCGTTTTGGATGGATCAATTTAGTTGAAATAGACAGTTTTTGTATGAAAACTCATTCCTGGTGGAACTTCATAGCAAAGTACAAAGTTCGTTTTGGATGGATCAATTTAGTTGAAATAGACAGTTTTTGCATGTAAACTCATTGCTGGTGGAACTTCATAGCAAAGAACAAAGTTCGTATCGGATGCACCAATTTAGTTGAAATAGACAGTTTTTGCATGTAAACTCATTCCTGGTGGAACTTCATAGCAAAGAACAAAGTTCGTATCGGATGCACCAATTTAGTTGAAATAGACAGTTTTTGCATGAAAACTCATTCCTGGTAGAACTTCATAGCAAAGCACAAAATTCGTTTTAGATGGACAAAGTTAGTTGAAATAGACAGTTTTTGCATGAAAACTCATTCCTGGTGGAACTTCATAGCAAAGTACAAAATTCGTTTTGGATGGATCAATTTAGTTGAAATAGACAGTTTTTGTATGAAAACTCATTCCTGGTGGAACTTCATAGCAAAGTACAAAGTTCGTTTTGGATGGATCAATTTAGTTGAAATAGACAGTTTTTGCATGAAAACTCATTCCTGGTGGAACTTCATAGCAAAGTACAAAATTCGTTTTGGATGGATCAATTTAGTTGAAATAGACAGTTTTTGCATGAAAACTCATTCCTGGTAGAACTTCATAGCAAAGCACAAAATTCGTTTTAGATGGACAAAGTTAGTTGAAATAGACAGTTCTTGCATGAAAACTCATTCCTGGTGGAACTTCATAGCAAAGTACAAAATTCGTTTTGGATGGATCAATTTAGTTGAAATAGACAGTTTTTGTATGAAAACTCATTCCTGGTGGAACTTCATAGCAAAGTACAAAGTTCGTTTTGGATGGATCAATTTAGTTGAAATAGACAGTTTTTGCATGAAAACTCATTCCTGGTGGAACTTCATAGCAAAGTACAAAATTCGTTTTGGATGGACGAATTAAGTTGAAATAGACAGTTTTTGCATGAAAACTCATTCCTGGTGGAACTTCATAGCAAAGTACAAAATTCGTTTTGGATGGATCAATTTAGTTGAAATAGACAGTTTTTGTATGAAAACTCATTCCTGGTGGAACTTCATAGCAAAGTACAAAGTTCGTTTTGGATGGATCAATTTAGTTGAAATAGACAGTTTTTGCATGAAAACTCATTCCTGGTGGAACTTCATAGCAAAGTACAAAGTTCGTTTTGGATGGACAAAGTTAGTTGAAATAGACAGTTTTTGCATGAAAACTC
The DNA here is from genome assembly GCF_943734755.1 of Anopheles moucheti. Classification (NCBI taxonomy): domain Eukaryota; kingdom Metazoa; phylum Arthropoda; class Insecta; order Diptera; family Culicidae; genus Anopheles; species Anopheles moucheti. The sequence continues at coordinate 66,947 of NW_026453654.1, forward strand.
ATTCCTGGTGGAACTTCATAGCAAAGTACAAAATTCGTTTTGGATGGATCAATTTAGTTGAAATAGACAGTTTTTGTATGAAAACTCATTCCTGGTGGAACTTCATAGCAAAGTACAAAGTTCGTTTTGGATGGATCAATTTAGTTGAAATAGACAGTTTTTGCATGAAAACTCATTCCTGGTGGAACTTCATAGCAAAGTACAAAATTCGTTTTGGATGGACGATTTAAGTTGAAATAGACAGTTTTTGCATGTAAACTCATTCCTGGTGGAACTTCATAGCAAAGAACAAAGTTCGTATCGGATGCACCAATTTAGTTGAAATAGACAGTTCTTGCATGAAAACTCATTCCTGGTAGAACTTCATAGCAAAGCACAAAATTCGTTTTAGATGGACAAAGTTAGTTGAAATAGACAGTTTTTGCATGAAAACTCATTCCTGGTGGAACTTCATAGCAAAGTACAAAATTCGTTTTGGATGGATCAATTTAGTTGAAATAGACAGTTTTTGTATGAAAACTCATTCCTGGTGGAACTTCATAGCAAAGTACAAAGTTCGTTTTGGATGGATCAATTTAGTTGAAATAGACAGTTTTTGCATGAAAACTCATTCCTGGTGGAACTTCATAGCAAAGTACAAAATTCGTTTTGGATGGATCAATTTAGTTGAAATAGACAGTTTTTGTATGAAAACTCATTCCTGGTGGAACTTCATAGCAAAGTACAAAGTTCGTTTTGGATGGACAAAGTTAGTTGAAATAGACAGTTTTTGCATGAAAACTCATTCCTGGTGGAACTTCATAGCAAAGTACAAAATTCGTTTTGGATGGATCAATTTAGTTGAAATAGACAGTTTTTGTATGAAAACTCATTCCTGGTGGAACTTCATAGCAAAGTACAAAGTTCGTTTTGGATGGATCAATTTAGTTGAAATAGACAGTTTTTGCATGAAAACTCATTCCTGGTGGAACTTCATAGCAAAGTACAAAATTCGTTTTGGATGGACGAATTAAGTTGAAATAGACAGTTTTTGCATGAAAACTCATTCCTGGTGGAACTTCATAGCAAAGTACAAAGTTCGTTTTGGATGGATCAATTTAGTTGAAATAGACAGTTCTTGCATGAAAACTCATTCCTGGTAGAACTTCATAGCAAAGCACAAAATTCGTTTTAGATGGACAAAGTTAGTTGAAATAGACAGTTCTTGCATGAAAACTCATTCCTGGTAGAACTTCATAGCAAAGCACAAAATTCGTTTTAGATGGACAAAGTTAGTTGAAATAGACAGTTTTTGCATGAAAACTCATTCCTGGTGGAACTTCATAGCAAAGTACAAAGTTCGTTTTCGATGGACAAAGTTAGTTGAAATAGACAGTTTTTGCATAAAAACTCATTCCTGGTGGAACTTCATAGCAAAGTACAAAGTTCGTTTTGGATGGATCAATTTAGTTGAAAAAGACAGTTTTTGCATGAAAACTCATTCCTGGTGGAACTTCATAGCAAAGTACAAAGTTCGTTTTGGATGGACAAAGTTAGTTGAAATAGACAATTTTTGCATAAAAACTCATTCCTGGTGGAACTTCATAGCAAAGTACAAAGTTCGTTTTGGATGGACAAAGTTAGTTGAAATAGACAGTTTTTGCATGAAAACTCATTCCTGGTGGAACTTCATAGCAAAGAACAAAGTTCGTTTTGGATGGACAAAGTTAGTTGAAATAGACAGTTTTTGCATGAAAACTCATTCCTGGTGGAACTTCATAGCAAAGAACAAAGTTCGTTTTGGATGGATCAATTTAGTTGAAATAGACAGTTTTTGCATGAAAACTCATTCCTGGTGGAACTTCATAGCAAAGTACAAAGTTCGTTTTGGATGGACAAAGTTAGTTGAAATAGACAGTTTTTGCATGAAAACTCATTCCTGGTGGAACTTCATAGCAAAGAACAAAGTTCGTTTTGGATGGACAAAGTTAGTTGAAATAGACAGTTTTTGCATGAAAACTCATTCCTGGTGGAACTTCATAGCAAAGAACAAAGTTCGTTTTGGATGGACAAAGTTAGTTGAAATAGACAGTTTTTGCATAAAAACTCATTCCTGGTGGAACTTCATAGCAAAGTACAAAGTTCGTTTTGGATGCACCAATTTAGTTGAAATAGACAGTTCTTGCATGAAAACTCATTCCTGGTGGAACTTCATAGCAAAGTACAAAGTTCGTTTTGGATGGACATAGTTAGTTGAAATAGACAGTTTTTGCATGAAAACTCATTCCTGGTGGAACTTCATAGCAAAGAACAAAGTTCGTTTTGGATGGATCAATTTAGTTGAAATAGACAGTTTTTGCATGAAAACTCATTCCTGGTGGAACTTCATAGCAAAGAACAAAGTTCGTTTTGGATGGATCATTTTAGTTGAAATAGACAATTTTTGCATGAAAACTCATTCCTGGTGGAACTTCATAGCAAAGTACAAAGTTCGTATCGGATGGACGAATTTAGTTGAAATAGACAGTTTTTGCATGAAAACTCATTCCTGGTGGAACTTCATAGCAAAGAACAAAGTTCGTTTTGGATGGACAAAGTTAGTTGAAATAGACAGTTTTTGCATGAAAACTCATTCCTGGTGGAACTTCATAGCAAAGAACAAAGTTCGTTTTGGATGGATCAATTTAGTTGAAATAGACAGTTTTTGCATAAAAACTCATTCCTGGTGGAACTTCATAGCAAAGTACAAAGTTCGTTTTGGATGGACAAAATTAGTTGAAATAGACAGTTTTTGCATGAAAACTCATTCCTGGTGGAACTTCATAGCAAAGTACAAAGTTCGTTTTGGATGGACAAAGTTAGTTGAAATAGACAGTTCTTGCATGAAAACTCATTCCTGGTGGAACTTCATAGCAAAGTACAAAGTTCGTTTTGGATGGATCAATTTAGTTGAAATAGACAGTTTTTGCATGAAAACTCATTCCTGGTGGAACTTCATAGCAAAGTACAAAGTTCGTTTTGGATGGATCAATTTAGTTGAAATAGACAGTTTTTGTATGAAAACTCATTCCTGGTGGAACTTCATAGCAAAGTACAAAGTTCGTTTTGGATGGATCAATTTAGTTGAAATAGACAGTTTTTGCATGTAAACTCATTCCTGGTGGAACTTCATAGCAAAGAACAAAGTTCGTATCGGATGCACCAATTTAGTTGAAATAGACAGTTCTTGCATGAAAACTCATTCCTGGTGGAACTTCATAGCAAAGAACAAAGTTCGTTTTGGATGGATCAATTTAGTTGAAATAGACAGTTTTTGCATGAAAACTCATTCCTGGTGGAACTTCATAGCAAAGTACAAAGTTCGTTTTGGATGGATCAATTTAGTTGAAATAGACAGTTTTTGCATGAAAACTCATTCCTGGTGGAACTTCATAGCAAAGTACAAAGTTCGTTTTGGATGGACAAAGTTAGTTGAAATAGACAGTTTTTGCATGAAAACTCATTCCTGGTGGAACTTCATAGCAAAGAACAAAGTTCGTTTTGGATGGATCAATTTAGTTGAAATAGACAGTTTTTGCATAAAAACTCATTCCTGGTGGAACTTCATAGCAAAGTACAAAGTTCGTTTTGGATGGACAAAATTAGTTGAAATAGACAGTTTTTGCATGAAAACTCATTCCTGGTGGAACTTCATAGCAAAGTACAAAGTTCGTTTTGGATGGACAAAGTTAGTTGAAATAGACAGTTCTTGCATGAAAACTCATTCCTGGTGGAACTTCATAGCAAAGTACAAAGTTCGTTTTGGATGGATCAATTTAGTTGAAATAGACAGTTTTTGCATAAAAACTCATTCCTGGTGGAACTTCATAGCAAAGTACAAAGTTCGTTTTGGATGGACAAAATTAGTTGAAATAGACAGTTTTTGCATGTAAACTCATTCCTGGTGGAACTTCATAGCAAAGAACAAAGTTCGTATCGGATGCACCAATTTAGTTGAAATAGACAGTTCTTGCATGAAAACTCATTCCTGGTGGAACTTCATAGCAAAGAACAAAGTTCGTTTTGGATGGATCAATTTAGTTGAAATAGACAGTTTTTGCATGAAAACTCATTCCTGGTGGAACTTCATAGCAAAGTACAAAGTTCGTTTTGGATGGATCAATTTAGTTGAAATAGACAGTTTTTGCATGAAAACTCATTCCTGGTGGAACTTCATAGCAAAGTACAAAGTTCGTTTTGGATGGACAAAGTTAGTTGAAATAGACAGTTCTTGCATGAAAACTCATTCCTGGTGGAACTTCATAGCAAAGTACAAAGTTCGTTTTGGATGGATCAATTTAGTTGAAATAGACAGTTTTTGCATGAAAACTCATTCCTGGTGGAACTTCATAGCAAAGTACAAAGTTCGTTTTGGATGGATCAATTTAGTTGAAATAGACAGTTTTTGTATGAAAACTCATTCCTGGTGGAACTTCATAGCAAAGTACAAAGTTCGTTTTGGATGGACAAAGTTAGTTGAAATAGACAGTTTTTGCATAAAAACTCATTCCTGGTGGAACTTCATAGCAAAGTACAAAGTTCGTTTTGGATGGATCAATTTAGTTGAAATAGACAGTTTTTGTATGAAAACTCATTCCTGGTGGAACTTCATAGCAAAGTACAAAGTTCGTTTTGGATGGATCAATTTAGTTGAAATAGACAGTTTTTGCATGAAAACTCATTCCTGGTGGAACTTCATAGCAAAGTACAAAGTTCGTTTTGGATGCACCAATTTAGTTGAAATAGACAGTTCTTGCATGAAAACTCATTCCTGGTGGAACTTCATAGCAAAGTACAAAGTTCGTTTTGGATGGATCAATTTAGTTGAAATAGACAGTTTTTGCATGAAAACTCATTCCTGGTGGAACTTCATAGCAAAGTACAAAGTTCGTTTTGGATGGATCAATTTAGTTGAAATAGACAGTTTTTGCATGTAAACTCATTCCTGGTGGAACTTCAAAGCAAAGAACAAAGTTCGTATCGGATGCACCAATTTAGTTGAAATAGACAGTTCTTGCATGAAAACTCATTCCTGGTGGAACTTCATAGCAAAGTACAAAGTTCGTTTTGGATGGATCAATTTAGTTGAAATAGACAGTTTTTGCATAAAAACTCATTCCTGGTGGAACTTCATAGCAAAGTACAAAGTTCGTTTTGGATGGATCAATTTAGTTGAAATAGACAGTTTTTGCATGAAAACTCATTCCTGGTGGAACTTCATAGCAAAGTACAAAGTTCGTTTTGGATGGATCAATTTAGTTGAAATAGACAGTTTTTGTATGAAAACTCATTCCTGGTGGAACTTCATAGCAAAGTACAAAGTTCGTTTTGGATGGACAAAGTTAGTTGAAATAGACAGTTTTTGCATAAAAACTCATTCCTGGTGGAACTTCATAGCAAAGTACAAAGTTCGTTTTGGATGGATCAATTTAGTTGAAATAGACAGTTTTTGCATGAAAACTCATTCCTGGTGGAACTTCATAGCAAAGAACAAAGTTCGTTTTGGATGGATCAATTTAGTTGAAATAGACAGTTTTTGCATAAAAACTCATTCCTGGTGGAACTTCATAGCAAAGTACAAAGTTCGTTTTGGATGGACAAAATTAGTTGAAATAGACAGTTTTTGCATGTAAACTCATTCCTGGTGGAACTTCATAGCAAAGAACAAAGTTCGTATCGGATGCACCAATTTAGTTGAAATAGACAGTTCTTGCATGAAAACTCATTCCTGGTGGAACTTCATAGCAAAGAACAAAGTTCGTTTTGGATGGATCAATTTAGTTGAAATAGACAGTTTTTGCATGAAAACTCATTCCTGGTGGAACTTCATAGCAAAGTACAAAGTTCGTTTTGGATGGATCAATTTAGTTGAAATAGACAGTTTTTGCATGAAAACTCATTCCTGGTGGAACTTCATAGCAAAGTACAAAGTTCGTTTTGGATGGACAAAGTTAGTTGAAATAGACAGTTCTTGCATGAAAACTCATTCCTGGTGGAACTTCATAGCAAAGTACAAAGTTCGTTTTGGATGGATCAATTTAGTTGAAATAGACAGTTTTTGCATGAAAACTCATTCCTGGTGGAACTTCATAGCAAAGTACAAAGTTCGTTTTGGATGGATCAATTTAGTTGAAATAGACAGTTTTTGTATGAAAACTCATTCCTGGTGGAACTTCATAGCAAAGTACAAAGTTCGTTTTGGATGGATCAATTTAGTTGAAATAGACAGTTTTTGCATGTAAACTCATTCCTGGTGGAACTTCAAAGCAAAGAACAAAGTTCGTATCGGATGCACCAATTTAGTTGAAATAGACAGTTCTTGCATGAAAACTCATTCCTGGTGGAACTTCATAGCAAAGAACAAAGTTCGTTTTGGATGGATCAATTTAGTTGAAATAGACAGTTTTTGCATGAAAACTCATTCCTGGTGGAACTTCATAGCAAAGTACAAAGTTCGTTTTGGATGGATCAATTTAGTTGAAATAGACAGTTTTTGCATGAAAACTCATTCCTGGTGGAACTTCATAGCAAAGTACAAAGTTCGTTTTGGATGCACCAATTTAGTTGAAATAGACAGTTCTTGCATGAAAACTCATTCCTGGTGGAACTTCATAGCAAAGTACAAAGTTCGTTTTGGATGGATCAATTTAGTTGAAATAGACAGTTTTTGCATGAAAACTCATTCCTGGTGGAACTTCATAGCAAAGTACAAAGTTCGTTTTGGATGCACCAATTTAGTTGAAATAGACAGTTCTTGCATGAAAACTCATTCCTGGTGGAACTTCATAGCAAAGTACAAAGTTCGTTTTGGATGGATCAATTTAGTTGAAATAGACAGTTTTTGCATGAAAACTCATTCCTGGTGGAACTTCATAGCAAAGTACAAAGTTCGTTTTGGATGGATCAATTTAGTTGAAATAGACAGTTTTTGCATGTAAACTCATTCCTGGTGGAACTTCAAAGCAAAGAACAAAGTTCGTATCGGATGCACCAATTTAGTTGAAATAGACAGTTCTTGCATGAAAACTCATTCCTGGTGGAACTTCATAGCAAAGTACAAAGTTCGTTTTGGATGGATCAATTTAGTTGAAATAGACAGTTTTTGCATAAAAACTCATTCCTGGTGGAACTTCATAGCAAAGTACAAAGTTCGTTTTGGATGGATCAATTTAGTTGAAATAGACAGTTTTTGCATGAAAACTCATTCCTGGTGGAACTTCATAGCAAAGTACAAAGTTCGTTTTGGATGGATCAATTTAGTTGAAATAGACAGTTTTTGTATGAAAACTCATTCCTGGTGGAACTTCATAGCAAAGTACAAAGTTCGTTTTGGATGGACAAAGTTAGTTGAAATAGACAGTTTTTGCATAAAAACTCATTCCTGGTGGAACTTCATAGCAAAGTACAAAGTTCGTTTTGGATGGATCAATTTAGTTGAAATAGACAGTTTTTGCATGAAAACTCATTCCTGGTGGAACTTCATAGCAAAGTACAAAGTTCGTTTTGGATGGACAAAGTTAGTTGAAATAGACAATTTTTGCATAAAAACTCATTCCTGGTGGAACTTCATAGCAAAGTACAAAGTTCGTTTTGGATGGACAAAGTTAGTTGAAATAGACAGTTTTTGCATGTAAACTCATTCCTGGTGGAACTTCATAGCAAAGAACAAAGTTCGTATCGGATGCACCAATTTAGTTGAAATAGACAGTTCTTGCATGAAAACTCATTCCTGGTGGAACTTCATAGCAAAGTACAAAGTTCGTATCGGATGCACCAATTTAGTTGAAATAGACAGTTCTTGCATGAAAACTCATTCCTGGTGGAACTTCATAGCAAAGTACAAAGTTCGTTTTGGATGGACAAAGTTAGTTGAAATAGACAGTTTTTGCATAAAAACTCATTCCTGGTGGAACTTCATAGCAAAGTACAAAGTTCGTTTTGGATGGATCAATTTAGTTGAAATAGACAGTTTTTGTATGAAAACTCATTCCTGGTGGAACTTCATAGCAAAGTACAAAGTTCGTATCGGATGGACGAATTTAGTTGAAATAGACAGTTTTTGCATGAAAACTCATTCCTGGTGGAACTTCATAGCAAAGTACAAAGTTCGTTTTGGATGGATCAATTTAGTTGAAATAGACAGTTTTTGTATGAAAACTCATTCCTGGTGGAACTTCATAGCAAAGTACAAAGTTCGTTTTGGATGGACAAAGTTAGTTGAAATAGACAGTTTTTGCATAAAAACTCATTCCTGGTGGAACTTCATAGCAAAGTACAAAGTTCGTTTTGGATGAATCAATTTAGTTGAAAAAGACAGTTTTTGTATGAAAACTCATTCCTGGTGGAACTTCATAGCAAAGTACAAAGTTCGTATCGGATGGACGAATTTAGTTGAAATAGACAGTTTTTGCATGAAAACTCATTCCTGGTGGAACTTCATAGCAAAGTACAAAGTTCGTTTTGGATGGATCAATTTAGTTGAAATAGACAGTTTTTGTATGAAAACTCATTCCTGGTGGAACTTCATAGCAAAGTACAAAGTTCGTTTTGGATGGATCAATTTAGTTGAAATAGACAGTTTTTGCATGTAAACTCATTCCTGGTGGAACTTCATAGCAAAGAACAAAGTTCGTATCGGATGCACCAATTTAGTTGAAATAGACAGTTCTTGCATGAAAACTCATTCCTGGTGGAACTTCATAGCAAAGAACAAAGTTCGTTTTGGATGGACATAGTTAGTTGAAATAGACAGTTTTTGCATAAAAACTCATTCCTGGTGGAACTTCATAGCAAAGTACAAAGTTCGTTTTGGATGGATCAATTTAGTTGAAATAGACAGTTTTTGCATGAAAACTCATTCCTGGTGGAACTTCATAGCAAAGTACAAAGTTCGTTTTGGATGGATCAATTTAGTTGAAATAGACAGTTTTTGCATGAAAACTCATTCCTGGTGGAACTTCATAGCAAAGTACAAAGTTCGTTTTGGATGGATCAATTTAGTTGAAATAGACAGTTTTGTATGAAAACTCATTCCTGGTGGAACTTCATAGCAAAGTACAAAGTTCGTTTTGGATGGACAAAGTTAGTTGAAATAGACAGTTTTTGCATAAAAACTCATTCCTGGTGGAACTTCATAGCAAAGTACAAAGTTCGTTTTGGATGGATCAATTTAGTTGAAATAGACAGTTTTTGCATGAAAACTCATTCCTGGTGGAACTTCATAGCAAAGTACAAAGTTCGTTTTGGATGGACAAAGTTAGTTGAAATAGACAATTTTTGCATAAAAACTCATTCCTGGTGGAACTTCATAGCAAAGTACAAAGTTCGTTTTGGATGGACAAAGTTAGTTGAAATAGACAGTTTTTGCATGTAAACTCATTCCTGGTGGAACTTCATAGCAAAGAACAAAGTTCGTATCGGATGCACCAATTTAGTTGAAATAGACAGTTCTTGCATGAAAACTCATTCCTGGTGGAACTTCATAGCAAAGTACAAAGTTCGTATCGGAAGCACCAATTTAGTTGAAATAGACAGTTCTTGCATGAAAACTCATTCCTGGTGGAACTTCATAGCAAAGTACAAAGTTCGTTTTGGATGGACAAAGTTAGTTGAAATAGACAGTTTTTGCATAAAAACTCATTCCTGGTGGAACTTCATAGCAAAGTACAAAGTTCGTTTTGGATGAATCAATTTAGTTGAAATAGACAGTTCTTGCATGAAAACTCATTCCTGGTAGAACTTCATAGCAAAGCACAAAATTCGTTTTAGATGGACAAAGTTAGTTGAAATAGACAGTTTTTGCATGAAAACTCATTCCTGGTGGAACTTCATAGCAAAGTACAAAGTTCGTTTTCGATGGACAAAGTTAGTTGAAATAGACAAATTTTGCATAAAAACTCATTCCTGGTGGAACTTCATAGCAAAGTACAAAGTTCGTTTTGGATGGACAAAGTTAGTTGAAATAGACAGTTTTTGCATAAAAACTCATTCCTGGTGGAACTTCATAGCAAAGTACAAAGTTCGTTTTGGATGCACCAATTTAGTTGAAATAGACAGTTCTTGCATGAAAACTCATTCCTGGTGGAACTTCATAGCAAAGAACAAAGTTCGTTTTGGATGGACATAGTTAGTTGAAATAGACAGTTTTTGCATGTAAACTCATTCCTGGTGGAACTTCATAGCAAAGAACAAAGTTCGTATCGGATGCACCAATTTAGTTGAAATAGACAGTTCTTGCATGAAAACTCATTCCTGGTGGAACTTCATAGCAAAGTACAAAGTTCGTTTTGGATGGACAAAGTTAGTTGAAATAGACAGTTTTTGCATAAAAACTCATTCCTGGTGGAACTTCATAGCAAAGTACAAAGTTCGTTTTGGATGAATCAATTTAGTTGAAATAGACAGTTCTTGCATGAAAACTCATTCCTGGTAGAACTTCATAGCAAAGCACAAAATTCGTTTTAGATGGACAAAGTTAGTTGAAATAGACAGTTTTTGCATGAAAACTCATTCCTGGTGGAACTTCATAGCAAAGTACAAAGTTCGTTTTCGATGGACAAAGTTAGTTGAAATAGACAGTTTTTGCATAAAAACTCATTCCTGGTGGAACTTCATAGCAAAGTACAAAGTTCGTTTTGGATGGATCAATTTAGTTGAAATAGACAGTTTTTGCATGAAAACTCATTCCTGGTGGAACTTCATAGCAAAGTACAAAGTTCGTTTTGGATGGACAAAGTTAGTTGAAATAGACAATTTTTGCATAAAAACTCATTCCTGGTGGAACTTCATAGCAAAGTACAAAGTTCGTTTTGGATGGACAAAGTTAGTTGAAATAGACAGTTCTTGCATGAAAACTCATTCCTGGTGGAACTTCATAGCAAAGTACAAAGTTCGTTTTGGATGGATCAATTTAGTTGAAATAGACAGTTTTTGCATGAAAACTCATTCCTGGTGGAACTTCATAGCAAAGTACAAAGTTCGTTTTGGATGGATCAATTTAGTTGAAATAGACAGTTTTTGTATGAAAACTCATTCCTGGTGGAACTTCATAGCAAAGTACAAAGTTCGTTTTGGATGGATCAATTTAGTTGAAATAGACAGTTTTTGCATGTAAACTCATTCCTGGTGGAACTTCATAGCAAAGAACAAAGTTCGTATCGGATGCACCAATTTAGTTGAAATAGACAGTTTTTGCATGAAAACTCATTCCTGGTGGAACTTCATAGCAAAGTACAAAGTTCGTTTTGGATGGATCAATTTAGTTGAAATAGACAGTTTTTGCATGAAAACTCATTCCTGGTGGAACTTCATAGCAAAGAACAAAGTTCGTATCGGATGCACCAATTTAGTTGAAATAGACAGTTCTTGCATGAAAACTCATTCCTGGTGGAACTTCATAGCAAAGAACAAAGTTCGTTTTGGATGGATCAATTTAGTTGAAATAGACAGTTTTTGCATGAAAACTCATTCCTGGTGGAACTTCATAGCAAAGTACAAAGTTCGTTTTGGATGGATCAATTTAGTTGAAATAGACAGTTTTTGCATGAAAACTCATTCCTGGTGGAACTTCATAGCAAAGTACAAAGTTCGTTTTGGATGGACAAAGTTAGTTGAAATAGACAGTTCTTGCATGAAAACTCATTCCTGGTGGAACTTCATAGCAAAGTACAAAGTTCGTTTTGGATGGATCAATTTAGTTGAAATAGACAGTTTTTGCATGAAAACTCATTCCTGGTGGAACTTCATAGCAAAGTACAAAGTTCGTTTTGGATGGATCAATTTAGTTGAAATAGACAGTTTTTGTATGAAAACTCATTCCTGGTGGAACTTCATAGCAAAGTACAAAGTTCGTTTTGGATGGATCAATTTAGTTGAAATAGACAGTTTTTGCATGTAAACTCATTCCTGGTGGAACTTCATAGCAAAGTACAAAGTTCGTTTTGGATGGACAAAGTTAGTTGAAATAGACAGTTCTTGCATGAAAACTCATTCCTGGTGGAACTTCATAGCAAAGTACAAAGTTCGTTTTGGATGGACAAAGTTAGTTGAAATAGACAGTTTTTGCATAAAAACTCATTCCTGGTGGAACTTCATAGCAAAGTACAAAGTTCGTTTTGGATGAATCAATTTAGTTGAAATAGACAGTTCTTGCATGAAAACTCATTCCTGGTAGAACTTCATAGCAAAGCACAAAATTCGTTTTAGATGGACAAAGTTAGTTGAAATAGACAGTTTTTGCATGAAAACTCATTCCTGGTGGAACTTCATAGCAAAGTACAAAGTTCGTTTTCGATGGACAAAGTTAGTTGAAATAGACAGTTTTTGCATAAAAACTCATTCCTGGTGGAACTTCATAGCAAAGTACAAAGTTCGTTTTGGATGGATCAATTTAGTTGAAATAGACAGTTTTTGCATGAAAACTCATTCCTGGTGGAACTTCATAGCAAAGTACAAAGTTCGTTTTGGATGGACAAAGTTAGTTGAAATAGACAATTTTTGCATAAAAACTCATTCCTGGTGGAACTTCATAGCAAAGTACAAAGTTCGTTTTGGATGGACAAAGTTAGTTGAAATAGACAGTTTTTGCATGAAAACTCATTCCTGGTGGAACTTCATAGCAAAGTACAAAGTTCGTTTTGGATGGACATAGTTAGTTGAAATAGACAGTTTTTGCATAAAAACTCATTCCTGGTGGAACTTCATAGCAAAGTACAAAGTTCGTTTTGGATGGATCAATTTAGTTGAAATAGTCAGTTTTTGCATGAAAACTCATTCCTGGTGGAACTTCATAGCAAAGTACAAAGTTCGTTTTGGATGGACAAAGTTAGTTGAAATAGACAGTTTTTGCATAAAAACTCATTCCTGGTGGAACTTCATAGCAAAGTACAAAGTTCGTTTTGGATGGACAAAGTTAGTTGAAATAGACAGTTTTTGCATAAAAACTCATTCCTGGTGGAACTTCATAGCAAAGTACAAAGTTCGTTTTGGATGGACAAAGTTAGTTGAAATAGACAGTTTTTGCATGAAAACTCATTCCTGGTGGAACTTCATAGCAAAGTACAAAGTTCGTTTTGGATGGACAAAGTTAGTTGAAATAGACAGTTTTTGCATAAAAACTCATTCCTGGTGGAACTTCATAGCAAAGTACAAAGTTCGTTTTGGATGGATCAATTTAGTTGAAATAGACAGTTTTTGCATGAAAACTCATTCCTGGTGGAACTTCATAGCAAAGTACAAAGTTCGTTTTGGATGGATCAATTTAGTTGAAATAGACAGTTTTTGCATAAAAACTCATTCCTGGTGGAACTTCATAGCAAAGTACAAAGTTCGTTTTGGATGGACAAAGTTAGTTGAAATAGACAGTTTTTGCATGAAAACTCATTCCTGGTGGAACTTCATAGCAAAGTACAAAGTTCGTTTTGGATGGATCAATTTAGTTGAAATAGACAGTTTTTGCATGAAAACTCATTCCTGATGGAACTTCATAGCAAAGTACAAAGTTCGTTTTGGATGGACAAAGTTAGTTGAAATAGACAGTTTTTGCATAAAAACTCATTCCTGGTGGAACTTCATAGCAAAGTACAAAGTTCGTTTTGGATGGACAAAGTTAGTTGAAATAGACAGTTTTTGCATAAAAACTCATTCCTGGTGGAACTTCATAGCAAAGTACAAAGTTCGTTTTGGATGGATCAATTTAGTTGAAATAGACAGTTTTTGCATGAAAACTCATTCCTGATGGAACTTCATAGCAAAGTACAAAGTTCGTTTTGGATGGACAAAGTTAGTTGAAATAGACAGTTTTTGCATAAAAACTCATTCCTGGTGGAACTTCATAGCAAAGTACAAAGTTCGTTTTCGATGGACAAAGTTAGTTGAAATAGACAGTTTTTGCATAAAAACTCATTCCTGGTGGAACTTCATAGCAAAGTACAAAGTTCGTTTTGGATGGACAAAGTTAGTTGAAATAGACAGTTTTTGCATAAAAACTCATTCCTGGTGGAACTTCATAGCAAAGTACAAAGTTCGTTTTGGATGGACAAAGTTAGTTGAAATAGACAGTTTTTGGACAGTTTTTGCATGAAAACTCATTCCTGGTGGAACTTCATAGCAAAGTACAAAGTTCGTTTTGGATGGACAAAGTTAGTTGAAATAGACAGTTTTTGCATAAAAACTCATTCCTGGTGGAACTTCATAGCAAAGTACAAAGTTCGTTTTGGATGGACAAAGTTAGTTGAAATAGACAGTTTTTGCATGAAAACTCATTCCTGGTGGAACTTCATAGCAAAGTACAAAGTTCGTTTTGGATGGATCAATTCAGTTGAAATAGACAGTTTTTGCATGAAAACTCATTCCTGGTGGAACTTCATAGCAAAGTACAAAGTTCGTTTTGGATGGACAAAGTAAGTTGAAATAGACAGTTTTTGCATGAAAACTCATTCCTGGTGGAACTTCATAGCAAAGTACAAAGTTCGTTTTGGATGGACAAAGTTAGTTGAAATAGACAGTTTTTGCATGAAAACTCATTCCTGGTGGAACTTCATAGCAAAGTACAAAGTTCGTTTTGGATGGACAAAGTAAGTTGAAATAGACAGTTTTTGCATGAAAACTCATTCCTGGTGGAACTTCATAGCAAAGTACAAAGTTCGTTTTGGATGGACAAAGTTAGTTGAAATAGACAGTTTTTGCATAAAAACTCATTCCTGGTGGAACTTCATAGCAAAGTACAAAGTTCGTTTTGGATGGACAAAGTTAGTTGAAATAGACAGTTTTTGCATAAAAACTCATTCCTGGTGGAACTTCATAGCAAAGTACAAAGTTCGTTTTGGATGGACAAAGTTAGTTGAAATAGACAGTTTTTGCATGAAAACTCATTCCTGGTGGAACTTCATAGCAAAGTACAAAGTTCGTTTTGGATGGACAAAGTTAGTTGAAATAGACAGTTTTTGCATAAAAACTCATTCCTGGTGGAACTTCATAGCAAAGTACAAAGTTCGTTTTGGATGGACAAAGTTAGTTGAAATAGACAGTTTTTGCATGAAAACTCATTCCTGGTGGAACTTCATAGCAAAGTACAAAGTTCGTTTTGGATGGACAAAGTTAGTTGAAATAGACAGTTTTTGCATGAAAACTCATTCCTGGTGGAACTTCATAGCAAAGTACAAAGTTCGTTTTGGATGGACAAAGTTAGTTGAAATAGACAGTTTTTGCATGAAAACTCATTCCTGGTGGAACTTCATAGCAAAGTACAAAGTTCGTTTTGGATGGACAAAGTTAGTTGAAATAGACAGTTTTTGCATAAAAACTCATTCCTGGTGGAACTTCATAGCAAAGTACAAAGTTCGTTTTGGATGGACAAAGTTAGTTGAAATAGACAGTTTTTGCATAAAAACTCATTCCTGGTGGAACTTCATAGCAAAGTACAAAGTTCGTTTTGGATGGACAAAGTTAGTTGAAATAGACAGTTTTTGCATGAAAACTCATTCCTGGTGGAACTTCATAGCAAAGTACAAAGTTCGTTTTGGATGGACAAAGTTAGTTGAAATAGACAGTTTTTGCATAAAAACTCATTCCTGGTGGAACTTCATAGCAAAGTACAAAGTTCGTTTTGGATGGACAAAGTTAGTTGAAATAGACAGTTTTTGCATGAAAACTCATTCCTGGTGGAACTTCATAGCAAAGTACAAAGTTCGTTTTGGATGGACAAAGTTAGTTGAAATAGACAGTTTTTGCATGAAAACTCATTCCTGGTGGAACTTCATAGCAAAGTACAAAGTTCGTTTTGGATGGACAAAGTTAGTTGAAATAGACAGTTTTTGCATGAAAACTCATTCCTGGTGGAACTTCATAGCAAAGTACAAAGTTCGTTTTGGATGGACAAAGTTAGTTGAAATAGACAGTTTTTGCATGAAAACTCATTCCTGGTGGAACTTCATAGCAAAGTACAAAGTTCGTTTTGGATGGACAAAGTTAGTTGAAATAGACAGTTTTTGCATAAAAACTCATTCCTGGTGGAACTTCATAGCAAAGTACAAAGTTCGTTTTGGATGGACAAAGTTAGTTGAAATAGACAGTTTTTGCATGAAAACTCATTCCTGGTGGAACTTCATAGCAAAGTACAAAGTTCGTTTTGGATGGACAAAGTTAGTTGAAATAGACAGTTTTTGCATGAAAACTCATTCCTGGTGGAACTTCATAGCAAAGTACAAAGTTCGTTTTGGATGGACAAAGTTAGTTGAATTAGACAGTTTTTGCATGAAAACTCATTCCTGGTGGAACTTCATAGCAAAGTACAAAGTTCGTTTTGGATGGACAAAGTTAGTTGAAATAGACAGTTTTTGCATAAAAACTCATTCCTGGTGGAACTTCATAGCAAAGTACAAAGTTCGTTTTGGATGGATCATTTTAGTTGAAATAGACAGTTTTTGCATGAAAACTCATTCCTGGTGGAACTTCAAAGTACAAAGTTCGTTTTGGATGGACAAAGTTAGTTGAAATAGACAGTTTTTGCATGAAAACTCATTCCTGGTGGAACTTCATAGCAAAGTACAAAGTTCGTTTTGGATGGACGAATTAAGTTGAAATAGACAGTTTTTGCATAAAAACTCATTCCTGGTGGAACTTCAAAGTACAAAGTTCGTTTTGGATGGACAAAGTTAGTTGAAATAGACAGTTTTGCATGAAAACTCATTCCTGGTGGAACTTCATAGCAAAGTACAAAGTTCGTTTTGGATGGACAAAGTTAGTTGAAATAGACAGTTTTTGCATGAAAACTCATTCCTGGTGGAACTTCATAGCAAAGTACAAAGTTCGTTTTGGATGGACAAAGTTAGTTGAAATAGACAGTTTTTGCATGAAAACTCATTCCTGGTGGAACTTCATAGCAAAGTACAAAGTTCGTTTTGGATGGACAAAGTTAGTTGAAATAGACAGTTTTTGCATGAAAACTCATTCCTGGTGGAACTTCATAGCAAAGTACAAAGTTCGTTTTGGATGGACAAAGTTAGTTGAAATAGACAGTTTTTGCATGAAAACTCATTCCTGGTGGAACTTCATAGCAAAGTACAAAGTTCGTTTTGGATGGACAAAGTTAGTTGAAATAGACAGTTTTTGCATGAAAACTCATTCCTGGTGGAACTTCATAGCAAAGTACAAAGTTCGTTTTGGATGGACAAAGTTAGTTGAAATAGACAGTTTTTGCATGAAAACTCATTCCTGGTGGAACTTCATAGCAAAGTACAAAGTTCGTTTTGGATGGACAAAGTTAGTTGAAATAGACAGTTTTTGCATGAAAACTCATTCCTGGTGGAACTTCATAGCAAAGTACAAAGTTCGTTTTGGATGGATCAATTCAGTTGAAATAGACAGTTTTTGCATGAAAACTCATTCCTGGTGGAACTTCATAGCAAAGTACAAAGTTCGTTTTGGATGGACAAAGTTAGTTGAAATAGACAGTTTTTGCATGAAAACTCATTCCTGGTGGAACTTCATAGCAAAGTACAAAGTTCGTTTTGGATGGACAAAGTTAGTTGAAATAGACAGTTTTTGCATGAAAACTCATTCCTGGTGGAACTTCATAGCAAAGTACAAAGTTCGTTTTGGATGGATCAATTTAGTTGAAATAGACAGTTTTTGCATGTAAACTCATTCCTGGTGGAACTTCATAGCAAAGTACAAAGTTCGTTTTGGATGGACAAAGTTAGTTGAAATAGACAGTTTTTGCATGAAAACTCATTCCTGGTGGAACTTCATAGCAAAGTACAAAGTTCGTTTTGGATGGACAAAGTTAGTTGAAATAGACAGTTTTTGCATAAAAACTCATTCCTGGTGGAACTTCATAGCAAAGTACAAAGTTCATATCGGATGGACAAAGTTAGTTGAAATAGACAGTTTTTGCATGAAAACTCATTCCTGGTGGAACTTCATAGCAAAGTACAAAGTTCGTTTTGGATGGACAAAGTTAGTTGAAATAGACAGTTTTTGCATGAAAACTCATTCCTGGTGGAACTTCATAGCAAAGTACAAAGTTCGTTTTGGATGGACAAAGTAAGTTGAAATAGACAGTTTTTGCATAAAAACTCATTCCTGGTGGAACTTCATAGCAAAGTACAAAGTTCGTTTTGGATGGACAAAGTTAGTTGAAATAGACAGTTTTTGCATGAAAACTCATTCCTGGTGGAACTTCATAGCAAAGTACAAAGTTCGTTTTGGATGGACAAAGTTAGTTGAAATAGACAGTTTTTGCATGAAAACTCATTCCTGGTGGAACTTCATAGCAAAGTACAAAGTTCGTTTTGGATGGACAAAGTTAGTTGAAATAGACAGTTTTTGCATAAAAACTCATTCCTGGTGGAACTTCATAGCAAAGTACAAAGTTCGTTTTGGATGGACAAAGTAAGTTGAAATAGACAGTTTTTGCATAAAAACTCATTCCTGGTGGAACTTCATAGCAAAGTACAAAGTTCGTTTTGGATGGATCAATTTAGTTGAAATAGACAGTTTTTGCATGAAAACTCATTCCTGGTGGAACTTCATAGCAAAGTACAAAGTTCGTTTTGGATGGACAAAGTTAGTTGAAATAGACAGTTTTTGCATGAAAACTCATTCCTGGTGGAACTTCATAGCAAAGTACAAAGTTCGTTTTGGATGGACAAAGTTAGTTGAAATAGACAGTTTTTGCATAAAAACTCATTCCTGGTGGAACTTCATAGCAAAGTACAAAGTTCGTTTTGGATGGACAAAGTAAGTTGAAATAGACAGTTTTTGCATAAAAACTCATTCCTGGTGGAACTTCATAGCAAAGTACAAAGTTCGTTTTGGATGGACAAAGTTAGTTGAAATAGACAGTTTTTGCATAAAAACTCATTCCTGGTGGAACTTCATAGCAAAGTACAAAGTTCGTTTTGGATGGACAAAGTAAGTTGAAATAGACAGTTTTTGCATAAAAACTCATTCCTGGTGGAACTTCATAGCAAAGTACAAAGTTCGTTTTGGATGGATCAATTTAGTTGAAATAGACAGTTTTTGCATGAAAACTCATTCCTGGTGGAACTTCATAGCAAAGTACAAAGTTCGTTTTGGATGGACAAAGTTAGTTGAAATAGACAGTTTTTGCATGAAAACTCATTCCTGGTGGAACTTCATAGCAAAGTACAAAGTTCGTTTTGGATGGACAAAGTTAGTTGAAATAGACAGTTTTTGCATAAAAACTCATTCCTGGTGGAACTTCATAGCAAAGTACAAAGTTCGTTTTGGATGGACAAAGTAAGTTGAAATAGACAGTTTTTGCATAAAAACTCATTCCTGGTGGAACTTCATAGCAAAGTACAAAGTTCGTTTTGGATGGACAAAGTTAGTTGAAATAGACATTTTTTGCATGAAAACTCATTCCTGGTGGAACTTCATAGCAAAGTACAAAGTTCGTTTTGGATGGACAAAGTTAGTTGAAATAGACAGTTTTTGCATGAAAACTCATTCCTGGTGGAACTTCATAGCAAAGTACAAAGTTCGTTTTGGATGGATCAATTTAGTTGAAATAGACAGTTTTTGCATGAAAACTCATTCCTGGTGGAACTTCATCGCAAAGTACAAAGTTCGTTTTGGATGGACAAAGTTAGTTGAAATAGACAGTTTTTGCATGAAAACTCATTCCTGGTGGAACTTCATAGCAAAGTACAAAGTTCGTTTTGGATGGACAAAGTTAGTTGAAATAGACAGTTTTTGCATAAAAACTCATTCCTGGTGGAACTTCATAGCAAAGTACAAAGTTCGTTTTGGATGGACAAAGTTAGTTGAAATAGACAGTTTTTGCATGAAAACTCATTCCTGGTGGAACTTCATAGCAAAGTACAAAGTTCGTTTTGGATGGACAAAGTTAGTTGAAATAGACAGTTTTTGCATAAAAACTCATTCCTGGTGGAACTTCATAGCAAAGTACAAAGTTCGTTTTGGATGGACAAAGTTAGTTGAAATAGACAGTTTTTGCATGAAAACTCATTCCTGGTGGAACTTCATAGCAAAGTACAAAGTTCGTTTTGGATGGACAAAGTTAGTTGAAATAGACAGTTTTTGCATGAAAACTCATTCCTGGTGGAACTTCATAGCAAAGTACAAAGTTCGTTTTGGATGGACAAAGTTAGTTGAAAAAGACAGTTTTTGCATGAAAACTCATTCCTGGTGGAACTTCATAGCAAAGTACAAAGTTCGTTTTGGATGGACAAAGTTAGTTGAAATAGACAGTTTTTGCATGAAAACTCATTCCTGGTGGAACTTCATAGCAAAGTACAAAGTTCGTTTTGGATGGACAAAGTTAGTTGAAATAGACAGTTTTTGAATGAAAACTCATTCCTGGTGGAACTTCATAGCAAAGTACAAAGTTCGTTTTGGATGGACAAAGTTAGTTGAAATAGACAGTTTTTGCATGAAAACTCATTCCTGGTGGAACTTCATAGCAAAGTACAAAGTTCGTTTTGGATGGATCAATTTAGTTGAAATAGACAGTTTTTGCATGAAAACTCATTCCTGGTGGAACTTCAAAGTACAAAGTTCGTTTTGGATGGACAAAGTTTGTTGTAAAAGTAACGGCGAAAAAAGGTTTTGTCGGTTGTGCTAATCGTTAGCAACCACAAATTAGTCTTTATTGCCACTTAGTTTGGAAAAGAACGAAATCGTCCCTTTCACCCCCTATTTATACAATTTTTCCGCTCCCCTAACGGCCATCATTTTCCTCCAATGTCGACTCGCACACTGTTTCGTCATGATCCTATCTCGCTTGACATTTCCTCAAACGGTGAACTTATTACTGCAGTAAACCTAGGCTGTCACCGCGTGCGCACCACTACATTGACGCGTTGTTTTCACGACATTCTCCCCTCCAGTGTTGCAACTCGGTTCTTCACTTAACGAAACGTCACTGTAAACCACGCGGTTCCTAGTTTGTATGTTCTGATCGTTTGATAAGTCTTATTCCTTCCGCGGTTTCACATCTAATACTGCTATTTTAGTTGCGGGTCGCTCGATCGTACCGGTATTGGTTTGTATTGTCGCACGCCTAACCTGACCGTCACTAGCCCTAACCGCTGCAATCACACGTCCTTTCGGCCAACTGTTGCGAGGCAGGTTCCCATCTACGATCAACACGATATCGCCGACCGCGATCGGCTTTACAGGCTCGAACCACTTAGTTCGACGGGTTAGCGTGGGCAAGTAATCTTGGATCCACCTCTTCCAAAATAGCTGCGCATTGCGTTGAGCCGCGCTCCATATCGCTCTCACTGCTGCCGGTGAATCGTCAAGGAAAGCTTGTGGTTTAACTCCGTCCGAGTTACCCAACAGAAGGTGGTTTGGCGTTATTGGGGAGTCCATTTCGTCTTCTAACGGTAGGTACGTTAACGGCCTGCAATTGATAATAAATTCTATTTCCGTTAGTGTTGACAGCAGCTGCTCGTCGCTCGGAGTCTTTGGTAGATCCAGGCTACTTAGTGCCCTCTTAACGGACTGCACCAGGCGCTCCCAACAACCACCAAAATGAGGTGCAGCTGGCGGGTTGAAGCTCCATTTCGTTGTCGGGCTCGAAAACCTTTCCATCAGCGATTTAGTATCGACGTTCTTCATAGCTGCTCGTAGCTCACGCGCTGCGCCGACGAAGTTGGTGCCCTGGTCACTGAGGATTTCGCGCGGTGATCCGCGCCTCGCCATAAATCGTCGAATCGCCAAAATGCACGATGCCGTCGTTAGTGAGTGGGCCACCTCCAAATGAATTGCCCGCGTGGTCAGACAGGTGAAAATCACCCCCCATCGTTTCTCGTGGCGACGCCCAACGGCTACCTGTATCGGACCGAAATAGTCCACTCCGGTGTAAGTGAAGGGTCTCTGTGAAACCGCAAGCCTCTGATCGGGAATATTCCCCATTAACGGGGGGTTTGGCACAGCATCACGAACTTTGCACCATTATCACAGTCGCCGCACACGGTTGAACTCCATTAGCACCTTCGGTATGTGAAACTTGGCCCTCAGTTGGTTTACTACTGTCCTATGGTTGCGGTGACAGTATCTTTCATGGAAATCCTGAATTATCAGTGTTGTGACGTGGTGTCGTCTCGGGAGGATGACCGATCTCTGAAGCGACTCATCGAAAAGGTAATTATTAATACGCCCGTGTGTCCTAAGCACGCCATGTTCATCTAAAATGGGACAGAGTTTATATAGTTTACTATCCTTTTTTAGGGGTTTCGTCCAAAGATACTTTCTGTCAGCGGTGTTCGTCATGCGTTTGATTTCGCAACCAAACTCTTCCCTTTGAACCGTGATGAATATGATTCGTTCCGCCGTTGATAGCTCCTCTTGAGTGAGTGGTCCTCTCGGCGTTTCCAACTGTCGAACCTTGTGCCGTAAAGTTTTTACATACCGAATAACGTATCCGACTGATCTCAGGAGCGTTTTCCATCGAGAAAACCGTGTGAAGTTAACGAAGTGATCTTCCATTGTGTGGTGCAGGATCACTTGCCGGGCTTCCTCGGTCGTTTCTCCGGCGTCGGTGTTGTTAATCGGCCATTCTCCTTCTGGTTGCCAGATAAACTCCGGTCCACGGAACCATCGTCCTGACGGCCCCATCTCTGGTATTGTCTGCCACTTAGTCGCGTCGTCCGCGACGTTTAGCTTAGTTGAAAGCCATTGCCATTCTTCCGCCTTAGTAGATTCGACCAGTTCGCTTACCCGCACAGCCACAAATGGTGAGTATCGCCTGTGATCGGACCTGATCCAGCTAATGACGTTCTTTGAGTCGGTCCAGAATACCCTTCTAGCAATACTCAATCGATGTTCTTCTTCTATGTGCTTGGCGAAACGGGTTCCTATTAGCGCCGCTTGCAGCTCGAGTCTCGGAATGGATAGGTACTTGATCGGCGCCACTCGCGTCTTCGAGCCGACCAGCACACACTCTATTACACCATTTTCTTCGAAACGCAGGTAAGCCACCGCTGCCATACCATTTTGACTGGCGTCGCAGAATATGTGCAGCTGTATGTTCTTGGTGTGGGACGATGATAGTTTTCGATAACATCTTCTGATGGTTGTTTTTTGCAGGTCGGGCAGCACGGCGACCCATTTCAACCATTTCTGCGCGACGTCACCCTCCAGTGTATCATCCCATCCCAGTCGGGATCGCCACAGTTCTTGCAATAAGACCTTTAAAAACATCAGGAAATGGCCAATCAGGCCTAATGGGTCATATATGACCATCAATGTTCGAAGTACCTCGCGTTTCGTGGGCATCCGGATTCCAGCTAATAGTTCCTGGTCATTCTTCGGGCTGAGTCGGAATGTGAACGTGTCGTCTTCCGTGTTCCACCACATTCCCAACACCTTCTCAGTACCTTGCTCGGGGCACATCTCGATGCTTGCTTGGTTGCATGCTCCCCCCCGCAAGCGCTCAACGACCTCCCTGGAATTAGATAGCCAGTTACGGATTTCGAAACCACCTTGTGCATGTACGTGTCGAACGTCTTCTGCTAGCGTCACCGCTTCCTGGACCGTCTCAACGCTGGACAGCATGTCGTCTACGTAGTGCTCAAGCTTTATACACTCCGAAGCTCGAGGAAATCTGTCTGCGAATCTATCCGCGTTGATGTTCTACACATAGTGGGCACTACCTGGGGAACATGCCGCACCAAAGGTCATGACGGAGACTGCGTAGATATTTGGCGATCCATTTGGGGTTGTATCGTCGTTCCAGAAGAACATTTGGCTCCGCTGGTCGGCTGGCTTCATACGGACTTGGAAAAACATCTCGCGAATGTCTCCCGTTACCGCCACCCGGAACTCGCGAAATTTGTAGAGTACTGCAACCAATCCTACCAATTGGTCCGGTCCTGTGAGGAGAAAACTGTTTAAACTAACTCCCTGGACCTGCGCGGCAGCGTCGAACACCATTCGAAGCTTTCCAGGCTTATTTGGATTAAAGACTGGGAAGATCGGAAAAAACCAGTCTCTGGGTCCCCGTTCGGCAATCTCGCTCTCCGTCACTCGGCGGATGTAGCCCTTCTCTTCGTAATCCTTCATCTTTCGGATAATGGCATTCGCTAACGTAGGATCCTTCTCCATTTTCTTCCGTAGGCCCGAGTATCTCTTCAACGCCATGCTCCTGTTACACGGTAACCGCACATCGTCGTATTTCCATAGCAAGGCGGTTTGGTAGCGATTATCCAGCAGCCGGGTTTCTGAGGCCAGTATTGCATTGGCTCTTTCACTCTCCCTCGGAACGAGATGGTTTACGTTGCTAATTCCCAGCGATTCAATAGCGTAATGTGTCTTCAACGTATTGTGTAGAAGCTCGTTCGAGGCGTCGTCACATACGCAGACATGGTAGCAGCTGCGGACTTCATCTTCATGCATCGACCCGCCGCGTGCCCCGAACACTGTCCAGCCAAGCTTCGTCTTTGTGGCGATCGGTTCACTACTTCGCCCTTCTGCATACTTGAGGGGCCTCCCTAGACTCCAGTTGTCCACTCCAATCAGTATGCGTGGTCTCGCCTTACGATACGAGGCAATGGGCAGTCCCTTCAGATGAGTATACCTCTCGCCCAGCTCTTCCATGTTTAGCGATTGTTCTGGAAGAGACAAGTCATTAATAGAATGCACTATTTTTAGGTGAAATGATTTTGACCCATCGCGCACGCCTGCGATGCGAAGTGCCGCACGGACTGAGCCAACTTCCTGCCGAGTTGTGCCTCCCGTCCACCTCAAGCTCAATGGATCCGGCCTGCTTTCAACACCTAACTCGCCAATCAAACTATGTTCGATGAAGGTCGCCGTTGACCCTTCGTCGAGGAGGGCGTATGTCCTCACCTCCTTGTCGTTGCCGTAGAGGATCACCGGTACATAGCGTAGTAGGATGTTTGCATCTGTGCTTGAGTGTGTGTTACATTGTTTACCGTTACGTGTGGCGCCTTGTTTAGTGTTGTGTTCAGTGCCGGTTTTACGCGTAGTGTCATTTCTCTCGTGCAACAGTGTGTGGTGTCTTAGTTTACACCCGTCGATGTTACACACCGTTTTTATGAAGCACACACCTCGATGCGCTGCCAAACATCGTACGCATAAGTCTTCGTTTTGTACGTGTGCACGTCGTTCCGATAACGGTAGTTCTCGAAATAGTTCGCAGTCCACCAGTTTGTGCCAAGAATCATGACACAACTTGCACTCGCGGCTGGTGGATGGTTCAGATGTGTGTACAGATACGTGAGCGTTTCGAGTTTTCGGCGGCCAGTTCGATTCACGACGGTCAATAATCGGCCCACGTTTTGATGGTTTCGCCATTAATCTGGCCGCAGTTGCGATCTCTCCTATCCAAGTGCCAAACTCACTGACTGTAGCCTCCGACAATTGTAGCTTGTATCGGGCCCACTCTAGTAGACGCTCCGGGGGTAGCTTTGCCTCCAGCTCTTCGAGTAGTGCGACGTCGCAGTTGTATTGCCGCATCCCCGATATCTGGATCGTTGCGCACATCTTCTGTACGCTCTTCCCGAAGGCTGCTATGGTCTCCAAACTTTCCGCCCTAGGTGCGGGCATCTTCCTCACCTTCTGTATTAGACTCTCCACAATGAGCCCCGGCCTACCGTATTCGGATTTGAGGATGTCCAGTGCCTTTTTTAGTCCCGACGGCATTAGCAGAATGTGGTCGACCGAATCCAAGGCTGGACCCCGCAAGGCTCGTTGTAGCCGTAGTAGGTTTTCCTCCTCGTTAAAACCACAAGCTGCAGATGATCGCTCGTAGCTGGAGTAAAACATCGGCCATTGTTCTGGTACCCCGGAAAAGGTAGGCAGCTCTCTGCTTACAATCTTTCGTGCCGCCTTTTGACGAGCTGTTAATGTGTCATCCTCTGGGGTAACATCCAACGGCTTTGCTACCTGGAAAGACACACCACGCTCACCTGCTGTCGTGTTTCCGGGTTTCTCTTGTTGTCCATCCTGCGTCTCACGGTGCGTGGCAAGAGATTCATCGACCGCGCGACGCCACTCCGCGTATTCCTGTTCTGCTGCTGCGGCTTCATCGATGACCAACGTTTGGTCGTAGCATGGCGGTGATGCGGCCATCGCGCCCTCGAATGGACGCCAGCGACGTTGGTTGACCGCCATCCTGCTGCTGTTTGGTTGCGCCATTCGTGCTCCGTATCCATCCGGGGACGACACTGGGGTCAAGGGGTGATGAACTCGCCGGTCGAGCTGCGCCATTGTGGCTGCGACCCGATCTGTCGGCGTCGCTCCCAGCCTCTCTGTGTCTCGCACCCAACCCTCCAATCCTTTCACTTTTTCGTCCGGTATTCCGTCCGAAACGGCTCTTTCGCGTTCTCGTGCGAATTCGCGACGCTCTAGTTCCAGCTCTCGACGTTCCAACTCCAGCTGCTTCCGCGCCAGATTGAGCTCTCTGGCTTCCAGGTCGGATTTATTCGTCCTTCTTGAGCAGATGGACTCTTCATCAGCGGATGGCGCATGTGTTGGAGTACGCCTCCCTGAAGTACATTGAAGTGGCTCCGGCTGAAGCTGCCGGTCCACACTCGCACTTCCTGAACTTTTTGCTTCTTCCATGTCCCTTACAACAAACGCTTCACCTCGTATGAGTGCACTAAAATCCACTGTCGATTGACGGTTTCACTTTCGTAGTTTTCGCGCGCGTACCGTTACGCTACTTGGTGATCGAACGATTTGCACTTTACCCGCGAGTGACTTAACTACGTGAAATTGTGAACAAAAAAACGAACTCGGGTGAATCGCGTTACACGATTAATAATTTGTGGAATGTTGTAAAAGTAACGGCGAAAAAAGGTTTTGTCGGTTGTGCTAATCGTTAGCAACCACAAATTAGTCTTTATTGCCACTTAGTTTGGAAAAGAACGAAATCGTCCCTTTCACCCCCTATTTATACAATTTTTCCGCTCCCCTAACGGCCATCATTTTCCTCCAATGTCGACTCGCACACTGTTTCGTCATGATCCTATCTCGCTTGACATTTCCTCAAACGGTGAACTTATTACTGCAGTAAACCTAGGCTGTCACCGCGTGCGCACCACTACATTGACGCGTTGTTTTCACGACAAAGTTAGTTGAAATAGACAGTTTTTGCATAAAAACTCATTCCTGGTGGAACTTCATAGCAAAGTACAAAGTTCGTTTTGGATGGATCAATTTAGTTGAAATAGACAGTTTTTGCATGAAAACTCATTCCTGGTGGAACTTCAAAGTACAAAGTTCGTTTTGGATGGACAAAGTTAGTTGAAATAGACAGTTTTTGCATAAAAACTCATTCCTGGTGGAACTTCATAGCAAAGTACAAAGTTCGTTTTGGATGGATCAATTTAGTTGAAATAGACAGTTTTTGCATGAAAACTCATTCCTGGTGGAACTTCATAGCAAAGTACAAAGTTCGTTTTGGATGGATCAATTTAGTTGAAATAGACAGTTTTTGCATGAAAACTCATTCCTGGTGGAACTTCATAGCAAAGTACAAAGTTCGTTTTGGATGGACAAAGTTAGTTGAAATAGACAGTTTTTGCATGAAAACTCATTCCTGGTGGAACTTCATAGCAAAGTACAAAGTTCGTTTTGGATGGACAAAGTTAGTTGAAATAGACAGTTTTTGCATAAAAACTCATTCCTGGTGGAACTTCATAGCAAAGTACAAAGTTCGTTTTGGATGGACAAAGTTAGTTGAAATAGACAGTTTTTGCATGAAAACTCATTCCTGGTGGAACTTCATAGCAAAGTACAAAGTTCGTTTTGGATGGACAAAGTTAGTTGAAATAGACAGTTTTTGCATGAAAACTCATTCCTGGTGGAACTTCATAGCAAAGTACAAAGTTCGTTTTGGATGGATCAATTTAGTTGAAATAGACAGTTTTTGCATGAAAACTCATTCCTGGTGGAACTTCATAGCAAAGTACAAAGTTCGTTTTGGATGGATCAATTTAGTTGAAATAGACAGTTTTTGCATGAAAACTCATTCCTGGTGGAACTTCATAGCAAAGTACAAAGTTCGTTTTGGATGGACAAAGTTAGTTGAAATAGACAGTTTTTGCATGAAAACTCATTCCTGGTGGAACTTCATAGCAAAGTACAAAGTTCGTTTTGGATGGACAAAGTTAGTTGAAATAGACAGTTTTTGCATGAAAACTCATTCCTGGTGGAACTTCATAGCAAAGTACAAAGTTCGTTTTGGATGGATCAATTTAGTTGAAATAGACAGTTTTTGCATGAAAACTCATTCCTGGTGGAACTTCATAGCAAAGTACAAAGTTCGTTTTGGATGGACAAAGTTAGTTGAAATAGACAGTTTTTGCATGAAAACTCATTCCTGGTGGAACTTCATAGCAAAGTACAAAGTTCGTTTTGGATGGACAAAGTTAGTTGAAATAGACAGTTTTTGCATAAAAACTCATTCCTGGTGGAACTTCATAGCAAAGTACAAAGTTCGTTTTGGATGGACAAAGTTAGTTGAAATAGACAGTTTTTGCATGAAAACTCATTCCTGGTGGAACTTCATAGCAAAGTACAAAGTTCATATCGGATGGACAAAGTTAGTTGAAATAGACAGTTTTTGCATGAAAACTCATTCCTGGTGGAACTTCATAGCAAAGTACAAAGTTCGTTTTGGATGGACAAAGTAAGTTGAAATAGACAGTTTTTGCATAAAAACTCATTCCTGGTGGAACTTCATAGCAAAGTACAAAGTTCGTTTTGGATGGACAAAGTTAGTTGAAATAGACAGTTTTTGCATGAAAACTCATTCCTGGTGGAACTTCATAGCAAAGTACAAAGTTCGTTTTGGATGGACAAAGTTAGTTGAAATAGACAGTTTTTGCATGAAAACTCATTCCTGGTGGAACTTCATAGCAAAGTACAAAGTTCGTTTTGGATGGATCAATTTAGTTGAAATAGACAGTTTTTGCATGAAAACTCATTCCTGGTGGAACTTCATCGCAAAGTACAAAGTTCGTTTTGGATGGACAAAGTTAGTTGAAATAGACAGTTTTTGCATGAAATCTCATTCCTGGTGGAACTTCATAGCAAAGTACAAAGTTCGTTTTGGATGGACAAAGTTAGTTGAAATAGACAGTTTTTGCATAAAAACTCATTCCTGGTGGAACTTCATAGCAAAGTACAAAGTTCGTTTTGGATGGACAAAGTTAGTTGAAATAGACAGTTTTTGCATGAAAACTCATTCCTGGTGGAACTTCATAGCAAAGTACAAAGTTCGTTTTGGATGGACAAAGTTAGTTGAAATAGACAGTTTTTGCATAAAAACTCATTCCTGGTGGAACTTCATAGCAAAGTACAAAGTTCGTTTTGGATGGACAAAGTTAGTTGAAATAGACAGTTTTTGCATGAAAACTCATTCCTGGTGGAACTTCATAGCAAAGTACAAAGTTCGTTTTGGATGGATCAATTTAGTTGAAATAGACAGTTTTTGCATGAAAACTCATTCCTGGTGGAACTTCATAGCAAAGTACAAAGTTCGTTTTGGATGGACAAAGTTAGTTGAAATAGACAGTTTTTGCATGAAAACTCATTCCTGGTGGAACTTCATAGCAAAGTACAAAGTTCGTTTTGGATGGACAAAGTTAGTTGAAATAGACAGTTTTTGCATGAAAACTCATTCCTGGTGGAACTTCATAGCAAAGTACAAAGTTCGTTTTGGATGGATCAATTTAGTTGAAATAGACAGTTTTTGCATGAAAACTCATTCCTGGTGGAACTTCATCGCAAAGTACAAAGTTCGTTTTGGATGGACAAAGTTAGTTGAAATAGACAGTTTTTGCATGAAATCTCATTCCTGGTGGAACTTCATAGCAAAGTACAAAGTTCGTTTTGGATGGACAAAGTTAGTTGAAATAGACAGTTTTTGCATAAAAACTCATTCCTGGTGGAACTTCATAGCAAAGTACAAAGTTCGTTTTGGATGGACAAAGTTAGTTGAAATAGACAGTTTTTGCATGAAAACTCATTCCTGGTGGAACTTCATAGCAAAGTACAAAGTTCGTTTTGGATGGACAAAGTTAGTTGAAATAGACAGTTTTTGCATAAAAACTCATTCCTGGTGGAACTTCATAGCAAAGTACAAAGTTCGTTTTGGATGGACAAAGTTAGTTGAAATAGACAGTTTTTGCATGAAAACTCATTCCTGGTGGAACTTCATAGCAAAGTACAAAGTTCGTTTTGGATGGATCAATTTAGTTGAAATAGACAGTTTTTGCATGAAAACTCATTCCTGGTGGAACTTCATAGCAAAGTACAAAGTTCGTTTTGGATGGACAAAGTTAGTTGAAATAGACAGTTTTTGCATAAAAACTCATTCCTGGTGGAACTTCATAGCAAAGTACAAAGTTCGTTTTGGATGGATCAATTTAGTTGAAATAGACAGTTTTTGTATGAAAACTCATTCCTGGTGGAACTTCATAGCAAAGTACAAAGTTCGTTTTGGATGAACAAAGTTAGTTGAAATAGACAGTTTTTGCATGAAAACTCATTCCTGGTGGAACTTCATAGCAAAGAACAAAGTTCGTTTTGGATGGATCAATTTAGTTAAAATAGACAGTTTTTGCATGAAAACTCATTCCTGGTGGAACTTCATAGCAAAGTACAAAGTTCGTTTTGGATGGATCAATTTAGTTGAAATAGACAGTTTTTGTATGAAAACTCATTCCTGGTGGAACTTCATAGCAAAGTACAAAGTTCGTTTTGGATGAACAAAGTTAGTTGAAATAGACAGTTTTTGCATGAAAACTCATTCCTGGTGGAACTTCATAGCAAAGTACAAAGTTCGTTTTGGATGGATCAATTTAGTTGAAATAGACAGTTTTTGCATGAAAACTCATTCCTGGTGGAACTTCATAGCAAAGTACAAAGTTCGTTTTGGATGGATCAATTTAGTTGAAATAGACAGTTTTTGTATGAAAACTCATTCCTGGTGGAACTTCATAGCAAAGTACAAAGTTCGTTTTGGATGAACAAAGTTAGTTGAAATAGACAGTTTTTGCATGAAAACTCATTCCTGGTGGAACTTCATAGCAAAGTACAAAGTTCGTTTTGGATGAACAAAGTTAGTTGAAATAGACAGTTTTTGCATGAAAACTCATTCCTGGTGGAACTTCATAGCAAAGTACAAAGTTCGTTTTGGATGGATCAATTTAGTTGAAATAGACAGTTTTTGCATGAAAACTCATTCCTGGTGGAACTTCATAGCAAAGTACAAAGTTCGTTTTGGATGGACAAAGTTAGTTGAAATAGACAGTTTTTGCATAAAAACTCATTCCTGGTGGAACTTCATAGCAAAGTACAAAGTTCGTTTTGGATGGATCAATTTAGTTGAAATAGACAGTTTTTGTATGAAAACTCATTCCTGGTGGAACTTCATAGCAAAGTACAAAGTTCGTTTTGGATGAACAAAGTTAGTTGAAATAGACAGTTTTTGCATGAAAACTCATTCCTGGTGGAACTTCATAGCAAAGAACAAAGTTCGTTTTGGATGGATCAATTTAGTTAAAATAGACAGTTTTTGCATGAAAACTCATTCCTGGTGGAACTTCATAGCAAAGTACAAAGTTCGTTTTGGATGGATCAATTTAGTTGAAATAGACAGTTTTTGTATGAAAACTCATTCCTGGTGGAACTTCATAGCAAAGTACAAAGTTCGTTTTGGATGAACAAAGTTAGTTGAAATAGACAGTTTTTGCATGAAAACTCATTCCTGGTGGAACTTCATAGCAAAGTACAAAGTTCGTTTTGGATGGATCAATTTAGTTGAAATAGACAGTTTTTGTATGAAAACTCATTCCTGGTGGAACTTCATAGCAAAGTACAAAGTTCGTTTTGGATGAACAAAGTTAGTTGAAATAGACAGTTTTTGCATGAAAACTCATTCCTGGTGGAACTTCATAGCAAAGTACAAAGTTCGTTTTGGATGGACAAAGTTAGTTGAAATAGACAGTTTTTGCATAAAAACTCATTCCTGGTGGAACTTCATAGCAAAGTACAAAGTTCGTTTTGGATGGACAAAGTTAGTTGAAATAGACAGTTTTTGCATGAAAACTCATTCCTGGTGGAACTTCATAGCAAAGAACAAAGTTCGTTTTGGATGGATCAATTTAGTTAAAATAGACAGTTTTTGTATGAAAACTCATTCCTGGTGGAACTTCATAGCAAAGTACAAAGTTCGTTTTGGATGAACAAAGTTAGTTGAAATAGACAGTTTTTGCATGAAAACTCATTCCTGGTGGAACTTCATAGCAAAGTACAAAGTTCGTTTTGGATGGATCAATTTAGTTGAAATAGACAGTTTTTGTATGAAAACTCATTCCTGGTGGAACTTCATAGCAAAGTACAAAGTTCGTTTTGGATGGATCAATTTAGTTGAAATAGACAGTTTTTGTATGAAAACTCATTCCTGGTGGAACTTCATAGCAAAGAACAAAGTTCGTTTTGGATGGACGAATTAAGTTGAAATAGACAGTTTTTGCATGAAAACTCATTCCTGGTGGAACTTCATAGCAAAGTACAAAGTTCGTTTTGGATGGATCAATTTAGTTGAAATAGACAGTTTTTGCATGAAAACTCATTCCTGGTGGAACTTCATAGCAAAGAACAAAGTTCGTTTTGGATGGATCAATTTAGTTAAAATAGACAGTTTTTGTATGAAAACTCATTCCTGGTGGAACTTCATAGCAAAGTACAAAGTTCGTTTTGGATGAACAAAGTTAGTTGAAATAGACAGTTTTTGCATGAAAACTCATTCCTGGTGGAACTTCATAGCAAAGAACAAAGTTCGTTTTGGATTGATCAATTTAGTTGAAATAGACAGTTTTTGTATGAAAACTCATTCCTGGTGGAACTTCATAGCAAAGAACAAAGTTCGTTTTGGATGGATCAATTTAGTTAAAATAGACAGTTTTTGCATGAAAACTCATTCCTGGTGGAACTTCATAGCAAAGTACAAAGTTCGTTTTGGATGGATCAATTTAGTTGAAATAGACAGTTTTTGTATGAAAACTCATTCCTGGTGGAACTTCATAGCAAAGTACAAAGTTCGTTTTGGATGGACAAAGTTAGTTGAAATAGACAGTTTTTGCATAAAAACTCATTCCTGGTGGAACTTCATAGCAAAGTACAAAGTTCGTTTTGGATGGACAAAGTTAGTTGAAATAGACAGTTTTTGCATGAAAACTCATTCCTGGTGGAACTTCATAGCAAAGAACAAAGTTCGTTTTGGATGGATCAATTTAGTTGAAATAGACAGTTTTTGTATGAAAACTCATTCCTGGTGGAACTTCATAGCAAAGTACAAAGTTCGTTTTGGATGAACAAAGTTAGTTGAAATAGACAGTTTTTGCATGAAAACTCATTCCTGGTGGAACTTCATAGCAAAGAACAAAGTTCGTTTTGGATGGATCAATTTAGTTAAAATAGACAGTTTTTGCATGAAAACTCATTCCTGGTGGAACTTCATAGCAAAGAACAAAGCTCGTTTTGGATGGATCAATTCAGTTAAAATAGACAGTTTTTGCATGAAAACTCATTCCTGGTGGAACTTCATAGCAAAGTACAAAGTTCGTTTTGGATGGATCAATTTAGTTGAAATAGACAGTTTTTGTATGAAAACTCATTCCTGGTGGAACTTCATAGCAAAGTACAAAGTTCGTTTTGGATGAACAAAGTTAGTTGAAATAGACAGTTTTTGCATGAAAACTCATTCCTGGTGGAACTTCATAGCAAAGTACAAAGTTCGTTTTGGATGGACAAAGTTAGTTGAAATAGACCGTTTTTGCATAAAAACTCATTCCTGGTGGAACTTCATAGCAAAGTACAAAGTTCGTTTTGGATGGACAAAGTTAGTTGAAATAGACAGTTTTTGCATGAAAACTCATTCCTGGTGGAACTTCATAGCAAAGTACAAAGTTCGTTTTAGATGGACAAAGTTAGTTGAAATAGACAGTTTTTGCATAAAAACTCATTCCTGGTGGAACTTCATAGCAAAGTACAAAGTTCGTTTTGGATGGACGAATTAAGTTGAAATAGACAGTTTTTGTATGAAAACTCATTCCTGGTGGAACTTCATAGCAAAGTACAAAGTTCGAATCAGATGGACGAATTAAGTTGAAATAGACAGTTTTTGCATGAAAACTCATTCCTGGTGGAACTTCATAGCAAAGTACAAAGTTCGTTTTGGATGGACGAATTCAGTTGAAATAGACAGTTTTTGTATGAAAACTCATTCCTGGTGGAACTTCATAGCAAAGTACAAAGTTCGTTTTAGATGGACAAAGTTAGTTGAAATAGACAGTTTTTGCATGAAAACTCATTCCTGGTGGAACTTCATAGCAAAGTACAAAGTTCGTTTTGGATGGACGAATTAAGTTGAAATAGACAGTTCTTGCATGAAAACTCATTCCTGGTGGAACTTCATAGCAAAGTACAAAGTTCGTTTTAGATGGACAAAGTTAGTTGAAATAGACAGTTTTTGCATAAAAACTCATTCCTGGTGGAACTTCATAGCAAAGTACAAAGTTCGTTTTGGATGGACGAATTAAGTTGAAATAGACAGTTTTTGTATGAAAACTCATTCCTGGTGGAACTTCATAGCAAAGTACAAAGTTCGTTTTGGATGGACGAATTAAGTTGAAATAGACAGTTTTTGTATGAAAACTCATTCCTGGTGGAACTTCATAGCAAAGTACAAAGTTCGTTTTGGATGGATCAATTTAGTTGAAATAGACAGTTTTTGTATGAAAACTCATTCCTGGTGGAACTTCATAGCAAAGTACAAAGTTCGTTTTGGATGGACAAAGTTAGTTGAAATAGACAGTTTTTGCATAAAAACTCATTCCTGGTGGAACTTCATAGCAAAGTACAAAGTTCGTTTTGGATGGACAAAGTTAGTTGAAATAGACAGTTTTTGCATGAAAACTCATTCCTGGTGGAACTTCATAGCAAAGAACAAAGTTCGTTTTGGATGGATCAATTTAGTTGAAATAGACAGTTTTTGTATGAAAACTCATTCCTGGTGGAACTTCATAGCAAAGTACAAAGTTCGTTTTGGATGGACAAAGTTAGTTGAAATAGACAGTTTTTGCATGAAAACTCATTCCTGGTGGAACTTCATAGCAAA
The DNA here is from genome assembly GCF_943734755.1 of Anopheles moucheti. Lineage (NCBI taxonomy): Eukaryota > Metazoa > Arthropoda > Insecta > Diptera > Culicidae > Anopheles > Anopheles moucheti. The sequence goes on from NW_026453654.1 coordinate 102,111, forward strand.
GAACAAAGTTCGTTTTGGATGGATCAATTTAGTTGAAATAGACAGTTTTTGTATGAAAACTCATTCCTGGTGGAACTTCATAGCAAAGTACAAAGTTCGTTTTGGATGAACAAAGTTAGTTGAAATAGACAGTTTTTGCATGAAAACTCATTCCTGGTGGAACTTCATAGCAAAGTACAAAGTTCGTTTTGGATGGACGAATTAAGTTGAAATAGACAGTTCTTGCATGAAAACTCATTCCTGGTGGAACTTCATAGCAAAGTACAAAGTTCGTTTTAGATGGACAAAGTTAGTTGAAATAGACAGTTTTTGCATGAAAACTCATTCCTGGTGGAACTTCATAGCAAAGTACAAAGTTCGTTTTGGATGAACAAAGTTAGTTGAAATAGACAGTTTTTGCATAAAAACTCATTCCTGGTGGAACTTCATAGCAAAGTACAAAGTTCGTTTTGGATGGACAAAGTTAGTTGAAATAGACAGTTTTTGCATAAAAACTCATTCCTGGTGGAACTTCATAGCAAAGAACAAAGTTCGTTTTGGATGGATCAATTTAGTTAAAATAGACAGTTTTTGTATGAAAACTCATTCCTGGTGGAACTTCATAGCAAAGTACAAAGTTCGTTTTGGATGAACAAAGTTAGTTGAAATAGACAGTTTTTGCATGAAAACTCATTCCTGGTGGAACTTCATAGCAAAGTACAAAGTTCGTTTTAGATGGACAAAGTTAGTTGAAATAGACAGTTTTTGCATAAAAACTCATTCCTGGTGGAACTTCATAGCAAAGTACAAAGTTCGTTTTGGATGGACGAATTAAGTTGAAATAGACAGTTCTTGCATGAAAACTCATTCCTGGTGGAACTTCATAGCAAAGTACAAAGTTCGTTTTAGATGGACAAAGTTAGTTGAAATAGACAGTTTTTGCATAAAAACTCATTCCTGGTGGAACTTCATAGCAAAGTACAAAGTTCGTTTTGGATGGATCAATTTAGTTGAAATAGACAGTTTTTGTATGAAAACTCATTCCTGGTGGAACTTCATAGCAAAGTACAAAGTTCGTTTTGGATGAACAAAGTTAGTTGAAATAGACAGTTTTTGCATAAAAACTCATTCCTGGTGGAACTTCATAGCAAAGAACAAAGTTCGTTTTGGATGGTTCAATTTAGTTAAAATAGACAGTTTTTGTATGAAAACTCATTCCTGGTGGAACTTCATAGCAAAGTACAAAGTTCGTTTTAGATGGACAAAGTTAGTTGAAATAGACAGTTTTTGCATAAAAACTCATTCCTGGTGGAACTTCATAGCAAAGTACAAAGTTCGTTTTGGATGGACGAATTAAGTTGAAATAGACAGTTTTTGTATGAAAACTCATTCCTGGTGGAACTTCATAGCAAAGTACAAAGTTCGTTTTGGATGGACGAATTAAGTTGAAATAGACAGTTTTTGTATGAAAACTCATTCCTGGTGGAACTTCATAGCAAAGTACAAAGTTCGTTTTGGATGGACGAATTAAGTTGAAATAGACAGTTCTTGCATGAAAACTCATTCCTGGTGGAACTTCATAGCAAAGTACAAAGTTCGTTTTAGATGGACAAAGTTAGTTGAAATAGACAGTTTTTGCATAAAAACTCATTCCTGGTGGAACTTCATAGCAAAGTACAAAGTTCGTTTTGGATGGACGAATTAAGTTGAAATAGACAGTTTTTGTATGAAAACTCATTCCTGGTGGAACTTCATAGCAAAGTACAAAGTTCGTTTTGGATGGACGAATTAAGTTGAAATAGACAGTTTTTGTATGAAAACTCATTCCTGGTGGAACTTCATAGCAAAGTACAAAGTTCGTTTTGGATGGATCAATTTAGTTGAAATAGACAGTTCTTGCATGAAAACTCATTCCTGGTAGAACTTCATAGCAAAGTACAAAGTTCGTTTTAGATGGACAAAGTTAGTTGAAATAGACAGTTTTTGCATAAAAACTCATTCCTGGTGGAACTTCATAGCAAAGTAAAAAGTTCGTTTTGGATGGATCAATTTAGTTGAAATAGACAGTTTTTGCATGAAAACTCATTCCTGGTGGAACTTCATAGCAAAGTACAAAGTTCGTTTTGGATGGACAAAGTTAGTTGAAATAGACAGTTTTTGCATAAAAACTCATTCCTGGTGGAACTTCATAGCAAAGTACAAAGTTCGTTTTGGATGGACAAAGTTAGTTGAAATAGACAGTTTTTGCATGAAAACTCATTCCTGGTGGAACTTCATAGCAAAGAACAAAGTTCGTTTTGGATGGATCAATTTAGTTGAAATAGACAGTTTTTGTATGAAAACTCATTCCTGGTGGAACTTCATAGCAAAGTACAAAGTTCGTTTTGGATGAACAAAGTTAGTTGAAATAGACAGTTTTTGCATGAAAACTCATTCCTGGTGGAACTTCATAGCAAAGAACAAAGTTCGTTTTGGATGGATCAATTTAGTTAAAATAGACAGTTTTTGCATGAAAACTCATTCCTGGTGGAACTTCATAGCAAAGTACAAAGTTCGTTTTGGATGGATCAATTTAGTTGAAATAGACAGTTTTTGTATGAAAACTCATTCCTGGTGGAACTTCATAGCAAAGAACAAAGTTCGTTTTGGATGGATCAATTTAGTTAAAATAGACAGTTTTTGCATGAAAACTCATTCCTGGTGGAACTTCATAGCAAAGTACAAAGTTTGTTTTGGATGGATCAATTTAGTTGAAATAGACAGTTTTTGTATGAAAACTCATTCCTGGTGGAACTTCATAGCAAAGTACAAAGTTCGTTTTGGATGAACAAAGTTAGTTGAAATAGACAGTTTTTGCATGAAAACTCATTCCTGGTGGAACTTCATAGCAAAGTACAAAGTTCGTTTTGGATGGACAAAGTTAGTTGAAATAGACAGTTTTTGCATAAAAACTCATTCCTGGTGGAACTTCATAGCAAAGTACAAAGTTCGTTTTGGATGGACAAAGTTAGTTGAAATAGACAGTTTTTGCATGAAAACTCATTCCTGGTGGAACTTCATAGCAAAGTACAAAGTTCGTTTTGGATGGACAAAGTTAGTTGAAATAGACAGTTTTTGCATAAAAACTCATTCCTGGTGGAACTTCATAGCAAAGTACAAAGTTCGTTTTGGATGGATCAATTTAGTTGAAATAGACAGTTTTTGTATGAAAACTCATTCCTGGTGGAACTTCATAGCAAAGTACAAAGTTCGTTTTAGATGGACAAAGTTAGTTGAAATAGACAGTTTTTGCATAAAAACTCATTCCTGGTGGAACTTCATAGCAAAGTACAAAGTTCGTTTTGGATGGACGAATTAAGTTGAAATAGACAGTTTTTGTATGAAAACTCATTCCTGGTGGAACTTCATAGCAAAGTACAAAGTTCGTTTTGGATGGACAAAGTTAGTTGAAATAGACAGTTTTTGCATGAAAACTCATTCCTGGTGGAACTTCATAGCAAAGTACAAAGTTCGAATCGGATGGACGAATTAAGTTGAAATAGACAGTTTTTGTATGAAAACTCATTCCTGGTGGAACTTCATAGCAAAGTACAAAGTTCGTTTTGGATGGATCAATTTAGTTGAAATAGACAGTTCTTGCATGAAAACTCATTCCTGGTAGAACTTCATAGCAAAGTACAAAGTTCGTTTTAGATGGACAAAGTTAGTTGAAATAGACAGTTTTTGCATGAAAACTCATTCCTGGTGGAACTTCATAGCAAAGTACAAAGTTCGTTTTGGATGGACGAATTAAGTTGAAATAGACAGTTTTTGTATGAAAACTCATTCCTGGTGGAACTTCATAGCAAAGTACAAAGTTCGTTTTGGATGGACAAAGTTAGTTGAAATAGACAGTTTTTGCATGAAAACTCATTCCTGGTGGAACTTCATAGCAAAGTACAAAGTTCGTTTTGGATGGACGAATTAAGTTGAAATAGACAGTTTTTGTATGAAAACTCATTCCTGGTGGAACTTCATAGCAAAGTACAAAGTTCGTTTTGGATGGACGAATTAAGTTGAAATAGACAGTTCTTGCATGAAAACTCATTCCTGGTGGAACTTCATAGCAAAGTACAAAGTTCGTTTTAGATGGACAAAGTTAGTTGAAATAGACAGTTTTTGCATGAAAACTCATTCCTGGTGGAACTTCATAGCAAAGTACAAAGTTCGTTTTGGATGGACGAATTAAGTTGAAATAGACAGTTTTTGTATGAAAACTCATTCCTGGTGGAACTTCATAGCAAAGTACAAAGTTCGTTTTGGATGGACGAATTAAGTTGAAATAGACAGTTCTTGCATGAAAACTCATTCCTGGTGGAACTTCATAGCAAAGTACAAAGTTCGTTTTAGATGGACAAAGTTAGTTGAAATAGACAGTTTTTGCATGAAAACTCATTCCTGGTGGAACTTCATAGCAAAGTACAAAGTTCGTTTTGGATGGACAAAGTTAGTTGAAATAGACAGTTTTTGCATGAAAACTCATTCCTGGTGGAACTTCATAGCAAAGTACAAAGTTCGTTTTAGATGGACAAAGTTAGTTGAAATAGACAGTTTTTGCATGAAAACTCATTCCTGGTGGAACTTCATAGCAAAGTACAAAGTTCGTTTTGGATGGACGAATTAAGTTGAAATAGTTAGTTTTTGTATGAAAACTCATTCCTGGTGGAACTTCATAGCAAAGTACAAAGTTCGTTTTGGATGGACAAAGTTAGTTGAAATAGACAGTTTTTGCATGAAAACTCATTCCTGGTGGAACTTCATAGCAAAGTACAAAGTTCGTTTTGGATGGACGAATTAAGTTGAAATAGACAGTTTTTGCATGAAAACTCATTCCTGGTGGAACTTCATAGCAAAGTACAAAGTTCGTTTTGGATGGACAAAGTTAGTTGAAATAGACAGTTTTTGCATGAAAACTCATTCCTGGTGGAACTTCATAGCAAAGTACAAAGTTCGTTTTGGATGGACGAATTAAGTTGAAATAGACAGTTTTTGTATGAAAACTCATTCCTGGTGGAACTTCATAGCAAAGTACAAAGTTCGTTTTGGATGGACAAAGTTAGTTGAAATAGACAGTTTTTGCATGAAAACTCATTCCTGGTGGAACTTCATAGCAAAGTACAAAGTTCGTTTTGGATGGACGAATTAAGTTGAAATAGACAGTTTTTGTATGAAAACTCATTCCTGGTGGAACTTCATAGCAAAGTACAAAGTTCGTTTTGGATGGACAAAGTTAGTTGAAATAGACAGTTTTTACATGAAAACTCATTCCTGGTGGAACTTCATAGCAAAGTACAAAGTTCGTTTTGGATGGACGAATTAAGTTGAAATAGACAGTTTTTGTATGAAAACTCATTCCTGGTGGAACTTCATAGCAAAGTACAAAGTTCGAATCGGATGGACGAATTAAGTTGAAATAGACAGTTTTTGCATGAAAACTCATTCCTGGTGGAACTTCATAGCAAAGTACAAAGTTCGTTTTGGATGGACAAAGTTAGTTGAAATAGACAGTTTTTGCATGAAAACTCATTCCTTGTGGAACTTCATAGCAAAGTACAAAGTTCGTTTTGGATGGACGAATTAAGTTGAAATAGACAGTTTTTGTATGAAAACTCATTCCTGGTGGAACTTCATAGCAAAGTACAAAGTTCGTTTTGGATGGACAAAGTTAGTTGAAATAGACAGTTTTTGCATAAAAACTCATTCCTGGTGGAACTTCATAGCAAAGTACAAAGTTCGTTTTGGATGGATCAATTTAGTTGAAATAGACAGTTTTTGTATGAAAACTCATTCCTGGTGGAACTTCATAGCAAAGTACAAAGTTCGTTTTGGATGGATCAATTTAGTTGAAATAGACAGTTTTTGTATGAAAACTCATTCCTGGTGGAACTTCATAGCAAAGTACAAAGTTCGAATCGGATGGACGAATTAAGTTGAAATAGACAGTTTTTGCATGAAAACTCATTCCTGGTGGAACTTCATAGCAAAGTACAAAGTTCGTTTTGGATGGACAAAGTTAGTTGAAATAGACAGTTTTTGCATGAAAACTCATTCCTTGTGGAACTTCATAGCAAAGTACAAAGTTCGTTTTGGATGGACGAATTAAGTTGAAATAGACAGTTTTTGTATGAAAACTCATTCCTGGTGGAACTTCATAGCAAAGTACAAAGTTCGTTTTGGATGGACAAAGTTAGTTGAAATAGACAGTTTTTGCATAAAAACTCATTCCTGGTGGAACTTCATAGCAAAGTACAAAGTTCGTTTTGGATGGATCAATTTAGTTGAAATAGACAGTTTTTGTATGAAAACTCATTCCTGGTGGAACTTCATAGCAAAGTACAAAGTTCGTTTTGGATGGATCAATTTAGTTGAAATAGACAGTTTTTGTATGAAAACTCATTCCTGGTGGAACTTCATAGCAAAGTACAAAGTTCGAATCGGATGGACGAATTAAGTTGAAATAGACAGTTTTTGCATGAAAACTCATTCCTGGTGGAACTTCATAGCAAAGTACAAAGTTCGTTTTGGATGGACAAAGTTAGTTGAAATAGACAGTTTTTGCATGAAAACTCATTCCTTGTGGAACTTCATAGCAAAGTACAAAGTTCGTTTTGGATGGACGAATTAAGTTGAAATAGACAGTTTTTGTATGAAAACTCATTCCTGGTGGAACTTCATAGCAAAGTACAAAGTTCGTTTTGGATGGACAAAGTTAGTTGAAATAGACAGTTTTTGCATAAAAACTCATTCCTGGTGGAACTTCATAGCAAAGTACAAAGTTCGTTTTGGATGGATCAATTTAGTTGAAATAGACAGTTTTTGTATGAAAACTCATTCCTGGTGGAACTTCATAGCAAAGTACAAAGTTCGTTTTGGATGGACAAAGTTAGTTGAAATAGACAGTTTTTGCATGAAAACTCATTCCTGGTGGAACTTCATAGCAAAGTACAAAGTTCGTTTTAGATGGACAAAGTTAGTTGAAATAGACAGTTTTTGCATAAAAACTCATTCCTGGTGGAACTTCATAGCAAAGTACAAAGTTCGTTTTGGATGGACGAATTTAGTTGAAATAGACAGTTTTTGTATGAAAACTCATTCCTGGTGGAACTTCATAGCAAAGTACAAAGTTCGTTTTGGATGGACAAAGTTAGTTGAAATAGACAGTTTTTGCATGAAAACTCATTCCTGGTGGAACTTCATAGCAAAGTACAAAGTTCGTTTTGGATGGACGAATTAAGTTGAAATAGACAGTTTTTGTATGAAAACTCATTCCTGGTGGAACTTCATAGCAAAGTACAAAGTTCGAATCAGATGGACGAATTAAGTTGAAATAGACAGTTTTTGCATAAAAACTCATTCCTGGTGGAACTTCATAGCAAAGTACAAAGTTCGGTTTGGATGGATCAATTTAGTTGAAATAAACAGTTCTTGCATGAAAACTCATTCCTGGTGGAACTTCATAGCAAAGTACAAAGTTCGTTTTGGATGGACGAATTAAGTTGAAATAGACAGTTTTTGTATGAAAACTCATTCCTGGTGGAACTTCATAGCAAAGTACAAAGTTCGTTTTAGATGGACAAAGTTAGTTGAAATAGACAGTTTTTGCATGAAAACTCATTCCTGGTGGAACTTCATAGCAAAGTACAAAGTTCGTTTTGGATGGACGAATTAAGTTGAAATAGACAGTTTTTGTATGAAAACTCATTCCTGGTGGAACTTCATAGCAAAGTACAAAGTTCGTTTTGGATGGACAAAGTTAGTTGAAATAGACAGTTTTTGCATGAAAACTCATTCCTGGTGGAACTTCATAGCAAAGTACAAAGTTCGTTTTAGATGGACAAAGTTAGTTGAAATAGACAGTTTTTGCATAAAAACTCATTCCTGGTGGAACTTCATAGCAAAGTACAAAGTTCGTTTTGGATGGATCAATTTATTTGAAATAGACAGTTTTTGTATGAAAACTCATTCCTGGTGGAACTTCATAGCAAAGTACAAAGTTCGTTTTGGATGGACAAAGTTAGTTGAAATAGACAGTTTTTGCATGAAAACTCATTCCTGGTGGAACTTCATAGCAAAGTACAAAGTTCGTTTTGGATGGACGAATTAAGTTGAAATAGACAGTTTTTGCATGAAAACTCATTCCTGGTGGAACTTCATAGCAAAGTACAAAGTTCGTTTTAGATGGACAAAGTTAGTTGAAATAGACAGTTTTTGCATAAAAACTCATTCCTGGTGGAACTTCATAGCAAAGTACAAAGTTCGTTTTGGATGGACAAAGTTAGTTGAAATAGACAGTTTTTGCACGAAAACTCATTCCTGGTGGAACTTCATAGCAAAGTACAAAGTTCGAATCAGATGGACGAATTAAGTTGAAATAGACAGTTTTTGCATGAAAACTCATTCCTGGTGGAACTTCATAGCAAAGTACAAAGTTCGTTTTGGATGGACAAAGTTAGTTGAAATAGACAGTTTTTGCATGAAAACTCATTCCTGGTGGAACTTCATAGCAAAGTACAAAGTTCGAATCAGATGGACGAATTAAGTTGAAATAGACAGTTTTTGCATGAAAACTCATTCCTGGTGGAACTTCATAGCAAAGTACAAAGTTCGTTTTGGATGGACAAAGTTAGTTGAAATAGACAGTTTTTGCATGAAAACTCATTCCTGGTGGAACTTCATAGCAAAGTACAAAGTTCGTTTTGGATGGACAAAGTTAGTTGAAATAGACAGTTTTTGCATGAAAACTCATTCCTGGTGGAACTTCATAGCAAAGTACAAAGTTCGAATCAGATGGACGAATTAAGTTGAAATAGACAGTTTTTGCATAAAAACTCATTCCTGGTGGAACTTCATAGCAAAGTACAAAGTTCGTTTTGGATGGATCAATTTAGTTGAAATAGACAGTTTTTGTATGAAAACTCATTCCTGGTGGAACTTCATAGCAAAGTACAAAGTTCGAATCAGATGGACGAATTAAGTTGAAATAGACAGTTTTTGCATGAAAACTCATTCCTGGTGGAACTTCATAGCAAAGTACAAAGTTCGTTTTGGATGGACAAAGTTAGTTGAAATAGACAGTTTTTGCATAAAAACTCATTCCTGGTGGAACTTCATAGCAAAGTACAAAGTTCGTTTTGGATGGACAAAGTTAGTTGAAATAGACAGTTTTTGCATGAAAACTCATTCCTGGTGGAACTTCATAGCAAAGTACAAAGTTCGTTTTGGATGGACAAAGTTAGTTGAAATAGACAGTTTTTGCATGAAAACTCATTCCTGGTGGAACTTCATAGCAAAGTACAAAGTTCGAATCAGATGGACGAATTAAGTTGAAATAGACAGTTTTTGCATAAAAACTCATTCCTGGTGGAACTTCATAGCAAAGTACAAAGTTCGTTTTGGATGGATCAATTTAGTTGAAATAGACAGTTTTTGTATGAAAACTCATTCCTGGTGGAACTTCATAGCAAAGTACAAAGTTCGTTTTGGATGGACAAAGTTAGTTGAAATAGACAGTTTTTGCATGAAAACTCATTCCTGGTGGAACTTCATAGCAAAGTACAAAGTTCGTTTTGGATGGACAAAGTTAGTTGAAATAGACAGTTTTTGCATGAAAACTCATTCCTGGTGGAACTTCATAGCAAAGTACAAAGTTCGAATCAGATGGACGAATTAAGTTGAAATAGACAGTTTTTGCATAAAAACTCATTCCTGGTGGAACTTCATAGCAAAGTACAAAGTTCGTTTTGGATGGATCAATTAAGTTGAAATAGACAGTTTTTGTATGAAAACTCATTCCTGGTGGAACTTCATAGCAAAGTACAAAGTTCGTTTTGGATGGACAAAGTTAGTTGAAATAGACAGTTTTTGCATGAAAACTCATTCCTGGTGGAACTTCATAGCAAAGTACAAAGTTCGAATCAGATGGACGAATTAAGTTGAAATAGACAGTTTTTGCATGAAAACTCATTCCTGGTGGAACTTCTTAGCAAAGTACAAAGTTCGTTTTAGATGGACAAAGTTAGTTGAAATAGACAGTTTTTGCATAAAAACTCATTCCTGGTGGAACTTCATAGCAAAGTACAAAGTTCGTTTTGGATGGACAAAGTTAGTTGAAATAGACAGTTTTTGCATAAAAACTCATTCCTGGTGGAACTTCATAGCAAAGTACAAAGTTCGTTTTGGATGGATCAATTTAGTTGAAATAGACAGTTTTTGTATGAAAACTCATTCCTGGTGGAACTTCATAGCAAAGTACAAAGTTCGTTTTGGATGGACAAAGTTAGTTGAAATAGACAGTTTTTGCATGAAAACTCATTCCTGGTGGAACTTCATAGCAAAGTACAAAGTTCGAATCAGATGGACGAATTAAGTTGAAATAGACAGTTTTTGCATGAAAACTCATTCCTGGTGGAACTTCATAGCAAAGTACAAAGTTCGTTTTGGATGGACAAAGTTAGTTGAAATAGACAGTTTTTGCATAAAAACTCATTCCTGGTGGAACTTCATAGCAAAGTACAAAGTTCGTTTTGGATGGACAAAGTTAGTTGAAATAGACAGTTTTTGCATGAAAACTCATTCCTGGTGGAACTTCATAGCAAAGTACAAAGTTCGTTTTGGATGGACAAAGTTAGTTGAAATAGACAGTTTTTGCATGAAAACTCATTCCTGGTGGAACTTCATAGCAAAGTACAAAGTTCGTTTTGGATGGACAAAGTTAGTTGAAATAGACAGTTTTTGCATGAAAACTCATTCCTGGTGGAACTTCATAGCAAAGTACAAAGTTCGAATCAGATGGACGAATTAAGTTGAAATAGACAGTTTTTGCATAAAAACTCATTCCTGGTGGAACTTCATAGCAAAGTACAAAGTTCGTTTTGGATGGATCAATTTAGTTGAAATAGACAGTTTTTGTATGAAAACTCATTCCTGGTGGAACTTCATAGCAAAGTACAAAGTTCGTTTTGGATGGACGAATTTAGTTGAAATAGACAGTTTTTGTATGAAAACTCATTCCTGGTGGAACTTCATAGCAAAGTACAAAGTTCGTTTTGGATGGACAAAGTTAGTTGAAATAGACAGTTTTTGCATGAAAACTCATTCCTGGTGGAACTTCATAGCAAAGTACAAAGTTCGTTTTGGATGGACGAATTAAGTTGAAATAGACAGTTTTTGTATGAAAACTCATTCCTGGTGGAACTTCATAGCAAAGTACAAAGTTCGAATCAGATGGACGAATTAAGTTGAAATAGACAGTTTTTGCATAAAAACTCATTCCTGGTGGAACTTCATAGCAAAGTACAAAGTTCGGTTTGGATGGATCAATTTAGTTGAAATAAACAGTTCTTGCATGAAAACTCATTCCTGGTGGAACTTCATAGCAAAGTACAAAGTTCGTTTTGGATGGACAAAGTTAGTTGAAATAGACAGTTTTTGCATGAAAACTCATTCCTGGTGGAACTTCATAGCAAAGTACAAAGTTCGTTTTGGATGGACGAATTAAGTTGAAATAGACAGTTTTTGCATGAAAACTCATTCCTGGTGGAACTTCATAGCAAAGTACAAAGTTCGTTTTGGATGGACAAAGTTAGTTGAAATAGACAGTTTTTGCATGAAAACTCATTCCTTGTGGAACTTCATAGCAAAGTACAAAGTTCGTTTTGGATGGACGAATTAAGTTGAAATAGACAGTTTTTGTATGAAAACTCATTCCTGGTGGAACTTCATAGCAAAGTACAAAGTTCGTTTTGGATGGACAAAGTTAGTTGAAATAGACAGTTTTTGCATGAAAACTCATTCCTGGTGGAACTTCATAGCAAAGTACAAAGTTCGTTTTGGATGGATCAATTTAGTTGAAATAGACAGTTTTTGTATGAAAACTCATTCCTGGTGGAACTTCATAGCAAAGTACAAAGTTCGTTTTGGATGGACAAAGTTAGTTGAAATAGACAGTTTTTGCATGAAAACTCATTCCTGGTGGAACTTCATAGCAAAGTACAAAGTTCGTTTTAGATGGACAAAGTTAGTTGAAATAGACAGTTTTTGCATAAAAACTCATTCCTGGTGGAACTTCATAGCAAAGTACAAAGTTCGTTTTGGATGGACGAATTTAGTTGAAATAGACAGTTTTTGTATGAAAACTCATTCCTGGTGGAACTTCATAGCAAAGTACAAAGTTCGTTTTGGATGGACAAAGTTAGTTGAAATAGACAGTTTTTGCATGAAAACTCATTCCTGGTGGAACTTCATAGCAAAGTACAAAGTTCGTTTTGGATGGACGAATTAAGTTGAAATAGACAGTTTTTGTATGAAAACTCATTCCTGGTGGAACTTCATAGCAAAGTACAAAGTTCGAATCAGATGGACGAATTAAGTTGAAATAGACAGTTTTTGCATAAAAACTCATTCCTGGTGGAACTTCATAGCAAAGTACAAAGTTCGGTTTGGATGGATCAATTTAGTTGAAATAAACAGTTCTTGCATGAAAACTCATTCCTGGTGGAACTTCATAGCAAAGTACAAAGTTCGTTTTGGATGGACGAATTAAGTTGAAATAGACAGTTTTTGTATGAAAACTCATTCCTGGTGGAACTTCATAGCAAAGTACAAAGTTCGTTTTAGATGGACAAAGTTAGTTGAAATAGACAGTTTTTGCATGAAAACTCATTCCTGGTGGAACTTCATAGCAAAGTACAAAGTTCGTTTTGGATGGACGAATTAAGTTGAAATAGACAGTTTTTGCATGAAAACTCATTCCTGGTGGAACTTCATAGCAAAGTACAAAGTTCGTTTTAGATGGACAAAGTTAGTTGAAATAGACAGTTTTTGCATAAAAACTCATTCCTGGTGGAACTTCATAGCAAAGTACAAAGTTCGTTTTGGATGGATCAATTTATTTGAAATAGACAGTTTTTGTATGAAAACTCATTCCTGGTGGAACTTCATAGCAAAGTACAAAGTTCGTTTTGGATGGACAAAGTTAGTTGAAATAGACAGTTTTTGCATGAAAACTCATTCCTGGTGGAACTTCATAGCAAAGTACAAAGTTCGTTTTGGATGGACGAATTAAGTTGAAATAGACAGTTTTTGCATGAAAACTCATTCCTGGTGGAACTTCATAGCAAAGTACAAAGTTCGTTTTAGATGGACAAAGTTAGTTGAAATAGACAGTTTTTGCATAAAAACTCATTCCTGGTGGAACTTCATAGCAAAGTACAAAGTTCGTTTTGGATGGACAAAGTTAGTTGAAATAGACAGTTTTTGCACGAAAACTCATTCCTGGTGGAACTTCATAGCAAAGTACAAAGTTCGAATCAGATGGACGAATTAAGTTGAAATAGACAGTTTTTGCATGAAAACTCATTCCTGGTGGAACTTCATAGCAAAGTACAAAGTTCGTTTTGGATGGACAAAGTTAGTTGAAATAGACAGTTTTTGCATGAAAACTCATTCCTGGTGGAACTTCATAGCAAAGTACAAAGTTCGAATCAGATGGACGAATTAAGTTGAAATAGACAGTTTTTGCATGAAAACTCATTCCTGGTGGAACTTCATAGCAAAGTACAAAGTTCGTTTTGGATGGACAAAGTTAGTTGAAATAGACAGTTTTTGCATGAAAACTCATTCCTGGTGGAACTTCATAGCAAAGTACAAAGTTCGTTTTGGATGGACAAAGTTAGTTGAAATAGACAGTTTTTGCATGAAAACTCATTCCTGGTGGAACTTCATAGCAAAGTACAAAGTTCGAATCAGATGGACGAATTAAGTTGAAATAGACAGTTTTTGCATAAAAACTCATTCCTGGTGGAACTTCATAGCAAAGTACAAAGTTCGTTTTGGATGGATCAATTTAGTTGAAATAGACAGTTTTTGTATGAAAACTCATTCCTGGTGGAACTTCATAGCAAAGTACAAAGTTCGAATCAGATGGACGAATTAAGTTGAAATAGACAGTTTTTGCATGAAAACTCATTCCTGGTGGAACTTCATAGCAAAGTACAAAGTTCGTTTTGGATGGACAAAGTTAGTTGAAATAGACAGTTTTTGCATAAAAACTCATTCCTGGTGGAACTTCATAGCAAAGTACAAAGTTCGTTTTGGATGGACAAAGTTAGTTGAAATAGACAGTTTTTGCATGAAAACTCATTCCTGGTGGAACTTCATAGCAAAGTACAAAGTTCGTTTTGGATGGACAAAGTTAGTTGAAATAGACAGTTTTTGCATGAAAACTCATTCCTGGTGGAACTTCATAGCAAAGTACAAAGTTCGAATCAGATGGACGAATTAAGTTGAAATAGACAGTTTTTGCATAAAAACTCATTCCTGGTGGAACTTCATAGCAAAGTACAAAGTTCGTTTTGGATGGATCAATTTAGTTGAAATAGACAGTTTTTGTATGAAAACTCATTCCTGGTGGAACTTCATAGCAAAGTACAAAGTTCGTTTTGGATGGACAAAGTTAGTTGAAATAGACAGTTTTTGCATGAAAACTCATTCCTGGTGGAACTTCATAGCAAAGTACAAAGTTCGTTTTGGATGGACAAAGTTAGTTGAAATAGACAGTTTTTGCATGAAAACTCATTCCTGGTGGAACTTCATAGCAAAGTACAAAGTTCGAATCAGATGGACGAATTAAGTTGAAATAGACAGTTTTTGCATAAAAACTCATTCCTGGTGGAACTTCATAGCAAAGTACAAAGTTCGTTTTGGATGGATCAATTAAGTTGAAATAGACAGTTTTTGTATGAAAACTCATTCCTGGTGGAACTTCATAGCAAAGTACAAAGTTCGTTTTGGATGGACAAAGTTAGTTGAAATAGACAGTTTTTGCATGAAAACTCATTCCTGGTGGAACTTCATAGCAAAGTACAAAGTTCGAATCAGATGGACGAATTAAGTTGAAATAGACAGTTTTTGCATGAAAACTCATTCCTGGTGGAACTTCTTAGCAAAGTACAAAGTTCGTTTTAGATGGACAAAGTTAGTTGAAATAGACAGTTTTTGCATAAAAACTCATTCCTGGTGGAACTTCATAGCAAAGTACAAAGTTCGTTTTGGATGGACAAAGTTAGTTGAAATAGACAGTTTTTGCATAAAAACTCATTCCTGGTGGAACTTCATAGCAAAGTACAAAGTTCGTTTTGGATGGATCAATTTAGTTGAAATAGACAGTTTTTGTATGAAAACTCATTCCTGGTGGAACTTCATAGCAAAGTACAAAGTTCGTTTTGGATGGACAAAGTTAGTTGAAATAGACAGTTTTTGCATGAAAACTCATTCCTGGTGGAACTTCATAGCAAAGTACAAAGTTCGAATCAGATGGACGAATTAAGTTGAAATAGACAGTTTTTGCATGAAAACTCATTCCTGGTGGAACTTCATAGCAAAGTACAAAGTTCGTTTTGGATGGACAAAGTTAGTTGAAATAGACAGTTTTTGCATAAAAACTCATTCCTGGTGGAACTTCATAGCAAAGTACAAAGTTCGTTTTGGATGGACAAAGTTAGTTGAAATAGACAGTTTTTGCATGAAAACTCATTCCTGGTGGAACTTCATAGCAAAGTACAAAGTTCGTTTTGGATGGACAAAGTTAGTTGAAATAGACAGTTTTTGCATGAAAACTCATTCCTGGTGGAACTTCATAGCAAAGTACAAAGTTCGTTTTGGATGGACAAAGTTAGTTGAAATAGACAGTTTTTGCATGAAAACTCATTCCTGGTGGAACTTCATAGCAAAGTACAAAGTTCGAATCAGATGGACGAATTAAGTTGAAATAGACAGTTTTTGCATAAAAACTCATTCCTGGTGGAACTTCATAGCAAAGTACAAAGTTCGTTTTGGATGGATCAATTTAGTTGAAATAGACAGTTTTTGTATGAAAACTCATTCCTGGTGGAACTTCATAGCAAAGTACAAAGTTCGTTTTGGATGGACAAAGTTAGTTGAAATAGACAGTTTTTGCATGAAAACTCATTCCTGGTGGAACTTCATAGCAAAGAACAAAGTTCGAATCAGATGGACGAATTAAGTTGAAATAGACAGTTTTTGCATGAAAACTCATTCCTGGTGGAACTTCATAGCAAAGTACAAAGTTCGAATCAGATGGACGAATTAAGTTGAAATAGACAGTTTTTGCATAAAAACTCATTCCTGGTGGAACTTCATAGCAAAGTACAAAGTTCGTTTTGGATGGATCAATTTAGTTGAAATAGACAGTTTTTGTATGAAAACTCATTCCTGGTGGAACTTCATAGCAAAGTACAAAGTTCGTTTTGGATGGACAAAGTTAGTTGAAATAGACAGTTTTTGCATGAAAACTCATTCCTGGTGGAACTTCATAGCAAAGTACAAAGTTCGAATCAGATGGACGAATTAAGTTGAAATAGACAGTTTTTGCATGAAAACTCATTCCTGGTGGAACTTCATAGCAAAGTACAAAGTTCGTTTTAGATGGACAAAGTTAGTTGAAATAGACAGTTTTTGCATAAAAACTCATTCCTGGTGGAACTTCATAGCAAAGTACAAAGTTCGTTTTGGATGGACAAAGTTAGTTGAAATAGACAGTTTTTGCATGAAAACTCATTCCTGGTGGAACTTCATAGCCAAGTACAAAGTTCGTTTTGGATGGACGAATTAAGTTGAAATAGACAGTTTTTGTATGAAAACTCATTCCTGGTGGAACTTCATAGCAAAGTACAAAGTTCGAATCAGATGGACGAATTAAGTTGAAATAGACAGTTTTTGCATGAAAACTCATTCCTGGTGGAACTTCATAGCAAAGTACAAAGTTCGTTTTGGATGGACAAAGTTAGTTGAAATAGACAGTTTTTGCATGAAAACTCATTCCTGGTGGAACTTCATAGCAAAGTACAAAGTTCGTTTTAGATGGACAAAGTTAGTTGAAATAGACAGTTTTTGCATGAAAACTCATTCCTGGTGGAACTTCATAGCAAAGTACAAAGTTCGTTTTGGATGGACAAAGTTAGTTGAAATAGACAGTTTTTGCATGAAAACTCATTCCTGGTGGAACTTCATAGCAAAGTACAAAGTTCGTTTTGGATGGACGAATTAAGTTGAAATAGACAGTTTTTGTATGAAAACTCATTCCTGGTGGAACTTCATAGCAAAGTACAAAGTTCGTTTTGGATGGACAAAGTTAGTTGAGATAGACAATTTTTGCATGAATACTCATTCCTGGTGGAACTTCATAGCAAAGTACAAAGTTCGTTTTGGATGGATCAATTTAGTTGAAATAGACAGTTTTTGCATGAAAACTCATTCCTGGTGGAACTTCATAGCAAAGTACAAAGTTCGTTTTGGATGGATCAATTTAGTTGAAATAGACAGTTTTTGCATGAAAACTCATTCCTGGTGGAACTTCATAGCAAAGTACAAAGTTCGTTTTGGATGGACAAAGTTAGTTGAAATAGACAGTTTTTGCATAAAAACTCATTCCTTGTGGAACTTCATAGCAAAGTACAAAGTTCGTTTTGGATGGACAAAGTTAGTTGAGATAGACAGTTTTTGCATGAATACTCATTCCTGGTGGAACTTCATAGCAAAGTACAAAGTTCGTTTTGGATGGATCAATTTAGTTGAAATAGACAGTTTTTGCATGAAAACTCATTCCTGGTGGAACTTCATAGCAAAGTACAAAGTTCGTTTTGGATGGACAAAGTTAGTTGAAATAGACAGTTTTTGCATAAAAACTCATTCCTGGTGGAACTTCATAGCAAAGTACAAAGTTCGTTTTGGATGGACAAAGTTAGTTGAGATAGACAGTTTTTGCATGAATACTCATTCCTGGTGGAACTTCATAGCAAAGTACAAAGTTCGTTTTGGATGGATCAATTTAGTTGAAATAGACAGTTTTTGCATGAAAACTCATTCCTGGTGGAACTTCATAGCAAAGTACAAAGTTCGTTTTAGATGGACAAAGTTAGTTGAAATAGACAGTTTTTGCATGAAAACTCATTCCTGGTGGAACTTCATAGCAAAGTACAAAGTTCGTTTTGGATGGACAAAGTTAGTTGAAATAGACAGTTTTTGCATGAAAACTCATTCCTGGTGGAACTTCATAGCAAAGTACAAAGTTCGTTTTGGATGGACGAATTAAGTTGAAATAGACAGTTTTTGTATGAAAACTCATTCCTGGTGAAACTTCATTGCAAAGTACAAAGTTCGAATCAGATGGACGAATTAAGTTGAAATAGACAGTTTTTGCATGAAAACTCATTCCTGGTGGAACTTCATAGCAAAGTACAAAGTTCGTTTTAGATGGACAAAGTTAGTTGAAATAGACAGTTTTTGCATAAAAACTCATTCCTGGTGGAACTTCATAGCAAAGTACAAAGTTCGTTTTGGATGGACAAAGTTAGTTGAAATAGACAGTTTTTGCATGAAAACTCATTCCTGGTGGAACTTCATAGCCAAGTACAAAGTTCGTTTTGGATGGACGAATTAAGTTGAAATAGACAGTTTTTGTATGAAAACTCATTCCTGGTGGAACTTCATAGCAAAGTACAAAGTTCGAATCAGATGGACGAATTAAGTTGAAATAGACAGTTTTTGCATGAAAACTCATTCCTGGTGGAACTTCATAGCAAAGTACAAAGTTCGTTTTGGATGGACAAAGTTAGTTGAAATAGACAGTTTTTGCATGAAAACTCATTCCTGGTGGAACTTCATAGCAAAGTACAAAGTTCGTTTTAGATGGACAAAGTTAGTTGAAATAGACAGTTTTTGCATGAAAACTCATTCCTGGTGGAACTTCATAGCAAAGTACAAAGTTCGTTTTGGATGGACAAAGTTAGTTGAAATAGACAGTTTTTGCATGAAAACTCATTCCTGGTGGAACTTCATAGCAAAGTACAAAGTTCGTTTTGGATGGACGAATTAAGTTGAAATAGACAGTTTTTGTATGAAAACTCATTCCTGGTGGAACTTCATAGCAAAGTACAAAGTTCGTTTTGGATGGACAAAGTTAGTTGAGATAGACAGTTTTTGCATGAATACTCATTCCTGGTGGAACTTCATAGCAAAGTACAAAGTTCGTTTTGGATGGACAAAATTAGTTGAAATAGACAGTTTTTGCATGAAAACTCATTCCTGGTGGAACTTCATAGCAAAGTACAAAGTTCGTTTTGGATGGATCAATTTAGTTGAAATAGACAGTTTTTGCATGAAAACTCATTCCTGGTGGAACTTCATAGCAAAGTACAAAGTTCGTTTTGGATGGACAAAGTTAGTTGAAATAGACAGTTTTTGCATAAAAACTCATTCCTTGTGGAACTTCATAGCAAAGTACAAAGTTCGTTTTGGATGGACAAAGTTAGTTGAGATAGACAGTTTTTGCATGAATACTCATTCCTGGTGGAACTTCATAGCAAAGTACAAAGTTCGTTTTGGATGGATCAATTTAGTTGAAATAGACAGTTTTTGCATGAAAACTCATTCCTGGTGGAACTTCATAGCAAAGTACAAAGTTCGTTTTGGATGGACAAAGTTAGTTGAAATAGACAGTTTTTGCATAAAAACTCATTCCTGGTGGAACTTCATAGCAAAGTACAAAGTTCGTTTTGGATGGACAAAGTTAGTTGAGATAGACAGTTTTTGCATGAATACTCATTCCTGGTGGAACTTCATAGCAAAGTACAAAGTTCGTTTTGGATGGATCAATTTAGTTGAAATAGACAGTTTTTGCATGAAAACTCATTCCTGGTGGAACTTCATAGCAAAGTACAAAGGGCTAGAGTCTGAATAACGACCCCCCCCACTCACGAGTGACCATTTTGTGCGGTTTGAGTGAACTAGGGAGCCTTCTCTCTGCTCAAATTTCGGGGGATAATTCACGGAGGCTGCGTACGTATTTTAGGCGGTTGCGTTCTGCTTTTTTTTTATTCCCGTTCGAAATGGCGGTTGCGGTCAAGCGATCGGTGCACGGTTCGGATTGCATTATTTGAATAAACTATTTTTCGCGTTGCGCATGCACCGATGCTGATGCGGGTGCGTTGTTTTTTATTAATTAACATTAAATACACAGTCCGGAAAGAGTTGCGCACTGTAAAAATAACATTTTTGATTGATTTTAAATATATTTCTGGCATGTTTGCCGTCATAAACGATGGTTTAAAAATTATTTTTCTTCCATTATTCCGTCAATACATTCCATGTAGGTATGTTTGCAAGCGTTTTAACTTGCGACACTGATTGTTTTCTCTCTTTTATGTGTTTGCCTAATGGGTTTCATGAATTCTATCAGGTAAGTTACGTTCAAAACCGCCTTACCGTGGATTAACGTAGTGCATATAATATTGCACAGGCATGTTTAATGAATTATTTAAAGTTTATCGTTTAAACAGTAATTTATCGTCCGGCTTTATCACCATTTCGATGACATGTAGGTCCATAATGGAGTGGAGGATTACACATTGATTCTTCGTCCGGTATCGCGATATGGTTTGGGAGGGTGGCTGTCTCGCTACCGATCCAACTTGGATGTTCTCTACTTGTATTGTATCATGTAGTCGAATAGTCTGTTCCTGCTGTTCTGGGGGACAAGAGTCTGGATGGGATAGTGTATCGATAGTTCGCAACCATAGCTTTAGTTCGTTGGAGGTCCTGTGCGGATTTAAAAGCCCTGGGGATGCGGAAGGTTACTATGGAAGATAATGGAATGCATAAAATCATTATGCAATAGAAGAGAACGCGGAGTATTTCGTGGCGTGGTTGTTCGTGGTAATTGTCTTAAAGGTTTTTTGTCTTGCGCTTCAGAGTGTTCATTCCAAAAGAATGTGTGCACCTGAATATGCTGGTATGATACTGCTAGTTCGACGTAAAGGATTTCCGAGTATATTTTATAAAATTATTTCTTACTTGTTTGGACCATTGCTTCACCATACAGGGAGAACGAAACGGCCTCGATCTTCATCTTTGAATTCTGTTGCAATTTACGGCCACAGCTGTTGCCGGGTAACCAGTGCAAGGCTTCTGTTTGACACTAGATGGAAAAAGATAATCTAGATGCCTGGTCAGCTTAATCTGACGAATCCGAAATGTCCAACCATGTGAAGCTTCTTCATTTCGGTAAGATGCCTGTCGTTCGAGCAAAACCTTTGAAGTAGTTGGACCGTCTGTTTACGAAGGACCTGATACAATTCGACTGATGTCGTCTAATGTTGAATGTACATAATATGATAGCTACCAAAGGCTAAGCTATGATGGATTGTCCACTAGGCAGCAGGGAGCTCCGGGAATGAAAAATCATTAAAATGTAAAGTTCTGTGGCTAATCCATGATGATGTACATCCATAGCGTAAAAACTCCCACGTTTCGTTAGCTCGCTTAGTGGAGAAAGTCAAAATTTTGCTCAAGGCCACCCGCCACCGTTTAGTCTATCTACCGATGAATTGATCACTGCTTTCACGATGTTTTACCATTGCCTAGCAATGGCAACGTCCTTCATTGTCTACGTTGTGCTGCCTTTATGTTTAATGTCTGGATTGTCCGTACATTATTTTTAACGGTAGCTAATATTAAGATTCACAAAAATGCACGGCACTATATAGCCACGACACTATTGGTAACGTCCACTTGCTCGCGCGTTGACTTAAGGACTGTTAGGTCTATCCTCTCCTTCCTTACATCCCCTCATCATCAATGATGATAACTTGTTGATGATGATGTTTTACTCATTTGAACACATTACACAGAAGGGATATATAAAAACAGCCCATGTACGTCCAAATCCAGCTACATTATGCGCATCTCTAACTCCTCGTGGTAGCTTGTAGTACAATTTCATTTTTTTAAGTGCAACCAATTTCTTGATAATTTTGTTTAAAAGTTTTGAGTTTTGGTGCTCGTGCATGGCTGTTTCTTTCTTCGAACGAGTGTTCTAACACGTTTCAGGGTAAAGCATGTGGTTGACTTACTAGACTTAATTTTGCCACGTAAAAGGAGAGTGCTTGCTCCTTGCTACTATGTTTCCTTTGTAGGAATCATTATGGACAATTTATTAAATCAGGCTTACAATGGTTTGGTTTAGAAAGTAAAGAATAAAATTATACCGTATTACACGAATGAAAATAACTCAGGTTTTGGCTTCGTGCTGGTGTATCCTTCTGAACACGAAGCTTTGCATAGTGAAGAGTATCTAATCGTTCATTTAAAAAATTAAAATAAAATCTCAATCATTCCTTTCCTCAAAAACACAAACACATGTGCTAAAGCTAAGGCACATAAAGCACCGAAAGCTTGATCAATAACATTGTCATTAACATTGATGCAGACTGGTAAAGGGCGAGGTTACTTGCAATTGTAAAACCAAACGATACAAGAAGCATTGATTCAAAAAAGCTTCTAATGACAGTCTACAGAAGCTACTAGGTGCAACAATACCTTATTATTAAACTTAACTTGTAGGTTTATTCTGTAGGAAGGTGTTATCGGTGATATCAGAGCATAAGTTGCTGAGGTCGGCTTAAACAAATAAACCCTTAAGAATATCATTCAATGGCTGCGAATGATCAGGAAGGATGCCTGCCCCACGTGCCACACGTAGTTTGTAATGTCCAAAGGCTAGATCAAATGAAGCAGGACTTTTGGCAGCTTGGATTATAATGAGCGTGAGAAAATATAGCCAAAGATCAAATGATTTTCGTTCGATCGATCTTAACTAATACACCAATGTCGTATGGGTAGCAACCGTTACGGTTAATGAATATATACATAATAGAGTCTAATTATCTGATGGACACTGATGGACGCATACGTAGACGCTAACGAAACGCAGATTAAGACATACCGAATTCGTATCGAAGTTATAATATTTGTCGAAGACAGTGCACACTACTTATATGGGATCAGCTTGACCAAAAATAGTCCTGTAGCGAGTAGTCCGGATTATTTCCCGCTGTCTTAGCCTTAGTCGTCTAGGGCGCAAAACATTGATAGAACTAAGAAAACTTTATTGCGTCAATTTCGTTACCGATCAGACCAGCAACAAACATACACTGAGCCGTCGTACTTCCAGTGGCTGGAGTCCCAAATGCAGGCATCGTGGGGCATAAGTTGGGCGTGAATCGTTGGCTCTCTAGGGAAGAAGTCTGATGGCAAATCACGTAGCCTTAAGTTGAATTGTTTCGATGCCCTGGCTTCAGATATGTGTTGAAGGGTACCAAACAATGCTTGCGTACTCTAAGATAGAAGGAAGATAAAGGATTGATCGACTAGCCAGATAGTTATGGTGTCGTATCGGAACAATCAGTCTTGTTGCTCGCAATAATTATGGATTCAATTATCAATTACTCAATAATTATAATTATTAACGATACACATGCAACAGATGTGAATACTAGGTTCGAATAATTTATTGTAATATTTTACCGCGAGCCTGCGAGGCTGATCTTATATATTTAACTTAAAAAACACACTTTGCAAAATTGCAACGCAATTAAATGGCACATTGCGCAGGTTTAACGGTGCTTTCATGAACGGTTTCAAAAAGTGACACATCGACGAAAAGAGAGGTTCGTGAGTTCCATCATGCTATCCTCTTTATTCAGGCTGCGAACAGAATCAAAACAATATCAGCATGCAGCCTAAATCAAAGCAAATCATTTCAAACTTAACAATGTATTGTATTTTCTTGCCATTATCAAAAGAAGTTCTACAAGTAGTGAAACTATTCCAAAATCGGACCAGTGTTTCAGTGTACATCTGATCACAACTCTTCTCCATACGAGCGTTTATTCATTTATCGCGAGCCAGTGAGTAAACGTCTACAAACCCGTTGGGTACAAGGTATGTTTGTACGGACCACAACACAACAACCCGACTCGTCCTTTTATACCCGGCTGTATTTATGCTTCTTTTTAGCGTTGCAGCTTAAATCGGCAATCCTGTATCTGATCTGAAAGTGTATCTAGGGCAGCGGGCGTCACAGCTGCAATCATTGGGCCGGCAGTTTGCTTAATTTTGGACACAAACTTCAAGCAGGCATTCTTCAGCTCTGCGACGCTGTATCATTTCTTCCGTAATGTATTGGAACATTTCCAATATACCACAGTGGAACTACAGTCAGCCGTACCATCGATCAGTATAGTGTAAGTTTCAATATTTCGATACAGTAAAATGTACCCGACTAAAGATTGAGTTATACCTCTTGCAGATCACATGATCCAATCCCTTTTCCGGACACAAACAGGCGATCAATGAACCAGCGCAACAAGTGACCACAGGATTATTATTTGGCGTAGTGCTTAGTGTATCCGGTTGGCAGACGACGACGGCGCTTGGTCGGAAGCGGCTACGAGGGATCCTACATCAGGTCAAGACCGCAAAGCGCCTAAAGAAGGAAGCAAGTGTTTAGTGCTCGTGCTCGTTTACGTTACGCTGCGTCGATTATTATATATAGACGATAGAAAGACTAAATTAAAATAAGGGTTTACAGTTGTTATTTCAATAAATTAATTAATACTTACGATCGAATTGCGGTCTACAAAGCTATGTTTTCCTACCTTACAAATGCCATTTGCTATATGATTTGAATACAATTTACAGATTATGCTAATAACCGGTAAGTATAAGCATAGGTTTTACAAGTACATTTGAAGCTGCTACACGGGTTATTTGATTTTTGCTGGAGCGGATAGGAATAGCTCGAACTACATCGAACAGTCGAACAAACTGTAAGTATTAATTGTTAGTGAAAATGTTGGTAAAATTTATTTTTTCAATACCAGCACGTTATCGGTAAAGTGTTTTTCATTCAGTCTTTGTATTCAGAATTCGTATTGCAAATATAGGAGTGCATATGATCGTATCAATACGGACCAGTTCGTAGTTCGTAGCTTGTTCGATCAGATCGCGTTTGAGTGTGGATTGCCAACGTGGAATGTAGTTGCTATGGTTGTGGAATGTTTCGAGAGCACAGGTTGGATTTGTTACGCATTAGAAAAATTATTTCTATCATTCGCTGACAAACCGGTAGAGGCTTGCTTACCATCATAGATCCTGCTTGAAATGCTATCGGAAATCTGTTCTCCAATTCAATACACCGATTAATGGTCCATAATTTGCTTTTCACTGAGGAGATGAGAAAGCATATGTATCACAAAGTGGGACCGTGGCTATTGAAGCTATACTAAATGCATATTTGGTTTTTTTCAAACCTTTTACAGTGGGGACGACCACACCGATATCCGAGATAAGTGATGAAGGTTTACAGGGGAAGGATTGTTATGAACTCGAGATAAAAACTGCTTGGCAGAAATGGTGCAGCTCTATTGCTCAATCAAGTGCCTTCGATGCGCTAGCAGGATGATCCGATGCGTTTGTGGATGAGGGAGTCTGCTTACGTAGCGGCTCAGATGTTCACCGATATAAATGCTTGTTGTGACATTGATGCAACGATGCATAAGAAAGTGTGCTTATTGTTATTGGACTTTTGTAACTGGTGGCATCTTACCTCATGTTAACACACGTGAAGGACGGGCACGTCAACATTCAGAGCTTCAATAAAAAAATTGTTTGTTAATGAGTAGTTAACGAAATAGTGTTGTTAGTAGGTTAGTGTAATAGCAAGTGTTTTTTTTTTTTTTTTTTTTTTTTTTTTTTTTTTTTTTTTTTTTTTTTTTTTTTTTTTTTTTTACAAGGAGGGGAAACCTTCCAAAGGCTGACACGTGTAACGGATTGCGGACACGTAGTGGGGGATTCACAACTTTAAGAGTTGCGGGACCGCCCTAAAACCCAACTCCTTGAGCCATTTTGCTTAAGCAGGGCTGGCGTCAACCGACTAGCATATAATCCGTTCCTGAATAGAGACGGAAGCAATATACTTACCGTGTTATGCTAGTTATGTTGGTTTGCTGTTAGTGTGCAAACTGATTAACCGGGGGGGTTACATCAACCGATCGCGGATATGATCCGTACCTGAATAGAAACGAAAGAAATATTAGAATTGAACTGTTGATTAATATGCTGCTACTTACCGGATGATGGTGATTGTCCTGCTGTTCGTGTGGATCCTGGTGGGTACGTGGCCAGACGTCAGCCGACTAGAATGCGATCCAATCCTGAATAGTTTGTTGAACACAAAAATTAACATTTGATAAACCACATTGGTCAGAACAATTTTGATACTTACTGGATGATCAACACGTTTCCCGTGCAATGACTGCAAGAAGGGCCCCAAATACATCGTTCTCGTGCTCTTTGCGGAACATGTACTCCGCAAAGTAGCCCTCCAACGATCCTTGAATGTTGGTGCCCTTCTGCTTTAGGAAGTGTTTCAGCCACCGCCACACATTCTCAATTCGTTGGGTGTGTACATCACCCTGGAGCGGATCCACGAAATTGTATGAATGGTTGACGGTGGCGTGATCGTATCCCAACCCGGTGAGTCCGTTGTAACCCGCCCAGCAGTCGGACAGGATCCGCGTTCCAGGTGCCACGTGCCGTTGGATCAGCTCGTGGAGCACAGCCTGGGTCCGGGCCTCCACACGCTCCAGGAAAATTTCGCCGGTTTCCCGGCAAATACCGCCAACCAACCACTCCTTGTTGGCGCTGCTGATCCGGCCGATGTTATATTTGCGGCGGACGACCTTCGTCTCGTCTACCTCGACGGTCATCCCTGCTCCGCCGATTTGTCGTGATGTTCGATCAAACTCAAAATCGAACAAGAAATCGCGGAGCAGCCTGAACCACTCCAGGACCGCGCAGCGGCTCAGCCCGGTCTCGCTCATCGCGCGACTCACGGGCGACTTTGCCGCCCACTCGTAAAACAAACGCGTCAAAGTAGCCAAGCTACTTTTCGCGTCGTAGAAAATGGATGCAGTCCGGATACTGCAGGTAGCCGCACACGCCTTACGGCGGCACAGCCACTTCACCCGGTCACCGGCGGTCACTTTTTTAAGCTTCATGGCTCCACTGCACTTCGGGCACGATTGCTCGCGCTTCAGGAGCCCCTTGCCCTGCAGCCACTCGATCCCTCGCAGTGGATCCTCAAACAGCGCACTTAGTTCACCACTGTTTTTTATTTCCATCGTGGAAAACGTGCGGAAAATTGGTGTAGCACTTAAAAACGGGCAAGCAAAAATGTTCACACAGAACCACAGAACACACGCGCTGTCAATGTTTTTGCCAGTATGAACTTTTGGCGCTTTTCCGATTTACCTCAATCTAACTTACCAATACCACCAATCCACTCGTACCGATTTAGTAAACTTGCTGGTATGTGTGCCATTAGCGCACCTACACATACGCAATTGCACTAGTAGGATACTAGAACGACAGCAGCATGAAACAAAGAAACTCATTCATTCTGTGCAGCACCTAGCACAACTAGCTCCTATCCTACTAGTGCAATTGCGTATGTGTAGGTGCGCTAATGGCACACATACCAGCAAGTTTACTAAATCGGTACGAGTGGATTGGTGGTATTGGTAAGTTAGATTGAGGTAAATCGGAAAAGCGCCAAAAGTTCATACTGGCAAAAACATTGACAGCGCGTGTGTTCTGTGGTTCTGTGTGAACATTTTTGCTTGCCCGTTTTTAAGTGCTACACCAATTTTCCGCACGTTTTCCACGATGGAAATAAAAAACAGTGGTGAACTAAGTGCGCTGTTTGAGGATCCACTGCGAGGGATCGAGTGGCTGCAGGGCAAGGGGCTCCTGAAGCGCGAGCAATCGTGCCCGAAGTGCAGTGGAGCCATGAAGCTTAAAAAAGTGACCGCCGGTGACCGGGTGAAGTGGCTGTGCCGCCGTAAGGCGTGTGCGGCTACCTGCAGTATCCGGACTGCATCCATTTTCTACGACGCGAAAAGTAGCTTGGCTACTTTGACGCGTTTGTTTTACGAGTGGGCGGCAAAGTCGCCCGTGAGTCGCGCGATGAGCGAGACCGGGCTGAGCCGCTGCGCGGTCCTGGAGTGGTTCAGGCTGCTCCGCGATTTCTTGTTCGATTTTGAGTTTGATCGAACATCACGACAAATCGGCGGAGCAGGGATGACCGTCGAGGTAGACGAGACGAAGGTCGTCCGCCGCAAATATAACATCGGCCGGATCAGCAGCGCCAACAAGGAGTGGTTGGTTGGCGGTATTTGCCGGGAAACCGGCGAAATTTTCCTGGAGCGTGTGGAGGCCCGGACCCAGGCTGTGCTCCACGAGCTGATCCAACGGCACGTGGCACCTGGAACGCGGATCCTGTCCGACTGCTGGGCGGGTTACAACGGACTCACCGGGTTGGGATACGATCACGCCACCGTCAACCATTCATACAATTTCGTGGATCCGCTCCAGGGTGATGTACACACCCAACGAATTGAGAATGTGTGGCGGTGGCTGAAACACTTCCTAAAGCAGAAGGGCACCAACATTCAAGGATCGTTGGAGGGCTACTTTGCGGAGTACATGTTCCGCAAAGAGCACGAGAACGATGTATTTGGGGCCCTTCTTGCAGTCATTGCACGGGAAACGTGTTGATCATCCAGTAAGTATCAAAATTGTTCTGACCAATGTGGTTTATCAAATGTTAATTTTTGTGTTCAACAAACTATTCAGGATTGGATCGCATTCTAGTCGGCTGACGTCTGGCCACGTACCCACCAGGATCCACACGAACAGCAGGACAATCACCATCATCCGGTAAGTAGCAGCATATTAATCAACAGTTCAATTCTAATATTTCTTTCGTTTCTATTCAGGTACGGATCATATCCGCGATCGGTTGATGTAACCCCCCCGGTTAATCAGTTTGCACACTAACAGCAAACCAACATAACTAGCATAACACGGTAAGTATATTGCTTCCGTCTCTATTCAGGAACGGATTATATGCTAGTCGGTTGACGCCAGCCCTGCTTAAGCAAAATGGCTCAAGGAGTTGGGTTTTAGGGCGGTCCCGCAACTCTTAAAGTTGTGAATCCCCCACTACGTGTCCGCAATCCGTTACACGTGTCAGCCTTTGGAAGGTTTCCCCTCCTTGTAAAAAAAAAAAAAAAAAAAAAAAAAAAAAAAAAAAAAAAAAAAAAAAAAAAAAAAAAAACACTTGCTATTACACTAACCTACTAACAACACTATTTCGTTAACTACTCATTAACAAACAATTTTTTTATTGAAGCTCTGAATGTTGACGTGCCCGTCCTTCACGTGTGTTAACATGAGGTAAGATGCCACCAGTTACAAAAGTCCAATAACAATAAGCACACTTTCTTATGCATCGTTGCATCAATGTCACAACAAGCATTTATATCGGTGAACATCTGAGCCGCTACGTAAGCAGACTCCCTCATCCACAAACGCATCGGATCATCCTGCTAGCGCATCGAAGGCACTTGATTGAGCAATAGAGCTGCACCATTTCTGCCAAGCAGTTTTTATCTCGAGTTCATAACAATCCTTCCCCTGTAAACCTTCATCACTTATCTCGGATATCGGTGTGGTCGTCCCCACTGTAAAAGGTTTGAAAAAAACCAAATATGCATTTAGTATAGCTTCAATAGCCACGGTCCCACTTTGTGATACATATGCTTTCTCATCTCCTCAGTGAAAAGCAAATTATGGACCATTAATCGGTGTATTGAATTGGAGAACAGATTTCCGATAGCATTTCAAGCAGGATCTATGATGGTAAGCAAGCCTCTACCGGTTTGTCAGCGAATGATAGAAATAATTTTTCTAATGCGTAACAAATCCAACCTGTGCTCTCGAAACATTCCACAACCATAGCAACTACATTCCACGTTGGCAATCCACACTCAAACGCGATCTGATCGAACAAGCTACGAACTACGAACTGGTCCGTATTGATACGATCATATGCACTCCTATATTTGCAATACGAATTCTGAATACAAAGACTGAATGAAAAACACTTTACCGATAACGTGCTGGTATTGAAAAAATAAATTTTACCAACATTTTCACTAACAATTAATACTTACAGTTTGTTCGACTGTTCGATGTAGTTCGAGCTATTCCTATCCGCTCCAGCAAAAATCAAATAACCCGTGTAGCAGCTTCAAATGTACTTGTAAAACCTATGCTTATACTTACCGGTTATTAGCATAATCTGTAAATTGTATTCAAATCATATAGCAAATGGCATTTGTAAGGTAGGAAAACATAGCTTTGTAGACCGCAATTCGATCGTAAGTATTAATTAATTTATTGAAATAACAACTGTAAACCCTTATTTTAATTTAGTCTTTCTATCGTCTATATATAATAATCGACGCAGCGTAACGTAAACGAGCACGAGCACTAAACACTTGCTTCCTTCTTTAGGCGCTTTGCGGTCTTGACCTGATGTAGGATCCCTCGTAGCCGCTTCCGACCAAGCGCCGTCGTCGTCTGCCAACCGGATACACTAAGCACTACGCCAAATAATAATCCTGTGGTCACTTGTTGCGCTGGTTCATTGATCGCCTGTTTGTGTCCGGAAAAGGGATTGGATCATGTGATCTGCAAGAGGTATAACTCAATCTTTAGTCGGGTACATTTTACTGTATCGAAATATTGAAACTTACACTATACTGATCGATGGTACGGCTGACTGTAGTTCCACTGTGGTATATTGGAAATGTTCCAATACATTACGGAAGAAATGATACAGCGTCGCAGAGCTGAAGAATGCCTGCTTGAAGTTTGTGTCCAAAATTAAGCAAACTGCCGGCCCAATGATTGCAGCTGTGACGCCCGCTGCCCTAGATACACTTTCAGATCAGATACAGGATTGCCGATTTAAGCTGCAACGCTAAAAAGAAGCATAAATACAGCCGGGTATAAAAGGACGAGTCGGGTTGTTGTGTTGTGGTCCGTACAAACATACCTTGTACCCAACGGGTTTGTAGACGTTTACTCACTGGCTCGCGATAAATGAATAAACGCTCGTATGGAGAAGAGTTGTGATCAGATGTACACTGAAACACTGGTCCGATTTTGGAATAGTTTCACTACTTGTAGAACTTCTTTTGATAATGGCAAGAAAATACAATACATTGTTAAGTTTGAAATGATTTGCTTTGATTTAGGCTGCATGCTGATATTGTTTTGATTCTGTTCGCAGCCTGAATAAAGAGGATAGCATGATGGAACTCACGAACCTCTCTTTTCGTCGATGTGTCACTTTTTGAAACCGTTCATGAAAGCACCGTTAAACCTGCGCAATGTGCCATTTAATTGCGTTGCAATTTTGCAAAGTGTGTTTTTTAAGTTAAATATATAAGATCAGCCTCGCAGGCTCGCGGTAAAATATTACAATAAATTATTCGAACCTAGTATTCACATCTGTTGCATGTGTATCGTTAATAATTATAATTATTGAGTAATTGATAATTGAATCCATAATTATTGCGAGCAACAAGACTGATTGTTCCGATACGACACCATAACTATCTGGCTAGTCGATCAATCCTTTATCTTCCTTCTATCTTAGAGTACGCAAGCATTGTTTGGTACCCTTCAACACATATCTGAAGCCAGGGCATCGAAACAATTCAACTTAAGGCTACGTGATTTGCCATCAGACTTCTTCCCTAGAGAGCCAACGATTCACGCCCAACTTATGCCCCACGATGCCTGCATTTGGGACTCCAGCCACTGGAAGTACGACGGCTCAGTGTATGTTTGTTGCTGGTCTGATCGGTAACGAAATTGACGCAATAAAGTTTTCTTAGTTCTATCAATGTTTTGCGCCCTAGACGACTAAGGCTAAGACAGCGGGAAATAATCCGGACTACTCGCTACAGGACTATTTTTGGTCAAGCTGATCCCATATAAGTAGTGTGCACTGTCTTCGACAAATATTATAACTTCGATACGAATTCGGTATGTCTTAATCTGCGTTTCGTTAGCGTCTACGTATGCGTCCATCAGTGTCCATCAGATAATTAGACTCTATTATGTATATATTCATTAACCGTAACGGTTGCTACCCATACGACATTGGTGTATTAGTTAAGATCGATCGAACGAAAATCATTTGATCTTTGGCTATATTTTCTCACGCTCATTATAATCCAAGCTGCCAAAAGTCCTGCTTCATTTGATCTAGCCTTTGGACATTACAAACTACGTGTGGCACGTGGGGCAGGCATCCTTCCTGATCATTCGCAGCCATTGAATGATATTCTTAAGGGTTTATTTGTTTAAGCCGACCTCAGCAACTTATGCTCTGATATCACCGATAACACCTTCCTACAGAATAAACCTACAAGTTAAGTTTAATAATAAGGTATTGTTGCACCTAGTAGCTTCTGTAGACTGTCATTAGAAGCTTTTTTGAATCAATGCTTCTTGTATCGTTTGGTTTTACAATTGCAAGTAACCTCGCCCTTTACCAGTCTGCATCAATGTTAATGACAATGTTATTGATCAAGCTTTCGGTGCTTTATGTGCCTTAGCTTTAGCACATGTGTTTGTGTTTTTGAGGAAAGGAATGATTGAGATTTTATTTTAATTTTTTAAATGAACGATTAGATACTCTTCACTATGCAAAGCTTCGTGTTCAGAAGGATACACCAGCACGAAGCCAAAACCTGAGTTATTTTCATTCGTGTAATACGGTATAATTTTATTCTTTACTTTCTAAACCAAACCATTGTAAGCCTGATTTAATAAATTGTCCATAATGATTCCTACAAAGGAAACATAGTAGCAAGGAGCAAGCACTCTCCTTTTACGTGGCAAAATTAAGTCTAGTAAGTCAACCACATGCTTTACCCTGAAACGTGTTAGAACACTCGTTCGAAGAAAGAAACAGCCATGCACGAGCACCAAAACTCAAAACTTTTAAACAAAATTATCAAGAAATTGGTTGCACTTAAAAAAATGAAATTGTACTACAAGCTACCACGAGGAGTTAGAGATGCGCATAATGTAGCTGGATTTGGACGTACATGGGCTGTTTTTATATATCCCTTCTGTGTAATGTGTTCAAATGAGTAAAACATCATCATCAACAAGTTATCATCATTGATGATGAGGGGATGTAAGGAAGGAGAGGATAGACCTAACAGTCCTTAAGTCAACGCGCGAGCAAGTGGACGTTACCAATAGTGTCGTGGCTATATAGTGCCGTGCATTTTTGTGAATCTTAATATTAGCTACCGTTAAAAATAATGTACGGACAATCCAGACATTAAACATAAAGGCAGCACAACGTAGACAATGAAGGACGTTGCCATTGCTAGGCAATGGTAAAACATCGTGAAAGCAGTGATCAATTCATCGGTAGATAGACTAAACGGTGGCGGGTGGCCTTGAGCAAAATTTTGACTTTCTCCACTAAGCGAGCTAACGAAACGTGGGAGTTTTTACGCTATGGATGTACATCATCATGGATTAGCCACAGAACTTTACATTTTAATGATTTTTCATTCCCGGAGCTCCCTGCTGCCTAGTGGACAATCCATCATAGCTTAGCCTTTGGTAGCTATCATATTATGTACATTCAACATTAGACGACATCAGTCGAATTGTATCAGGTCCTTCGTAAACAGACGGTCCAACTACTTCAAAGGTTTTGCTCGAACGACAGGCATCTTACCGAAATGAAGAAGCTTCACATGGTTGGACATTTCGGATTCGTCAGATTAAGCTGACCAGGCATCTAGATTATCTTTTTCCATCTAGTGTCAAACAGAAGCCTTGCACTGGTTACCCGGCAACAGCTGTGGCCGTAAATTGCAACAGAATTCAAAGATGAAGATCGAGGCCGTTTCGTTCTCCCTGTATGGTGAAGCAATGGTCCAAACAAGTAAGAAATAATTTTATAAAATATACTCGGAAATCCTTTACGTCGAACTAGCAGTATCATACCAGCATATTCAGGTGCACACATTCTTTTGGAATGAACACTCTGAAGCGCAAGACAAAAAACCTTTAAGACAATTACCACGAACAACCACGCCACGAAATACTCCGCGTTCTCTTCTATTGCATAATGATTTTATGCATTCCATTATCTTCCATAGTAACCTTCCGCATCCCCAGGGCTTTTAAATCCGCACAGGACCTCCAACGAACTAAAGCTATGGTTGCGAACTATCGATACACTATCCCATCCAGACTCTTGTCCCCCAGAACAGCAGGAACAGACTATTCGACTACATGATACAATACAAGTAGAGAACATCCAAGTTGGATCGGTAGCGAGACAGCCACCCTCCCAAACCATATCGCGATACCGGACGAAGAATCAATGTGTAATCCTCCACTCCATTATGGACCTACATGTCATCGAAATGGTGATAAAGCCGGACGATAAATTACTGTTTAAACGATAAACTTTAAATAATTCATTAAACATGCCTGTGCAATATTATATGCACTACGTTAATCCACGGTAAGGCGGTTTTGAACGTAACTTACCTGATAGAATTCATGAAACCCATTAGGCAAACACATAAAAGAGAGAAAACAATCAGTGTCGCAAGTTAAAACGCTTGCAAACATACCTACATGGAATGTATTGACGGAATAATGGAAGAAAAATAATTTTTAAACCATCGTTTATGACGGCAAACATGCCAGAAATATATTTAAAATCAATCAAAAATGTTATTTTTACAGTGCGCAACTCTTTCCGGACTGTGTATTTAATGTTAATTAATAAAAAACAACGCACCCGCATCAGCATCGGTGCATGCGCAACGCGAAAAATAGTTTATTCAAATAATGCAATCCGAACCGTGCACCGATCGCTTGACCGCAACCGCCATTTCGAACGGGAATAAAAAAAAAGCAGAACGCAACCGCCTAAAATACGTACGCAGCCTCCGTGAATTATCCCCCGAAATTTGAGCAGAGAGAAGGCTCCCTAGTTCACTCAAACCGCACAAAATGGTCACTCGTGAGTGGGGGGGGTCGTTATTCAGACTCTAGCCGTACAAAGTTCGTTTTAGATGGACAAAGTTAGTTGAAATAGACAGTTTTTGCATGAAAACTCATTCCTGGTGGAACTTCATAGCAAAGTACAAAGTTCGTTTTGGATGGACAAAGTTAGTTGAAATA
Organism: Anopheles moucheti; assembly: GCF_943734755.1. Classification (NCBI taxonomy): domain Eukaryota; kingdom Metazoa; phylum Arthropoda; class Insecta; order Diptera; family Culicidae; genus Anopheles; species Anopheles moucheti. Next base: position 137,133 of record NW_026453654.1, read on the forward strand.
GACAGTTTTTGCATGAAAACTCATTCCTGGTGGAACTTCATAGCAAAGTACAAAGTTCGTTTTGGATGGACGAATTAAGTTGAAATAGACAGTTTTTGTATGAAAACTCATTCCTGGTGAAACTTCATTGCAAAGTACAAAGTTCGAATCAGATGGACGAATTAAGTTGAAATAGACAGTTTTTGCATGAAAACTCATTCCTGGTGGAACTTCATAGCAAAGAACAAAGTTCGTTTTGGATGGACAAAGTTAGTTGAAATAGACAGTTTTTGCATGAAAACTCATTCCTGGTGGAACTTCATAGCAAAGTACAAAGTTCGTTTTGGATGGATCAATTTAGTTGAAATAGACAGTTTTTGTATGAAAACTCATTCCTGGTGGAACTTCATAGCAAAGTACAAAGTTCGTTTTGGATGGACAAAGTTAGTTGAGATAGACAGTTTTTGCATAAAAACTCATTCCTGGTGAAACTTCACAGCAAAGTACAAAGTTCGTTTTGGATGGATCAATTTAGTTGAAATAGACAGTTTTTGTATGAAAACTCATTCCTGGTGGAACTTCATAGCAAAGTACAAAGTTCGTTTTGGATGGACAAAGTTAGTTGAGATAGACAGTTTTTGCATGAATACTCATTCCTGGTGGAACTTCATAGCAAAGTACAAAGTTCGTTTTGGATGGATCAATTTAGTTGAAATAGACAGTTTTTGCAAGAAAACTCATTCCTGGTGGAACTTCATAGCAAAGTACAAAGTTCGTTTTGGATGGACAAAGTTAGTTGAAATAGACAGTTTTTGCCTAAAAACTCATTCCTGGTGGAACTTCATAGCAAAGTACAAAGTTCGTTTTGGATGGATCAATTTAGTTGAAATAGACGATTTTTGTATGAAAACTCATTCCTGGTGGAACTTCATAGCAAAGTACAAAGTTCGTATCGGATGGACGAATTAAGTTGAAATAGACAGTTTTTGCATGAAAACTCATTCCTGGTGGAACTTCATAGCAAAGTACAAAGTTCGTTTTGGATGGACAAAGTTAGTTGAAATAGACAGTTTTTGCATGAAAACTCATTCCTGGTGGAACTTCATAGCAAAGTACAAAGTTCGTTTTGGATGGACAAAGTTAATTGAAATAGACAGTTTTTGCAAGAAAATTCATTCCTGGTGGAACTTCATAGCAAAGTACAAAGTTCGTTTTGGATGGACAAAGTTAGTTGAGATAGACAGTTTTTGCATGAATACTCATTCCTGGTGGAACTTCATAGCAAAGTACAAAGTTCGTTTTGGATGGATCAATTTAGTTGAAATAGACAGTTTTTGCATGAAAACTCATTCCTGGTGGAACTTCATAGCAAAGTACAAAGTTCGTTTTAGATGGACAAAGTTAGTTGAAATAGACAGTTTTTGCATGAAAACTCATTCCTGGTGGAACTTCATAGCAAAGTACAAAGTTCGTTTTGGATGGACAAAGTTAGTTGAAATAGACAGTTTTTGCATGAAAACTCATTCCTGGTGGAACTTCATAGCAAAGTACAAAGTTCGTTTTGGATGGACGAATTAAGTTGAAATAGACAGTTTTTGTATGAAAACTCATTCCTGGTGAAACTTCATTGCAAAGTACAAAGTTCGAATCAGATGGACGAATTAAGTTGAAATAGACAGTTTTTGCATGAAAACTCATTCCTGGTGGAACTTCATAGCAAAGAACAAAGTTCGTTTTAGATGGACAAAGTTAGTTGAAATAGACAGTTTTTGCATGAAAACTCATTCCTGGTGGAACTTCATAGCAAAGAACAAAGTTCGTTTTGGATGGACAAAGTTAGTTGAAATAGACAGTTTTTGCATGAAAACTCATTCCTTGTGGAACTTCATAGCAAAGTACAAAGTTCGTTTTGGATGGACAAAGTTAGTTGAAATAGACAGTTTTTGCATAAAAACTCATTCCTGGTGAAACTTCACAGCAAAGTACAAAGTTCGTTTTGGATGGATCAATTTAGTTGAAATAGACAGTTTTTGTATGAAAACTCATTCCTGGTGGAACTTCATAGCAAAGTACAAAGTTCGTTTTGGATGGACAAAGTTAGTTGAGATAGACAGTTTTTGCATGAATACTCATTCCTGGTGGAACTTCATAGCAAAGTACAAAGTTCGTTTTGGATGGATCAATTTAGTTGAAATAGACAGTTTTTGCAAGAAAACTCATTCCTGGTGGAACTTCATAGCAAAGTACAAAGTTCGTTTTGGATGGACAAAGTTAGTTGAAATAGACAGTTTTTGCATAAAAACTCATTCCTGGTGGAACTTCATAGCAAAGTACAAAGTTCGTTTTGGATGGATCAATTTAGTTGAAATAGACGATTTTTGTATGAAAACTCATTCCTGGTGGAACTTCATAGCAAAGTACAAAGTTCGTATCGGATGGACGAATTAAGTTGAAATAGACAGTTTTTGCATGAAAACTCATTCCTGGTGGAACTTCATAGCAAAGTACAAAGTTCGTTTTGGATGGACAAAGTTAGTTGAAATAGACAGTTTTTGCATGAAAACTCATTCCTGGTGGAACTTCATAGCAAAGTACAAAGTTCGTTTTGGATGGACAAAGTTAATTGAAATAGACAGTTTTTGCAAGAAAATTCATTCCTGGTGGAACTTCATAGCAAAGTACAAAGTTCGTTTTGGATGGATCAATTTAGTTGAAATAGACAGTTTTTGTATGAAAACTCATTCCTGGTGGAACTTCATAGCAAAGTACAAAGTTCGAATCAGATGGACGAATTAAGTTGAAATAGACAGTTTTTGCATGAAAACTCATTCCTGGTGGAACTTCATAGCAAAGTACAAAGTTCGTTTTGGATGGACAAAGTTAGTTGAAATAGACAGTTTTTGCATGAAAACTCATTCCTGGTGGAACTTCATAGCAAAGTACAAAGTTCGTTTTAGATGGACAAAGTTAGTTGAAATAGACAGTTTTTGCAAGAAAACTCATTCCTGGTGGAACTTCATAGCAAAGTACAAAGTTCGTTTTGGATGGATCAATTTAGTTGAAATAGACAGTTTTTGTATGAAAACTCATTCCTGGTGGAACTTCATAGCAAAGTACAAAGTTCGAATCAGATGGACGAATTAAGTTGAAATAGACAGTTTTTGCATGAAAACTCATTCCTGGTGGAACTTCATAGCAAAGTACAAAGTTCGTTTTAGATGGACAAAGTTTGTTGAAATAGACAGTTTTTGCAAGAAAACTCATTCCTGGTGGAACTTCATAGCAAAGTACAAAGTTCGTTTTGGATGGATCAATTTAGTTGAAATAGACAGTTTTTGTATGAAAACTCATTCCTGGTGGAACTTCATAGCAAAGTACAAAGTTCGAATCAGATGGACGAATTAAGTTGAAATAGACAGTTTTTGCATGAAAACTCATTCCTGGTGGAACTTCATAGCAAAGTACAAAGTTCGAATCAGATGGACGAATTAAGTTGAAATAGACAGTTTTTGCATGAAAACTCATTCCTGGTGGAACTTCATAGCAAAGTACAAAGTTCGTTTTAGATGGACAAAGTTAGTTGAAATAGACAGTTTTTGCAAGAAAACTCATTCCTGGTGGAACTTCATAGCAAAGTACAAAGTTCGTTTTGGATGGACAAAGTTAGTTGAAATAGACAGTTTTTGCATGAAAACTCATTCCTGGTGGAACTTCATAGCAAAGTACAAAGTTCGAATCAGATGGACGAATTAAGTTGAAATAGACAGTTTTTGCATGAAAACTCATTCCTGGTGGAACTTCATAGCAAAGTACAAAGTTCGTATCGGATGGACGAATTAAGTTGAAATAGACAGTTTTTGCATGAAAACTCATTCCTGGTGGAACTTCATAGCAAAGTACAAAGTTCGTTTTGGATGGACAAAGTTAGTTGAAATAGACAGTTTTTGTATGAAAACTCATTCCTGGTGGAACTTCATAGCAAAGTACAAAGTTCGAATCAGATGGACGAATTAAGTTGAAATAGACAGTTTTTGCATGAAAACTCATTCCTGGTGGAACTTCATAGCAAAGTACAAAGTTCGTTTTGGATGGACGAATTAAGTTGAAATAGACAGTTTTGTATGAAAACTCATTCCTGGTGGAACTTCATAGCAAAGTACAAAGTTCGTTTTGGATGGATCAATTTAGTTGAAATAGACAGTTTTTGCATGAAAACTCATTCCTGGTGGAACTTCATAGCAAAGTACAAAGTTCGTTTTAGATGGACAAAGTTAGTTGAAATAGACAGTTTTTGCATGAAAACTCATTCCTGGTGGAACTTCATAGCAAAGTACAAAGTTCGTTTTAGATGGACAAAGTTAGTTGAAATAGACAGTTTTTGCAAGAAAACTCACTCCTGGTGGAACTTCATAGCAAAGTACAAAGTTCGTTTTGGATGGATCAATTTAGTTGAAATAGACAGTTTTTGTATGAAAACTCATTCCTGGTGGAACTTCATAGCAAAGTACAAAGTTCGAATCAGATGGACGAATTAAGTTGAAATAGACAGTTTTTGCATGAAAACTCATTCCTGGTGGAACTTCATAGCAAAGTACAAAGTTCGTTTTAGATGGACAAAGTTTGTTGAAATAGACAGTTTTTGCAAGAAAACTCATTCCTGGTGGAACTTCATAGCAAAGTACAAAGTTCGTTTTGGATGGATCAATTTAGTTGAAATAGACAGTTTTTGTATGAAAACTCATTCCTGGTGGAACTTCATAGCAAAGTACAAAGTTCGAATCAGATGGACGAATTAAGTTGAAATAGACAGTTTTTGCATGAAAACTCATTCCTGGTGGAACTTCAAAGCAAAGTACAAAGTTCGTTTTGGATGGACAAAGTTAGTTGAAATAGACAGTTTTTGCATGAAAACTCATTCCTGGTGGAACTTCATAGCAAAGTACAAAGTTCGAATCGGATGGACGAATTAAGTTGAAATAGACAGTTTTTGCATGAAAACTCATTCCTGGTGGAACTTCATAGCAAAGAACAAAGTTCGTTTTAGATGGACAAAGTTAGTTGAAATAGACAGTTTTTGCATAAAAACTCATTCCTGGTGGAACTTCATAGCAAAATACAAAGTTCGTTTTGGATGGATCAATTTAGTTGAAATAGACAGTTCTTGTATGAAAACTCATTCCTGGTGGAACTTCATAGCAAAGTACAAAGTTCGTTTTAGATGGACAAAGTTAGTTGAAATAGACAGTTTTTGCATAAAAACTCATTCCTGGTGGAACTTCATAGCAAAGTACAAAGTTCGTTTTGGATGGATCAATTTAGTTGAAATAGACAGTTTTTGTATAAAAACTCATTCCTGGTGGAACTTCATAGCAAAGTACAAAGTTCGTTTTAGATGGACAAAGTTAGTTGAAATAGACAGTTTTTGCATGAAAACTCATTCCTGGTGGAACTTCATAGCAAAGTACAAAGTTCGTTTTGGATGGACAAAGTTAGTTGAAATAGACAGTTTTTGCATGAAAACTCATTCCTGGTGGAACTTCATAGCAAAGTACAAAGTTCGAACCGGATGCACCAATTTAGTTGAAATAGACAGTTTTTGCATGAAAACTCATTTCTGGTGGAACTTCATAGCAAAGAACAAAGTTCGTTTTGGATGGATCAATTTAGTTGAAATAGCCAGTTTTTGCATGAAAACTCATTCCTGGTGGAACTTCATAGCAAAGTACAAAGTTCGAATCGGATGGACAAATTAAAATGAAATAGACAGTTTTTGCATGAAAACTCATTCCTTGTGGAACTTCATAGCAAAGTACAAAGTTCGTTTTGGATGGAAAAAGTTAGTTGAGATAGACAGTTTTTGCATAAAAACTCATTCCTGGTGGAACTTCATAGCAAAGTACAAAGTTCGTTTTGGATGGACAAAGTTAGTTGAAATAGACAGTTTTTGCATGAAAACTCATTCCTGGTGGAACTTCATAGCAAAGAACAAAGTTCGTTTTGGATGGACAAAGTTAGTTGAAATAGACAGTTTTTGCATAAAAACTCATTCCTGGTGGAACTTCATAGCAAAGTACAAAGTTCGTTTTGGATGGATCAATTTAGTTGAAATAGACAGTTTTTGTATGAAAACTCATTCCTGGTGGAACTTCATAGCAAAGTACAAAGTTCGTTTTAGATGGACAAAGTTAGTTGAAATAGACAGTTTTTGCATGAAAACTCATTCCTGGTGGAACTTCATAGCAAAGTACAAAGTTCGTTTTGGATGGACAAAGTTAGTTGAAATAGACAGTTTTTGCATAAAAACTCATTCCTGGTGGAACTTCATAGCAAAGTACAAAGTTCGTTTTGGATGGATCAATTTAGTTGAAATAGACAGTTTTTGTATGAAAACTCATTCCGGGTGGAACTTCATAGCAAAGTACAAAGTTCGTTTTGGATGGACGAATTAAGTTGAAAAAGACAGTTTTTGTATGAAAACTCATTCCTGGTGGAACTTCATAGCAAAGTACAAAGTTCGAATCAGATGGACGAATTAAGTTGAAATAGACAGTTTTTGCATGAAAACTCATTCCTGGTGGAACTTCATAGCAAAGTACAAAGTTCGTTTTAGATGGACAAAGTTAGTTGAAATAGACAGTTTTTGCATGAAAACTCATTCCTGGTGGAACTTCATAGCAAAGTACAAAGTTCGTTTTGGATGGACGAATTAAGTTGAAATAGACAGTTTTTGTATGAAAACTCATTCCTGGTGGAACTTCATAGCAAAGTACAAAGTTCGTTTTGGATGGACAAAGTTAGTTGAAATAGACAGTTTTTGCATGAAAACTCATTCCTGGTGGAACTTCATAGCAAAGTACAAAGTTCGTTTTGGATGGACAAAGTTAGTTGAAATAGACAGTTTTTGCATGAAAACTCATTCCTGGTGGAACTTCATAGCAAAGTACAAAGTTCGAATCAGATGGACGAATTAAGTTGAAATAGACAGTTTTTGCATGAAAACTCATTCCTGGTGGAACTTCATAGCAAAGTACAAAGTTCGTTTTGGATGGACAAAGTTAGTTGAAATAGACAGTTTTTGCATGAAAACTCATTCCTGGTGGAACTTCATAGCAAAGTACAAAGTTCGTTTTGGATGGATCAATTTAGTTGAAATAGACAGTTTTTGTATGAAAACTCATTCCTGGTGGAACTTCATAGCAAAGTACAAAGTTCGTTTTGGATGGACAAAGTTAGTTGAAATAGACAGTTTTTGCATGAAAACTCATTCCTGGTGGAACTTCATAGCAAAGTACAAAGTTCGTTTTGGATGGATCAATTTAGTAGAAATAGACAGTTTTTGCATGAAAACTCATTCCTGGTGGAACTTCATAGCAAAGTACAAAGTTCGTTTTGGATGGACAAAGTTAGTTGAAATAGACAGTTTTTGCATGAAAACTCATTCCTGGTGGAACTTCATAGCAAAGTACAAAGTTCGTTTTGGATGGAACAATTTAGTTGAAATAGACAGTTCCTGCATGAAAACTCATTCCTGGTAGAACTTCATAGCAAAGTACAAAGTTCGTTTTGGATGGATCAATTTAGTTGAAATAGACAGTTTTTGCATGAAAACTCATTCCTGGTGGAACTTCATAGCAAAGTACAAAGTTCGTTTTGAATGGATCAATTTAGTAGAAATAGACAGTTTTTGCATGAAAACTCATTCCTGGTGGAACTTCATAGCAAAGTACAAAGTTCGTTTTGGATGGACAAAGTTAGTTGAAATAGACAGTTTTTGCATGAAAACTCATTCCTGGTGGAACTTCATAGCAAAGTACAAAGTTCGTTTTGGATGGACAAAGTTAGTTGAAATAGACAGTTTTTGCATGAAAACTCATTCCTGGTGGAACTTCATAGCAAAGTACAAAGTTCGTTTTGGATGGATCAATTTAGTTGAAATAGACAGTTTTTGCATGAAAACTCATTCCTGGTGGAACTTCATAGCAAAGTACAAAGTTCGTTTTGGATGGAACAATTTAGTTGAAATAGACAGTTCTTGCATGAAAACTCATTCCTGGTAGAACTTCATAGCAAAGTACAAAGTACGTATCGGATGGACGAATTAAGTTGAAATAGACAGTTTTTGCATGAAAACTCATTCCTGGTGGAACTTCATAGCAAAGTACAAAGTTCGTTTTGGATGGACAAAGTTAGTTGAAATAGACAGTTTTTGCATGAAAACTCATTCCTGGTGGAACTTCATAGCAAAGTACAAAGTTCGTTTTGGATGGATCAATTTAGTTGAAATAGACAGTTTTTGCATGAAAACTCATTCCTGGTGGAACTTCATAGCAAAGTACAAAGTTCGTTTTGGATGGATCAATTTAGTTGAAATAGACAGTTTTTGCATGTAAACTCATTCCTGGTGGAACTTCATAGCAAAGTACAAAGTTCGTTTTGGATGGATCAATTTAGTTGAAATAGACAGTTTTTGCATGAAAACTCATTCCTGGTGGAACTTCATAGCAAAGTACAAAGTTCGTTTTGGATGGACAAAGTTAGTTGAAATAGACAGTTCTTGCATGAAAACTCATTCCTGGTAGAACTTCATAGCAAAGTACAAAGTTCGTATCGGATGGACGAATTAAGTTGAAATAGACAGTTTTTGCATAAAAACTCATTCCTGGTGGAACTTCATAGCAAAGTACAAAGTTCGTTTTGGATGGATCAATTTAGTTGAAATAGACAGTTCTTGCATGAAAACTCATTCCTGGTGGAACTTCATAGCAAAGTACAAAGTTCGTTTTGGATGGATCAATTTAGTTGAAATAGACAGTTTTTGCATGAAAACTCATTCCTGGTGGAACTTCATAGCAAAGTACAAAGTTCGTTTTGGATGGACAAAATTAGTTGAAATAGACAGTTTTTGCATGAAAACTCATTCCTGGTGGAACTTCATAGCAAAGTACAAAGTTCGTTTTGGATGGACAAAGTTAGTTGAAATAGACAGTTTTTGCATGAAAACTCATTCCTGGTGGAACTTCATAGCAAAGTACAAAGTTCGTTTTGGATGGATCAATTTAGTTGAAATAGACAGTTTTTGCATGAAAACTCATTCCTGGTGGAACTTCATAGCAAAGTACAAAGTTCGTTTTGGATGGACAAAGTTAGTTGAAATAGACAGTTCTTGCATGAAAACTCATTCCTGGTAGAACTTCATAGCAAAGTACAAAATTCGTATCGGATGGATCAATTTAGTTGAAATAGACAGTTTTTGCATGAAAACTCATTCCTGGTGGAACTTCATAGCAAAGTACAAAGTTCGTTTTGGATGGACAAAGTTAGTTGAAATAGACAGTTTTTGCATGAAAACTCATTCCTGGTGGAACTTCATAGCAAAGTACAAAGTTCGTTTTGGATGGACAAAGTTAGTTGAAATAGACAGTTTTTGCATGAAAACTCATTCCTGGTGGAACTTCATAGCAAAGAACAAAGTTCGTTTTGGATGGATCAATTTAGTTGAAATAGACAGTTTTTGCATGAAAACTCATTCCTGGTGGAACTTCATAGCAAAGTACAAAGTTCGTTTTGGATGGACAAAGTTAGTTGAAATAGACAGTTTTTGCATGAAAACTCATTCCTGGTGGAACTTCATAGCAAAGTACAAAGTTCGTTTTGGATGGATCAATTTAGTTGAAATAGACAGTTTTTGCATGAAAACTCATTCCTGGTGGAACTTCATAGCAAAGAACAAAGTTCGTTTTGGATGGATCAATTTAGTTGAAATAGACAGTTTTTGCATGAAAACTCATTCCTGGTGGAACTTCATAGCAAAGTACAAAGTTCGTTTTGGATGGATCAATTTAGTTGAAATAGACAGTTTTTGCATGAAAACTCATTCCTGGTGGAACTTCATAGCAAAGTACAAAGTTCGTTTTGGATGGACAAAGTTAGTTGAAATAGACAGTTTTTGCATGAAAACTCATTCCTGGTGGAACTTCATAGCAAAGTACAAAGTTCGTTTTGGATGGACAAAGTTAGTTGAAATAGACAGTTTTTGCATAAAAACTCATTCCTGGTGGAACTTCATAGCAAAGTACAAAGTTCGTTTTGGATGGACAAAGTTAGTTGAAATAGACAGTTCTTGCATGAAAACTCATTCCTGGTGGAACTTCATAGCAAAGTACAAAGTTCGTTTTGGATGGATCAATTTAGTTGAAATAGACAGTTTTTGCATGAAAACTCATTCCTGGTGGAACTTCATAGCAAAGTACAAAGTTCGTTTTGGATGGACAAAATTAGTTGAAATAGACAGTTTTTGCATGAAAACTCATTCCTGGTGGAACTTCATAGCAAAGTACAAAGTTCGTTTTGGATGGACAAAGTTAGTTGAAATAGACAGTTCTTGCATGAAAACTCATTCCTGGTAGAACTTCATAGCAAAGTACAAAATTCGTATCGGATGGACGAATTAAGTTGAAATAGACAGTTTTTGCATGAAAACTCATTCCTGGTGGAACTTCATAGCAAAGTACAAAGTTCGTTTTGGATGGACAAAGTTAGTTGAAATAGACAGTTCTTGCATGAAAACTCATTCCTGGTAGAACTTCATAGCAAAGTACAAAATTCGTATCGGATGGACGAATTAAGTTGAAATAGACAGTTTTTGCATGAAAACTCATTCCTGGTGGAACTTCATAGCAAAGTACAAAGTTCGTTTTGGATGGACAAAATTAGTTAAAATAGACAGTTTTTGCATGAAAACTCATTCCTGGTGGAACTTCATAGCAAAGTACAAAGTTCGTTTTGGATGGACAAAGTTAGTTGAAATAGACAGTTTTTGCATGAAAACTCATTCCTGGTGGAACTTCATAGCAAAGAACAAAGTTCGTTTTGGATGGATCAATTTAGTTGAAATAGACAGTTTTTGCATGAAAACTCATTCCTGGTGGAACTTCATAGCAAAGTACAAAGTTCGTTTTGGATGGACAAAGTTAGTTGAAATAGACAGTTTTTGCATGAAAACTCATTCCTGGTGGAACTTCATAGCAAAGTACAAAGTTCGTTTTGGATGGATCAATTTAGTTGAAATAGACAGTTTTTGCATGAAAACTCATTCCTGGTGGAACTTCATAGCAAAGTACAAAGTTCGTTTTGGATGGATCAATTTAGTTGAAATAGACAGTTCTTGCATGAAAACTCATTCCTGGTGGAACTTCATAGCAAAGTACAAAGTTCGTTTTGGATGGATCAATTTAGTTGAAATAGACAGTTTTTGCATGAAAACTCATTCCTGGTGGAACTTCATAGCAAAGTACAAAGTTCGTTTTGGATGGATCAATTTAGTTGAAATAGACAGTTTTTGCATGAAAATTCATTCCTGGTGGAACTTCATAGCAAAGTACAAAGTTCGTTTTGGATGGACAAAGTTAGTTGAAATAGACAGTTTTTGCATGAAAACTCATTCCTGGTGGAACTTCATAGCAAAGTACAAAGTTCGTTTTGGATGGATCAATTTAGTTGAAATAGACAGTTCTTGCATGAAAACTCATTCCTGGTGGAACTTCATAGCAAAGTACAAAGTTCGTTTTGGATGGATCAATTTAGTTGAAATAGACAGTTTTTGCATGAAAACTCATTCCTGGTGGAACTTCATAGCAAAGTACAAAGTTCGTTTTGGATGGATCAATTTAGTTGAAATAGACAGTTCTTGCATGAAAACTCATTCCTGGTGGAACTTCATAGCAAAGTACAAAGTTCGTTTTGGATGGATCAATTTAGTTAAAATAGACAGTTTTTGCATGAAAACTCATTCCTGGTGGAACTTCATAGCAAAGTACAAAGTTCGTTTTGGATGGACAAAGTTAGTTGAAATAGACAGTTCTTGCATGAAAACTCATTCCTGGTGGAACTTCATAGCAAAGTACAAAGTTCGTTTTGGATGGATCAATTTAGTTGAAATAGACAGTTCTTGCATGAAAACTCATTCCTGGTGGAACTTCATAGCAAAGTACAAAGTTCGTTTTGGATGGATCAATTTAGTTGAAATAGACAGTTTTTGCATGAAAACTCATTCCTGGTGGAACTTCATAGCAAAGTACAAAGTTCGTTTTGGATGGACAAAGTTAGTTGAAATAGACAGTTTTTGCATGAAAACTCATTCCTGGTGGAACTTCATAGCAAAGAACAAAGTTCGTTTTGGATGGACAAAGTTAGTTGAAATAGACAGTTCTTGCATGAAAACTCATTCCTGGTGGAACTTCATAGCAAAGTACAAAGTTCGTTTTGGATGGATCAATTTAGTTGAAATAGACAGTTTTTGCATGAAAACTCATTCCTGGTGGAACTTCATAGCAAAGTACAAAGTTCGTTTTGGATGGATCAATTTAGTTGAAATAGACAGTTCTTGCATGAAAACTCATTCCTGGTGGAACTTCATAGCAAAGTACAAAGTTCGTTTTGGATGGACAAAGTTAGTTGAAATAGACAGTTTTTGCATGAAAACTCATTCCTGGTGGAACTTCATAGCAAAGTACAAAGTTCGTTTTGGATGGACAAAGTTAGTTGAAATAGACAGTTCTTGCATGAAAACTCATTCCTGGTGGAACTTCATAGCAAAGTACAAAGTTCGTTTTGGATGGATCAATTTAGTTGAAATAGACAGTTCTTGCATGAAAACTCATTCCTGGTGGAACTTCATAGCAAAGTACAAAGTTCGTTTTGGATGGATCAATTTAGTTGAAATAGACAGTTTTTGCATGAAAACTCATTCCTGGTGGAACTTCATAGCAAAGTACAAAGTTCGTTTTGGATGGATCAATTTAGTTGAAATAGACAGTTTTTGCATGAAAACTCATTCCTGGTGGAACTTCATAGCAAAGTACAAAGTTCGTTTTGGATGGACAAAGTTAGTTGAAATAGACAGTTTTTGCATGAAAACTCATTCCTGGTGGAACTTCATAGCAAAGTACAAAGTTCGTTTTGGATGGATCAATTTAGTTGAAATAGACAGTTCTTGCATGAAAACTCATTCCTGGTGGAACTTCATAGCAAAGTACAAAGTTCGTTTTGGATGGATCAATTTAGTTGAAATAGACAGTTTTTGCATGAAAACTCATTCCTGGTGGAACTTCATAGCAAAGTACAAAGTTCGTTTTGGATGGACAAAATTAGTTAAAATAGACAGTTTTTGCATGAAAACTCATTCCTGGTGGAACTTCATAGCAAAGAACAAAGTTCGTTTTGGATGGATCAATTTAGTTGAAATAGACAGTTTTTGCATGAAAACTCATTCCTGGTGGAACTTCATAGCAAAGAACAAAGTTCGTTTTGGATGGATCAATTTAGTTGAAATAGACAGTTTTTGCATGAAAAATCATTCCTGGTGGAACTTCATAGCAAAGTACAAAGTTCGTTTTGGATGGACAAAGTTAGTTGAAATAGACAGTTTTTGCATGAAAACTCATTCCTGGTGGAACTTCATAGCAAAGTACAAAGTTCGTTTTGGATGGATCAATTTAGTTGAAATAGACAGTTTTTGCATGAAAACTCATTCCTGGTGGAACTTCATAGCAAAGTACAAAGTTCGTTTTGGATGGATCAATTTAGTTGAAATAGACAGTTTTTGCATGAAAACTCATTCCTGGTGGAACTTCATAGCAAAGTACAAAGTTCGTTTTGGATGGACAAAATTAGTTAAAATAGACAGTTTTTGCATGAAAACTCATTCCTGGTGGAACTTCATAGCAAAGAACAAAGTTCGTTTTGGATGGATCAATTTAGTTGAAATAGACAGTTTTTGCATGAAAACTCATTCCTGGTGGAACTTCATAGCAAAGAACAAAGTTCGTTTTGGATGGATCAATTTAGTTGAAATAGACAGTTTTTGCATGAAAAATCATTCCTGGTGGAACTTCATAGCAAAGTACAAAGTTCGTTTTGGATGGACAAAGTTAGTTGAAATAGACAGTTTTTGCATGAAAACTCATTCCTGGTGGAACTTCATAGCAAAGTACAAAATTCGTATCGGATGGACGAATTTAGTTGAAAAAGACAGTTTTTGCATGGAAACTCATTCCTGGTGGAACTTCATAGCAAAGTACAAAGTTCGTTTTGGATGGATCAATTTAGTTGAAATAGACAGTTTTTGCATGAAAACTCATTCCTGGTGGAACTTCATAGCAAAGAACAAAGTTCGTTTTGGATGGATCAATTTAGTTGAAATAGACAGTTTTTGCATGAAAAATCATTCCTGGTGGAACTTCATAGCAAAGTACAAAGTTCGTTTTGGATGGACAAAGTTAGTTGAAATAGACAGTTTTTGCATGAAAACTCATTCCTGGTGGAACTTCATAGCAAAGTACAAAGTTCGTGTTGGATGGACGAATTAAGTTGAAATAGACAGTTTTTGCATGAAAACTCATTCCTGGTGGAACTTCATAGCAAAGTACAAAGTTCGTTTTGGATGGACAAAGTTAGTTGAAATAGACAGTTTTTGCATGAAAACTCATTCCTGGTGGAACTTCATAGCAAAGTACAAAGTTCGTTTTGGATGGATCAATTTAGTTGAAATAGACAGTTTTTGCATGAAAACTCATTCCTGGTGGAACTTCATAGCAAAGTACAAAGTTCGTTTTGGATGGACAAAGTTAGTTGAAATAGACAGTTTTTGCATGAAAACTCATTCCTGGTGGAACTTCATAGCAAAGTACAAAGTTTGTTTTGGATGGACGAATTAAGTTGAAATAGACAGTTTTTGTATGATAACTCATTCCTGGTGGAACTTCATAGCAAAGTACAAAGTTCGTTTTGGATGGATCAATTTAGTTGAAATAGACAGTTTTTGCATGAAAACTCATTCCTGGTGGAACTTCATAGCAAAGTACAAAGTTCGTTTTGGATGGACAAAGTTAGTTGAAATAGACAGTTTTTGCATGAAAACTCATTCCTGGTGGAACTTCATAGCAAAGTACAAAGTTCGTTTTGGATGGATCAATTTAGTTGAAATAGACAGTTCTTGCATGAAAACTCATTCCTGGTAGAACTTCATAGCAAAGTACAAAGTTCGTATCGGATGGACGAATTAAGTTGAAATAGACAGTTTTTGCATGAAAACTCATTCCTGGTGGAACTTCATAGCAAAGAACAAAGTTCGTTTTGGATGGATCAATTTAGTTAAAATAGACAGTTTTTGCATGAAAACTCATTCCTGGTGGAACTTCATAGCAAAGTACAAAGTTCGTTTTGGATGGATCAATTTAGTTGAAATAGACAGTTCTTGCATGAAAACTCATTCCTGGTGGAACTTCATAGCAAAGTACAAAGTTCGTTTTGGATGGATCAATTTAGTTGAAATAGACAGTTTTTGCATGAAAACTCATTCCTGGTGGAACTTCATAGCAAAGTACAAAGTTCGTTTTGGATGGACAAAATTAGTTAAAATAGACAGTTTTTGCATGAAAACTCATTCCTGGTGGAACTTCATAGCAAAGAACAAAGTTCGTTTTGGATGGATCAATTTAGTTGAAATAGACAGTTTTTGCATGAAAACTCATTCCTGGTGGAACTTCATAGCAAAGAACAAAGTTCGTTTTGGATGGATCAATTTAGTTGAAATAGACAGTTTTTGCATGAAAAATCATTCCTGGTGGAACTTCATAGCAAAGTACAAAGTTCGTTTTGGATGGACAAAGTTAGTTGAAATAGACAGTTTTTGCATGAAAACTCATTCCTGGTGGAACTTCATAGCAAAGTACAAAGTTCGTTTTGGATGGATCAATTTAGTTGAAATAGACAGTTTTTGCATGAAAACTCATTCCTGGTGGAACTTCATAGCAAAGTACAAAGTTCGTTTTGGATGGATCAATTTAGTTGAAATAGACAGTTTTTGCATGAAAACTCATTCCTGGTGGAACTTCATAGCAAAGTACAAAGTTCGTTTTGGATGGACAAAATTAGTTAAAATAGACAGTTTTTGCATGAAAACTCATTCCTGGTGGAACTTCATAGCAAAGAACAAAGTTCGTTTTGGATGGATCAATTTAGTTGAAATAGACAGTTTTTGCATGAAAACTCATTCCTGGTGGAACTTCATAGCAAAGAACAAAGTTCGTTTTGGATGGATCAATTTAGTTGAAATAGACAGTTTTTGCATGAAAAATCATTCCTGGTGGAACTTCATAGCAAAGTACAAAGTTCGTTTTGGATGGACAAAGTTAGTTGAAATAGACAGTTTTTGCATGAAAACTCATTCCTGGTGGAACTTCATAGCAAAGTACAAAATTCGTATCGGATGGACGAATTTAGTTGAAATAGACAGTTTTTGCATGGAAACTCATTCCTGGTGGAACTTCATAGCAAAGTACAAAGTTCGTTTTGGATGGATCAATTTAGTTGAAATAGACAGTTTTTGCATGAAAACTCATTCCTGGTGGAACTTCATAGCAAAGAACAAAGTTCGTTTTGGATGGATCAATTTAGTTGAAATAGACAGTTTTTGCATGAAAAATCATTCCTGGTGGAACTTCATAGCAAAGTACAAAGTTCGTTTTGGATGGACGAATTAAGTTGAAATAGACAGTTTTTGCATGAAAACTCATTCCTGGTGGAACTTCATAGCAAAGTACAAAGTTCGTTTTGGATGGACAAAGTTAGTTGAAATAGACAGTTTTTGCATGAAAACTCATTCCTGGTGGAACTTCATAGCAAAGTACAAAGTTCGTTTTGGATGGATCAATTTAGTTGAAATAGACAGTTTTTGCATGAAAACTCATTCCTGGTGGAACTTCATAGCAAAGTACAAAGTTCGTTTTGGATGGACAAAGTTAGTTGAAATAGACAGTTTTTGCATGAAAACTCATTCCTGGTGGAACTTCATAGCAAAGTACAAAATTCGTATCGGATGGACGAATTTAGTTGAAATAGACAGTTTTTGCATGGAAACTCATTCCTGGTGGAACTTCATAGCAAAGTACAAAGTTCGTTTTGGATGGATCAATTTAGTTGAAATAGACAGTTTTTGCATGAAAACTCATTCCTGGTGGAACTTCATAGCAAAGAACAAAGTTCGTTTTGGATGGATCAATTTAGTTGAAATAGACAGTTTTTGCATGAAAACTCATTCCTGGTGGAACTTCATAGCAAAGTACAAAGTTCGTGTTGGATGGACGAATTAAGTTGAAATAGACAGTTTTTGCATGAAAACTCATTCCTGGTGGAACTTCATAGCAAAGTACAAAGTTCGTTTTGGATGGACAAAGTTAGTTGAAATAGACAGTTTTTGCATGAAAACTCATTCCTGGTGGAACTTCATAGCAAAGTACAAAGTTCGTTTTGGATGGATCAATTTAGTTGAAATAGACAGTTTTTGCATGAAAACTCATTCCTGGTGGAACTTCATAGCAAAGTACAAAGTTCGTTTTGGATGGACAAAGTTAGTTGAAATAGACAGTTTTTGCATGAAAACTCATTCCTGGTGGAACTTCATAGCAAAGTACAAAATTCGTATCGGATGGACGAATTTAGTTGAAATAGACAGTTTTTGCATGGAAACTCATTCCTGGTGGAACTTCATAGCAAAGTACAAAGTTCGTTTTGGATGGATCAATTTAGTTGAAATAGACAGTTTTTGCATGAAAACTCATTCCTGGTGGAACTTCATAGCAAAGAACAAAGTTCGTTTTGGATGGATCAATTTAGTTGAAATAGACAGTTTTTGCATGAAAAATCATTCCTGGTGGAACTTCATAGCAAAGTACAAAGTTCGTTTTGGATGGACAAAGTTAGTTGAAATAGACAGTTTTTGCATGAAAACTCATTCCTGGTGGAACTTCATAGCAAAGTACAAAGTTCGTGTTGGATGGACGAATTAAGTTGAAATAGACAGTTTTTGCATGAAAACTCATTCCTGGTGGAACTTCATAGCAAAGAACAAAGTTCGTTTTGGATGGATCAATTTAGTTGAAATAGACAGTTTTTGCATGAAAAATCATTCCTGGTGGAACTTCATAGCAAAGTACAAAGTTCGTTTTGGATGGACAAAGTTAGTTGAAATAGACAGTTTTTGCATGAAAACTCATTCCTGGTGGAACTTCATAGCAAAGTACAAAGTTCGTTTTGGATGGATCAATTTAGTTGAAATAGACAGTTTTTGCATGAAAACTCATTCCTGGTGGAACTTCATAGCAAAGTACAAAGTTCGTTTTGGATGGATCAATTTAGTTGAAATAGACAGTTTTTGCATGAAAACTCATTCCTGGTGGAACTTCATAGCAAAGTACAAAGTTCGTTTTGGATGGACAAAATTAGTTAAAATAGACAGTTTTTGCATGAAAACTCATTCCTGGTGGAACTTCATAGCAAAGAACAAAGTTCGTTTTGGATGGATCAATTTAGTTGAAATAGACAGTTTTTGCATGAAAACTCATTCCTGGTGGAACTTCATAGCAAAGAACAAAGTTCGTTTTGGATGGATCAATTTAGTTGAAATAGACAGTTTTTGCATGAAAAATCATTCCTGGTGGAACTTCATAGCAAAGTACAAAGTTCGTTTTGGATGGACAAAGTTAGTTGAAATAGACAGTTTTTGCATGAAAACTCATTCCTGGTGGAACTTCATAGCAAAGTACAAAATTCGTATCGGATGGACGAATTTAGTTGAAATAGACAGTTTTTGCATGGAAACTCATTCCTGGTGGAACTTCATAGCAAAGTACAAAGTTCGTTTTGGATGGATCAATTTAGTTGAAATAGACAGTTTTTGCATGAAAACTCATTCCTGGTGGAACTTCATAGCAAAGAACAAAGTTCGTTTTGGATGGATCAATTTAGTTGAAATAGACAGTTTTTGCATGAAAAATCATTCCTGGTGGAACTTCATAGCAAAGTACAAAGTTCGTGTTGGATGGACGAATTAAGTTGAAATAGACAGTTTTTGCATGAAAACTCATTCCTGGTGGAACTTCATAGCAAAGTACAAAGTTCGTTTTGGATGGACAAAGTTAGTTGAAATAGACAGTTTTTGCATGAAAACTCATTCCTGGTGGAACTTCATAGCAAAGTACAAAGTTCGTTTTGGATGGATCAATTTAGTTGAAATAGACAGTTTTTGCATGAAAACTCATTCCTGGTGGAACTTCATAGCAAAGTACAAAGTTCGTTTTGGATGGACAAAGTTAGTTGAAATAGACAGTTTTTGCATGAAAACTCATTCCTGGTGGAACTTCATAGCAAAGTACAAAGTTTGTTTTGGATGGACGAATTAAGTTGAAATAGACAGTTTTTGTATGATAACTCATTCCTGGTGGAACTTCATAGCAAAGTACAAAGTTCGTTTTGGATGGATCAATTTAGTTGAAATAGACAGTTTTTGCATGAAAACTCATTCCTGGTGGAACTTCATAGCAAAGTACAAAGTTCGTTTTGGATGGACAAAGTTAGTTGAAATAGACAGTTTTTGCATGAAAACTCATTCCTGGTGGAACTTCATAGCAAAGTACAAAGTTCGTTTTGGATGGATCAATTTAGTTGAAATAGACAGTTCTTGCATGAAAACTCATTCCTGGTAGAACTTCATAGCAAAGTACAAAGTTCGTATCGGATGGACGAATTAAGTTGAAATAGACAGTTTTTGCATGAAAACTCATTCCTGGTGGAACTTCATAGCAAAGAACAAAGTTCGTTTTGGATGGATCAATTTAGTTAAAATAGACAGTTTTTGCATGAAAACTCATTCCTGGTGGAACTTCATAGCAAAGTACAAAGTTCGTTTTGGATGGATCAATTTAGTTGAAATAGACAGTTCTTGCATGAAAACTCATTCCTGGTGGAACTTCATAGCAAAGTACAAAGTTCGTTTTGGATGGATCAATTTAGTTGAAATAGACAGTTTTTGCATGAAAACTCATTCCTGGTGGAACTTCATAGCAAAGTACAAAGTTCGTTTTGGATGGACAAAATTAGTTAAAATAGACAGTTTTTGCATGAAAACTCATTCCTGGTGGAACTTCATAGCAAAGAACAAAGTTCGTTTTGGATGGATCAATTTAGTTGAAATAGACAGTTTTTGCATGAAAACTCATTCCTGGTGGAACTTCATAGCAAAGAACAAAGTTCGTTTTGGATGGATCAATTTAGTTGAAATAGACAGTTTTTGCATGAAAAATCATTCCTGGTGGAACTTCATAGCAAAGTACAAAGTTCGTTTTGGATGGACAAAGTTAGTTGAAATAGACAGTTTTTGCATGAAAACTCATTCCTGGTGGAACTTCATAGCAAAGTACAAAGTTCGTTTTGGATGGATCAATTTAGTTGAAATAGACAGTTTTTGCATGAAAACTCATTCCTGGTGGAACTTCATAGCAAAGTACAAAGTTCGTTTTGGATGGATCAATTTAGTTGAAATAGACAGTTTTTGCATGAAAACTCATTCCTGGTGGAACTTCATAGCAAAGTACAAAGTTCGTTTTGGATGGACAAAATTAGTTAAAATAGACAGTTTTTGCATGAAAACTCATTCCTGGTGGAACTTCATAGCAAAGAACAAAGTTCGTTTTGGATGGATCAATTTAGTTGAAATAGACAGTTTTTGCATGAAAACTCATTCCTGGTGGAACTTCATAGCAAAGAACAAAGTTCGTTTTGGATGGATCAATTTAGTTGAAATAGACAGTTTTTGCATGAAAAATCATTCCTGGTGGAACTTCATAGCAAAGTACAAAGTTCGTTTTGGATGGACAAAGTTAGTTGAAATAGACAGTTTTTGCATGAAAACTCATTCCTGGTGGAACTTCATAGCAAAGTACAAAATTCGTATCGGATGGACGAATTTAGTTGAAATAGACAGTTTTTGCATGGAAACTCATTCCTGGTGGAACTTCATAGCAAAGTACAAAGTTCGTTTTGGATGGATCAATTTAGTTGAAATAGACAGTTTTTGCATGAAAACTCATTCCTGGTGGAACTTCATAGCAAAGAACAAAGTTCGTTTTGGATGGATCAATTTAGTTGAAATAGACAGTTTTTGCATGAAAAATCATTCCTGGTGGAACTTCATAGCAAAGTACAAAGTTCGTTTTGGATGGACAAAGTTAGTTGAAATAGACAGTTTTTGCATGAAAACTCATTCCTGGTGGAACTTCATAGCAAAGTACAAAGTTCGTGTTGGATGGACGAATTAAGTTGAAATAGACAGTTTTTGCATGAAAACTCATTCCTGGTGGAACTTCATAGCAAAGTACAAAGTTCGTTTTGGATGGACAAAGTTAGTTGAAATAGACAGTTTTTGCATGAAAACTCATTCCTGGTGGAACTTCATAGCAAAGTACAAAGTTCGTTTTGGATGGATCAATTTAGTTGAAATAGACAGTTTTTGCATGAAAACTCATTCCTGGTGGAACTTCATAGCAAAGTACAAAGTTCGTTTTGGATGGACAAAGTTAGTTGAAATAGACAGTTTTTGCATGAAAACTCATTCCTGGTGGAACTTCATAGCAAAGTACAAAGTTTGTTTTGGATGGACGAATTAAGTTGAAATAGACAGTTTTTGTATGATAACTCATTCCTGGTGGAACTTCATAGCAAAGTACAAAGTTCGTTTTGGATGGATCAATTTAGTTGAAATAGACAGTTTTTGCATGAAAACTCATTCCTGGTGGAACTTCATAGCAAAGTACAAAGTTCGTTTTGGATGGACAAAGTTAGTTGAAATAGACAGTTTTTGCATGAAAACTCATTCCTGGTGGAACTTCATAGCAAAGTACAAAGTTCGTTTTGGATGGATCAATTTAGTTGAAATAGACAGTTCTTGCATGAAAACTCATTCCTGGTAGAACTTCATAGCAAAGTACAAAGTTCGTATCGGATGGACGAATTAAGTTGAAATAGACAGTTTTTGCATGAAAACTCATTCCTGGTGGAACTTCATAGCAAAGAACAAAGTTCGTTTTGGATGGATCAATTTAGTTAAAATAGACAGTTTTTGCATGAAAACTCATTCCTGGTGGAACTTCATAGCAAAGTACAAATTTCGTTTTGGATGGACAAAATTAGTTGAAATAGACAGTTTTTGCATGAAAACTCATTCCTGGTGGAACTTCATAGCAAAGTACAAAGTTCGTTTTGGATGGACAAAGTTAGTTGAAATAGACAGTTTTTGCATGAAAACTCATTCCTGGTAGAACTTCATAGCAAAGTACAAAGTTCGTATCGGATGGACGAATTAAGTTGAAATAGACAGTTTTTGCTTGAAAACTCATTCCTGGTGGAACTTCATAGCAAAGTACAAAGTTCGTTTTGGATGGATCAATTTAGTTGAAATAGACAGTTCTTGCATGAAAACTCATTCCTGGTGGAACTTCATAGCAAAGTACAAAGTTCGTTTTGGATGGACGAATTAAGTTGAAATAGACAGTTTTTGCATGAAAACTCATTCCTGGTGGAACTTCATAGCAAAGTACAAAGTTCGTTTTGGATGGATCAATTTAGTTGAAATAGACAGTTTTTGCATGAAAACTCATTCCTGGTGGAACTTCATAGCAAAGTACAAAGTTCGTTTTGGATGGACAAAATTAGTTAAAATAGACAGTTTTTGCATGAAAACTCATTCCTGGTGGAACTTCATAGCAAAGTACAAAGTTCGTTTTGGATGGATCAATTTAGTTGAAATAGACAGTTCTTGCATGAAAACTCATTCCTGGTGGAACTTCATAGCAAAGTACAAAGTTCGTTTTGGATGGACAAAGTTAGTTGAAATAGACAGTTTTTGCATGAAAACTCATTCCTGGTGGAACTTCATAGCAAAGTACAAAGTTCGTTTTGGATGGACAAAGTTAGTTGAGATAGACAGTTTTTGCATGAAAACTCATTCCTGGTGGAACTTCATAGCAAAGAACAAAGTTCGTTTTGGATGGACAAAGTTAGTTGAAATAGACAGTTTTTGCATGAAAACTCATTCCTGGTGGAACTTCATAGCAAAGAACAAAGTTCGTTTTGGATGGATCAATTTAGTTGAAATAGACAGTTTTTGCATGAAAAATCATTCCTGGTGGAACTTCATAGCAAAGTACAAAGTTCGTTTTGGATGGACAAAGTTAGTTGAAATAGACAGTTTTTGCATGAAAACTCATTCCTGGTGGAACTTCATAGCAAAGTACAAAGTTCGTTTTGGATGGATCAA
The DNA here is from genome assembly GCF_943734755.1 of Anopheles moucheti. Classification (NCBI taxonomy): domain Eukaryota; kingdom Metazoa; phylum Arthropoda; class Insecta; order Diptera; family Culicidae; genus Anopheles; species Anopheles moucheti. The sequence continues at coordinate 160,261 of NW_026453654.1, forward strand.
TTTAGTTGAAATAGACAGTTTTTGCATGAAAACTCATTCCTGGTGGAACTTCATAGCAAAGTACAAAGTTCGTTTTGGATGGATCAATTTAGTTGAAATAGACAGTTTTTGCATGAAAACTCATTCCTGGTGGAACTTCATAGCAAAGTACAAAGTTCGTTTTGGATGGATCAATTTAGTTGAAATAGACAGTTCTTGCATGAAAACTCATTCCTGGTGGAACTTCATAGCAAAGTACAAAGTTCGTTTTGGATGGACGAATTAAGTTGAAATAGACAGTTTTTGCATGAAAACTCATTCCTGGTGGAACTTCATAGCAAAGTACAATGTTCGTTTTGGATGGACAAAGTTAGTTGAAATAGACAGTTTTTGCATGAAAACTCATTCCTGGTGGAACTTCATAGCAAAGTACAAAGTTCGTTTTGGATGGATCAATTTAGTTGAAATAGACAGTTTTTGCATGAAAACTCATTCCTGGTGGAACTTAATAGCAAAGTACAAAGTTCGTTTTGGATGGACAAAGTTAGTTGAAATAGACAGTTTTTGCATGAAAACTCATTCCTGGTAGAACTTCATAGCAAAGTACAAAGTTCGTATCGGATGGACGAATTAAGTTGAAATAGACAGTTTTTGCATGAAAACTCATTCCTGGTGGAACTTCATAGCAAAGAACAAAGTTCGTTTTGGATGGATCAATTTAGTTAAAATAGACAGTTTTTGCATGAAAACTCATTCCTGGTGGAACTTCATAGCAAAGTACAAAGTTCGTTTTGGATGGATCAATTTAGTTGAAATAGACAGTTTTTGCATGAAAACTCATTCCTGGTGGAACTTCATAGCAAAGTACAAAGTTCGTTTTGGATGGATCAATTTAGTTGAAATAGACAGTTCTTGCATGAAAACTCATTCCTGGTAGAACTTCATAGCAAAGTACAAAGTTCGTATCGGATGGACGAATTAAGTTGAAATAGACAGTTTTTGCATGAAAAATCATTCCTGGTGGAACTTCATAGCAAAGAACAAAGTTCGTTTTGGATGGATCAATTTAGTTAAAATAGACAGTTTTTGCATGAAAACTCATTCCTGGTGGAACTTCATAGCAAAGTACAAAGTTCGTTTTGGATGGATCAATTTAGTTGAAATAGACAGTTTTTGCATGAAAACTCATTCCTGGTGGAACTTCATAGCAAAGTACAAAGTTCGTTTTGGATGGATCAATTTAGTTGAAATAGACAGTTCTTGCATGAAAACTCATTCCTGGTGGAACTTCATAGCAAAGTACAAAGTTCGTTTTGGATGGATCAATTTAGTTAAAATAGACAGTTTTTGCATGAAAACTCATTCCTGGTGGAACTTCATAGCAAAGTACAAAGTTCGTTTTGGATGGACAAAGTTAGTTGAAATAGACAGTTCTTGCATGAAAACTCATTCCTGGTGGAACTTCATAGCAAAGTACAAAGTTCGTTTTGGATGGATCAATTTAGTTGAAATAGACAGTTCTTGCATGAAAACTCATTCCTGGTGGAACTTCATAGCAAAGTACAAAGTTCGTTTTGGATGGATCAATTTAGTTGAAATAGACAGTTTTTGCATGAAAACTCATTCCTGGTGGAACTTCATAGCAAAGTACAAAGTTCGTTTTGGATGGACAAAGTTAGTTGAAATAGACAGTTCTTGCATGAAAACTCATTCCTGGTGGAACTTCATAGCAAAGTACAAAGTTCGTTTTGGATGGATCAATTTAGTTGAAATAGACAGTTCTTGCATGAAAACTCATTCCTGGTGGAACTTCATAGCAAAGTACAAAGTTCGTTTTGGATGGATCAATTTAGTTAAAATAGACAGTTTTTGCATGAAAACTCATTCCTGGTGGAACTTCATAGCAAAGTACAAAGTTCGTTTTGGATGGACAAAGTTAGTTGAAATAGACAGTTCTTGCATGAAAACTCATTCCTGGTGGAACTTCATAGCAAAGTACAAAGTTCGTTTTGGATGGATCAATTTAGTTGAAATAGACAGTTCTTGCATGAAAACTCATTCCTGGTGGAACTTCATAGCAAAGTACAAAGTTCGTTTTGGATGGATCAATTTAGTTGAAATAGACAGTTTTTGCATGAAAACTCATTCCTGGTGGAACTTCATAGCAAAGAACAAAGTTCGTTTTGGATGGACAAAGTTAGTTGAAATAGACAGTTTTTGCATGAAAACTCATTCCTGGTGGAACTTCATAGCAAAGTACAAAGTTCGTTTTGGATGGATCAATTTAGTTGAAATAGACAGTTCTTGCATGAAAACTCATTCCTGGTGGAACTTCATAGCAAAGTACAAAGTTCGTTTTGGATGGACAAAGTTAGTTGAAATAGACAGTTTTTGCATGAAAACTCATTCCTGGTGGAACTTCATAGCAAAGTACAAAGTTCGTTTTGGATGGACAAAGTTAGTTGAAATAGACAGTTCTTGCATGAAAACTCATTCCTGGTGGAACTTCATAGCAAAGAACAAAGTTCGTTTTGGATGGACAAAGTTAGTTGAAATAGACAGTTTTTGCATGAAAACTCATTCCTGGTGGAACTTCATAGCAAAGTACAAAGTTCGTTTTGGATGGATCAATTTAGTTGAAATAGACAGTTCTTGCATGAAAACTCATTCCTGGTGGAACTTCATAGCAAAGTACAAAGTTCGTTTTGGATGGACAAAGTTAGTTGAAATAGACAGTTTTTGCATGAAAACTCATTCCTGGTGGAACTTCATAGCAAAGTACAAAGTTCGTTTTGGATGGATCAATTTAGTTAAAATAGACAGTTCTTGCATGAAAACTCATTCCTGGTGGAACTTCATAGCAAAGTACAAAGTTCGTTTTGGATGGATCAATTTAGTTGAAATAGACAGTTTTTGCATGAAAACTCATTACTGGTGGAACTTCATAGCAAAGTACAAAGTTCGTTTTGGATGGACAAAGTTAGTTGAAATAGACAGTTTTTGCATGAAAACTCATTCCTGGTGGAACTTCATAGCAAAGAACAAAGTTCGTTTTGGATGGACAAAGTTAGTTGAAATAGACAGTTCTTGCATGAAAACTCATTCCTGGTGGAACTTCATAGCAAAGTACAAAGTTCGTTTTGGATGGATCAATTTAGTTGAAATAGACAGTTTTTGCATGAAAACTCATTCCTGGTGGAACTTCATAGCAAAGTACAAAGTTCGTTTTGGATGGATCAATTTAGTTGAAATAGACAGTTTTTGCATGAAAACTCATTCCTGGTGGAACTTCATAGCAAAGTACAAAGTTCGTTTTGGATGGACAAAGTTAGTTGAAATAGACAGTTTTTGCATGAAAACTCATTCCTGGTGGAACTTCATAGCAAAGTACAAAGTTCGTTTTGGATGGATCAATTTAGTTGAAATAGACAGTTCTTGCATGAAAACTCATTCCTGGTGGAACTTCATAGCAAAGTACAAAGTTCGTTTTGGATGGATCAATTTAGTTGAAATAGACAGTTTTTGCATGAAAACTCATTCCTGGTGGAACTTCATAGCAAAGTACAAAGTTCGTTTTGGATGGATCAATTTAGTTGAAATAGACAGTTTTTGCATGAAAACTCATTCCTGGTGGAACTTCATAGCAAAGAACAAAGTTCGTTTTGGATGGATCAATTTAGTTGAAATAGACAGTTTTTGCATGAAAAATCATTCCTGGTGGAACTTCATAGCAAAGTACAAAGTTCGTTTTGGATGGATCAATTTAGTTGAAATAGACAGTTTTTGCATGAAAACTCATTCCTGGTGGAACTTCATAGCAAAGTACAAAGTTCGTTTTGGATGGATCAATTTAGTTGAAATAGACAGTTCTTGCATGAAAACTCATTCCTGGTAGAACTTCATAGCAAAGTACAAAGTTCGTATCGGATGGACGAATTAAGTTGAAATAGACAGTTTTTGCATGAAAACTCATTCCTGGTGGAACTTCATAGCAAAGAACAAAGTTCGTTTTGGATGGATCAATTTAGTTAAAATAGACAGTTTTTGCATGAAAACTCATTCCTGGTGGAACTTCATAGCAAAGTACAAATTTCGTTTTGGATGGACAAAATTAGTTGAAATAGACAGTTTTTGCATGAAAACTCATTCCTGGTGGAACTTCATAGCAAAGTACAAAGTTCGTTTTGGATGGACAAAGTTAGTTGAAATAGACAGTTTTTGCATGAAAACTCATTCCTGGTAGAACTTCATAGCAAAGTACAAAGTTCGTATCGGATGGACGAATTAAGTTGAAATAGACAGTTCTTGCATGAAAACTCATTCCTGGTGGAACTTCATAGCAAAGTACAAAGTTCGTTTTGGATGGATCAATTTAGTTGAAATAGACAGTTCTTGCATGAAAACTCATTCCTGGTGGAACTTCATAGCAAAGTACAAAGTTCGTTTTGGATGGATCAATTTAGTTGAAATAGACAGTTTTTGCATGAAAACTCATTCCTGGTGGAACTTCATAGCAAAGTACAAAGTTCGTTTTGGATGGATCAATTTAGTTGAAATAGACAGTTTTTGCATGAAAACTCATTCCTGGTGGAACTTCATAGCAAAGTACAAAGTTCGTTTTGGATGGACAAAGTTAGTTGAAATAGACAGTTTTTGCATGAAAACTCATTCCTGGTGGAACTTCATAGCAAAGTACAAAGTTCGTTTTGGATGGATCAATTTAGTTGAAATAGACAGTTCTTGCATGAAAACTCATTCCTGGTGGAACTTCATAGCAAAGTACAAAGTTCGTTTTGAATGGATCAATTTAGTTGAAATAGACAGTTTTTGCATGAAAACTCATTCCTGGTGGAACTTCATAGCAAAGTACAAAGTTCGTTTTGGATGGACAAAATTAGTTAAAATAGACAGTTTTTGCATGAAAACTCATTCCTGGTGGAACTTCATAGCAAAGAACAAAGTTCGTTTTGGATGGATCAATTTAGTTGAAATAGACAGTTTTTGCATGAAAACTCATTCCTGGTGGAACTTCATAGCAAAGAACAAAGTTCGTTTTGGATGGATCAATTTAGTTGAAATAGACAGTTTTTGCATGAAAAATCATTCCTGGTGGAACTTCATAGCAAAGTACAAAGTTCGTTTTGGATGGACAAAGTTAGTTGAAATAGACAGTTTTTGCATGAAAACTCATTCCTGGTGGAACTTCATAGCAAAGTACAAAGTTCGTTTTGGATGGATCAATTTAGTTGAAATAGACAGTTTTTGCATGAAAACTCATTCCTGGTGGAACTTCATAGCAAAGTACAAAGTTCGTTTTGGATGGATCAATTTAGTTGAAATAGACAGTTCTTGCATGAAAACTCATTCCTGGTAGAACTTCATAGCAAAGTACAAAGTTCGTATCGGATGGACGAATTAAGTTGAAATAGACAGTTTTTGCATGAAAACTCATTCCTGGTGGAACTTCATAGCAAAGAACAAAGTTCGTTTTGGATGGATCAATTTAGTTAAAATAGACAGTTTTTGCATGAAAACTCATTCCTGGTGGAACTTCATAGCAAAGTACAAATTTCGTTTTGGATGGACAAAATTAGTTGAAATAGACAGTTTTTGCATGAAAACTCATTCCTGGTGGAACTTCATAGCAAAGTACAAAGTTCGTTTTGGATGGACAAAGTTAGTTGAAATAGACAGTTTTTGCATGAAAACTCATTCCTGGTAGAACTTCATAGCAAAGTACAAAGTTCGTATCGGATGGACGAATTAAGTTGAAATAGACAGTTTTTGCTTGAAAACTCATTCCTGGTGGAACTTCATAGCAAAGTACAAAGTTCGTTTTGGATGGATCAATTTAGTTGAAATAGACAGTTCTTGCATGAAAACTCATTCCTGGTGGAACTTCATAGCAAAGTACAAAGTTCGTTTTGGATGGACGAATTAAGTTGAAATAGACAGTTTTTGCATGAAAACTCATTCCTGGTGGAACTTCATAGCAAAGTACAAAGTTCGTTTTGGATGGATCAATTTAGTTGAAATAGACAGTTTTTGCATGAAAACTCATTCCTGGTGGAACTTCATAGCAAAGTACAAAGTTCGTTTTGGATGGACAAAATTAGTTAAAATAGACAGTTTTTGCATGAAAACTCATTCCTGGTGGAACTTCATAGCAAAGTACAAAGTTCGTTTTGGATGGATCAATTTAGTTGAAATAGACAGTTCTTGCATGAAAACTCATTCCTGGTGGAACTTCATAGCAAAGTACAAAGTTCGTTTTGGATGGACAAAGTTAGTTGAAATAGACAGTTTTTGCATGAAAACTCATTCCTGGTGGAACTTCATAGCAAAGTACAAAGTTCGTTTTGGATGGACAAAATTAGTTAAAATAGACAGTTTTTGCATGAAAACTCATTCCTGGTGGAACTTCATAGCAAAGAACAAAGTTCGTTTTGGATGGACAAAGTTAGTTGAAATAGACAGTTTTTGCATGAAAACTCATTCCTGGTGGAACTTCATAGCAAAGAACAAAGTTCGTTTTGGATGGATCAATTTAGTTGAAATAGACAGTTTTTGCATGAAAAATCATTCCTGGTGGAACTTCATAGCAAAGTACAAAGTTCGTTTTGGATGGACAAAGTTAGTTGAAATAGACAGTTTTTGCATGAAAACTCATTCCTGGTGGAACTTCATAGCAAAGTACAAAGTTCGTTTTGGATGGATCAATTTAGTTGAAATAGACAGTTTTTGCATGAAAACTCATTCCTGGTGGAACTTCATAGCAAAGTACAAAGTTCGTTTTGGATGGATCAATTTAGTTGAAATAGACAGTTCTTGCATGAAAACTCATTCCTGGTAGAACTTCATAGCAAAGTACAAAGTTCGTATCGGATGGACGAATTAAGTTGAAATAGACAGTTTTTGCATGAAAACTCATTCCTGGTGGAACTTCATAGCAAAGAACAAAGTTCGTTTTGGATGGATCAATTTAGTTGAAATAGACAGTTTTTGCATGAAAACTCATTCCTGGTGGAACTTCATAGCAAAGTACAAAGTTCGTTTTGGATGGATCAATTTAGTTGAAATAGACAGTTCTTGCATGAAAACTCATTCCTGGTGGAACTTCATAGCAAAGTACAAAGTTCGTTTTGGATGGACGAATTAAGTTGAAATAGACAGTTTTTGCATGAAAACTCATTCCTGGTGGAACTTCATAGCAAAGTACAATGTTCGTTTTGGATGGACAAAGTTAGTTGAAATAGACAGTTTTTGCATGAAAACTCATTCCTGGTGGAACTTCATAGCAAAGTACAAAGTTCGTTTTGGATGGATCAATTTAGTTGAAATAGACAGTTTTTGCATGAAAACTCATTCCTGGTGGAACTTAATAGCAAAGTACAAAGTTCGTTTTGGATGGACAAAGTTAGTTGAAATAGACAGTTTTTGCATGAAAACTCATTCCTGGTAGAACTTCATGGCAAAGTACAAAGTTCGTATCGGATGGACGAATTAAGTTGAAATAGACAGTTTTTGCATGAAAACTCATTCCTGGTGGAACTTCATAGCAAAGAACAAAGTTCGTTTTGAATGGATCAATTTAGTTGAAATAGACAGTTCTTGCATGAAAACTCATTCCTGGTAGAACTTCATAGCAAAGTACAAAGTTCGTATCGGATGGACGAATTAAGTTGAAATAGACAGTTTTTGCATGAAAACTCATTCCTGGTGGAACTTCATAGCAAAGAACAAAGTTCGTTTTGGATGGATCAATTTAGTTAAAATAGACAGTTTTTGCATGAAAACTCATTCCTGGTGGAACTTCATAGCAAAGTACAAAGTTCGTTTTGGATGGATCAATTTAGTTGAAATAGACAGTTTTTGCATGAAAACTCATTCCTGGTGGAACTTCATAGCAAAGTACAAAGTTCGTTTTGGATGGACAAAGTTAGTTGAAATAGACAGTTTTTGCATGAAAACTCATTCCTGGTAGAACTTCATAGCAAAGTACAAAGTTCGTATCGGATGGACGAATTAAGTTGAAATAGACAGTTTTTGCATGAAAACTCATTCCTGGTGGAACTTCATAGCAAAGAACAAAGTTCGTTTTGGATGGATCAATTTAGTTAAAATAGACAGTTTTTGCATGAAAACTCATTCCTGGTGGAACTTCATAGCAAAGTACAAATTTCGTTTTGGATGGACAAAATTAGTTGAAATAGACAGTTTTTGCATGAAAACTCATTCCTGGTGGAACTTCATAGCAAAGTACAAAGTTCGTTTTGGATGGACAAAGTTAGTTGAAATAGACAGTTTTTGCATGAAAACTCATTCCTGGTAGAACTTCATAGCAAAGTACAAAGTTCGTATCGGATGGACGAATTAAGTTGAAATAGACAGTTTTTGCTTGAAAACTCATTCCTGGTGGAACTTCATAGCAAAGTACAAAGTTCGTTTTGGATGGATCAATTTAGTTGAAATAGACAGTTCTTGCATGAAAACTCATTCCTGGTAGAACTTCATAGCAAAGTACAAAGTTCGTATCGGATGGACGAATTAAGTTGAAATAGACAGTTTTTGCATGAAAACTCATTCCTGGTGGAACTTCATAGCAAAGTACAAAGTTCGTTTTGGATGGATCAATTTAGTTGAAATAGACAGTTTTTGCATGAAAACTCATTCCTGGTGGAACTTCATAGCAAAGTACAAAGTTCGTTTTGGATGGACAAAGTTAGTTGAAATAGACAGTTTTTGCATGAAAACTCATTCCTGGTGGAACTTCATAGCAAAGTACAAAGTTCGTTTTGGATGGACGAATTTAGTTGAAATAGACAGTTTTTGCATGAAAACTCATTCCTGGTGGAACTTCATAGTAAAGAACAAAGTTCGTTTTGGATGGATCAATTTAGTTGAAATAGACAGTTTTTGCTTAAAAACTCATTCCTGGTGGAACTTCATAGCAAAGTACAAAGTTCGTTTTGGATGGACAAAGTTAGTTGAAATAGACAGTTCTTGCATGAAAACTCATTCCTGGTAGAACTTCATAGCAAAGTACAAAGTTCGTTTTGGATGGATCAATTTAGTTGAAATAGACAGTTTTTGCATGAAAACTCATTCCTGGTGGAACTTCATAGCAAAGTACAAAGTTCGTTTTGGATGGACAAAGTTAGTTGTAATAGACAGTTTTTGCATGAAAACTCATTCCTGGTGGAACTTCATAGCAAAGTACAAAGTTCGTTTTGGATGGACAAAATTAGTTGAAATAGACAGTTTTTGCATGAAAACTCATTCCTGGTGGAACTTCATAGCAAAGTACAAAGTTCGTTTTGGATGGACAAAGTTAGTTGAAATAGACAGTTTTTGCATGAAAACTCATTCCTGGTGGAACTTCATAGCAAAGTACAAAGTTCGTTTTGGATGGACAAAGTTAGTTGAAATAGACAGTTTTTGCATGAAAACTCATTCCTGGTAGAACTTCATAGCAAAGAACAAAGTTCGTTTTGGATGGATCAATTTAGTTGAAATAGACAGTTTTTGCATGAAAACTCATTCCTGGTGGAACTTTTGCATGAAAACTCATTCCTGGTGGAACTTCATAGCAAAGTACAAAGTTCGTTTTGGATGGACAAAGTTAGTTGAAATAGACAGTTTTTGCATGAAAACTCATTCCTGGTGGAACTTCATAGCAAAGTACAAAGTTCGTTTTGGATGGACAAAATTAGTTGAAATAGACAGTTTTTGCATGAAAACTCATTCCTGGTGGAACTTCATAGCAAAGAACAAAGTTCGTTTGGATGGATCAATTTAGTTGAAATAGACAGTTCTTGCATGAAAACTCATTCCTGGTAGAACTTCATAGCAAAGTACAAAGTTTCGTATCGGATGGACGAATTAAGTTGAAATAGACAGTTTTTGCATGAAAACTCATTCCTGGTGGAACTTCATAGCAAAAGGAACAAAGTTCGTTTTGGATGGATCAATTTAGTTAAAATAGACAGTTTTTGCTATGAAAACTCATTCCTGGTGGAACTTCATAGCAAAGTACAAAGTTCGTTTTGGATGGATCAATTTAGTTGAAATAGACAGTTTTTGCATGAAAACTCATTCCTGGTGGAACTTCATAGCAAAGTACAAAGTTCGTTTTTGGATGGACAAAGTTAGTTGAAATAGACAGTTTTTTGCATGAAAACTCATTCCTGGTAGAACTTCATAGCAAAGTACAAAGTTCGTATCGGATGGACGAATTAAGTTGAAATAGACAGTTTTTGCATGAAAACTCATTCCTGGTGGAACTTCATAGCAAAGAACAAAGTTCGTTTTGGATGGATCAATTTAGTTAAAATAGACAGTTTTTGCATGAAAACTCATTCCTGGTGGAACTTCATAGCAAAGTACAAAGTTCGTTTTGGATGGACAAAATTAGTTGAAATTAACAGTTTTTGCATGAAAACTCATTCCTGGTGGAACTACATAGCAAAGTACAAAGTTCGTTTTGGATGGACAAAGTTAGTTGAAATAGACAGTTTTTTGCATGAAAACTCATTCCTGGTAGAACTTCATAGCAAAGTACAAAGTTCGTATCGGATGGACGAATTAAGTTGAAATAGACAGTTTTTGCATGAAAACTCATTCCTGGTGGAACTTCATAGCAAAGTACAAAGTTCGTTTTGGATGGATCAATTTAGTTGAAATAGACAGTTCTTGCATGAAAACTCATTCCTGGTAGAACTTCATAGCAAAGTACAAAGTTCGTATCGGATGGACGAATTAAGTTGAAAATAGACAGTTTTTGCATGAAAACTCATTCCTGGTGGAACTTCATAGCAAAGAACAAAGTTCGTTTTGGATGGATCAATTTAGTTAAAATAGACAGTTTTTGCATGAAAACTCATTCCTGGTGGAACTTCATAGCAAAGTACAAAGTTCGTTTTGGAATGGACAAAGTTAGTTGAAATAGACAGTTTTTTGCATGAAAACTCATTCCTGGTGGAACTTCATAGCAAAGTACAAAGTTCGTTTTGGATGGATCAATTTTAGTTGAAATAGACAGTTTTTGCATGAAAACTCATTCCTGGGTGGAACTTCATAGCAAAGTACAAAGTTCGTTTTGGATGGACAAAGTTAGTTGAAATAGACAGTTTTTGCATGAAAACTCATTCCTGGTGGAACTTCATAGCAAAGTACAAAGTTCGTTTTGGATGGACGAATTTAGTTGAAATAGACAGTTTTTGCATGAAAACTCATTCCTGGTGGAACTTCATAGCAAAGAACAAAGTTCGTTTTGGATGGACAAAGTTAGTTGAAATAGACAGTTTTTGCATGAAAACTCATTCCTGGTGGAACTTCATAGCAAAGTACAAAGTTCGTTTTGGATGGACGAATTTAGTTGAAATAGACAGTTTTTGCATGAAAACTCATTCCTGGTGGAACTTCATAGCAAAGTACAAAGTTCGTTTTGGATGGACAAAATTAGTTGAAATTAACAGTTTTTGCATGAAAACTCATTCCTGGTGGAACTTCATAGCAAAGAACAAAGTTCGTTTTGGATGGATCAATTTAGTTGAAATAGACAGTTCTTGCATGAAAAACTCATTCCTGGTAGAACTTCATAGCAAAGTACAAGTTCGTATCGGATGGACGAAATTAAGTTGAATAGACACTTTTTTTGCATGAAAACTCATTCCTGGTGGAACTACATAGCAAAGAACAAAGTTCGTTTTGGATTGGATCAATTTAGTTAAAATAGACAGTTTTTGCATGAAAACTCATTCTGGTGGAACTTCATAGCAAAGTACAAAGTTCGTGTTTGGATGGATCAATTTAGTTGAAATAGACAGTTTTTGCATGAAAACTCATTCCTGGTAGAACTTCATAGCAAAAGTACAAAGTTCGTATCGGATGGACGAATTAAGTTGAAATAGACACTTTTTTTGCATGAAAACTCATTCCTGGTGGAACTTCATAGCAAAGAACAAAGTTCGTTTTGGATGGATCAATTTAGTTAAAATAGACAGTTTTTGCATGAAAACTCATTCCTGGTGGAACTTCATAGCAAAGTACAAAGTTCGTTTTGGATGGATCAATTTAGTTGAAATAGACAGTTTTTGCATGAAAACTCATTCCTGGTGGAACTCTCATAGCAAAGTACAAAGTTTCGTTTTGGATGGACAAAATTAGTTGAAATAGACAGTTTTTGCATGAAAACTCATTCCTGGTGGAACTTCATAGCAAAGTACAAAGTTCGTTTTGGATGGACAAAGTTAGTTGAAATAGACAGTTTTTGCATGAAAACTCATTCCTGGTGGAACTTCATAGCAAAGTACAAAGTTCGTTTTGGATGGACAAAGTTAGTTGAAATAGACAGTTTTTGCATGAAAACTCATTCCTGGTAGAACTTCATAGCAAAGTACAAAGTTCGTATCGGAAGGACGAATTTAAGTTGAAAAAGACACTTTTTTTGCATGAAAACTCATTCTGGTGGAACTTCATAGCAAAGAACAAAGTTCGTTTTGGATGGATCAATTTAGTTAAAATAGACAGTTTTTTGCATGAAAACTCATTCCTGGTGGAACTTCATAGCAAAGTACAAAGTTCGTTTTGGATGGATCAATTTAGTTTGAAATAGACAGTTTTTGCATGAAAACTCATTCCTGGTGGAACTTCATAGCAAAGTACAAAGTTCGTTTTGGATGGACAAAATTAGTTGAAATAGACAGTTTTTGCATGAAAACTCATTCCTGGTGGAACTTCATAGCAAAGTACAAAGTTCGTTTTTGGATGGACAAAGTTAGTTGAAATAGACAGTTTTTGCATGAAAACTCATTCCTGGTGGAACTTCATAGCAAAGTACAAAGTTCGTTTTGGATGGATCAATTTAGTTGAAATAGACAGTTTTTGCATGAAAACTCATTCCTGGTGGAACTTCATAGCAAAGTACAAAGTTCGTTTTGGATGGACAAAGTTAGTTGAAATAGACAGTTTTTGCATGAAAACTCATTCCTGGTGGAACTTCATAGCAAAGTACAAAGTTCGTTTTGGATGGACAAAGTTAGTTGAAATAGACAGTTTTTGCATGAAAACTCATTCCTGGTGGAACTTCATAGCAAAGTACAAAGTTCGTATCGGATGGACGAATTAAGTTGAAATAGACAGTTTCTGCATGAAAACTCATTCCTGGTGGAACTTCATAGCAAAGTACAAAGTTCGTTTTGGATGGACAAAGTTAGTTGAAATAGACAGTTTTTGCATGAAAACTCATTCCTGGTAGAACTTCATAGCAAAGTACAAAGTTCGTATCGGATGGACGAATTAAGTTGAAATAGACAGTTTTTGCATGAAAACTCATTCCTGGTGGAACTTCATAGCAAAGTACAAAGTTCGTTTTGGATGGACAAAGTTAGTTGAAAGAGACAGTTTTTGCATGAAAACTCATTCCTGGTGGAACTTCATAGCAAAGTACAAAGTTCGTTTTGGATGGACAAAGTTAGTTGAAATAGACAGTTTTTGCATGAAAACTCATTCCTGGTGGAACTTCATAGCAAAGTACAAAGTTCGTATCGGATGGACGAATTAAGTTGAAATAGACAGTTTTTGCATGAAAACTCATTCCTGGTGGAACTTCATAGCAAAGAAAAAAGTTCGTTTTGGATGGATCAATTTAGTTAAAATAGACAGTTTTTGCATGAAAACTCATTCCTGGTGGAACTTCATAGCAAAGTACAAAGTTCGTTTTGGATGGACAAAGTTAGTTGAAATAGACAGTTTTTGCATGAAAACTCATTCCTGGTGGAACTTCATAGCAAAGAACAAAGTTCGTTTTGGATGGATCAATTTAGTTGAAATAGACAGTTTTTGCATGAAAACTCATTCCTGGTGGAACTTCATAGCAAAGTACAAAGTTCGTTTTGGATGGACAAAGTTAGTTGAAATAGACAGTTTTTGCATGAAAACTCATTCCTGGTGGAACTTCATAGCAAAGTACAAAGTTCGTTTTGGATGGACAAAGTTAGTTGAAATAGACAGTTTTTTGCATGGAAAACTCATTCCTGGTAGAACTTCATAGCAAAGTACAAAGTTCGTATCGGATGGGACGAATTTAAGTTGAAATAGACAGTTTTTGCATGAAAACTCATTCCTGGTGGAACTTCATAGCAAAGAACAAAGTTCGTTTTGGATGGATCAATTTAGTTAAAATAGACAGTTTTTTGCATGAAAACTCATTCCTGGTGGAACTTCATAGCAAAGTACAAAGTTCGTTTTGGATGGACAAAGTTAGTTGAAATAGACAGTTTTTGCATGAAAACTCATTCCTGGTGGGAACTTCATAGCAAAGTACAAAGTTCGTTTTGGATGGATCAATTTAGTTGAAATAGACAGTTTTTGCATGAAAACTCATTCCTGGTGGAACTTCATAGCAAAGTACAAAGTTCGTTTTGGATGGACAAAGTTAGTTGAAATAGACAGTTTTTGCATGAAAACTCATTCCTGGTGGGGAACTTCATAGCAAAGTACAAAGTTCGTTTTGGATGGACGAATTTAGTTGAAATAGACAGTTTTTGCATGAAAACTCATTCCTGGTGGAACTTCATAGCAAAGAACAAAGTTCGTTTTGGATGGATCAATTTAGTTGAAATAGACAGTTTTTTGCATGAAAACTCATTCCTGGTGGAACTTCATAGCAAAGTACAAAGTTCGTTTTGGATGGACAAAGTTAGTTGAAATAGACAGTTCTTGCATGAAAACTCATTCCTGGTAGAACTTCATAGCAAAGTACAAAGTTCGTTTTGGATGGATCAATTTAGTTGAAATAGACAGTTTTTGCATGAAAACTCATTCCTGGGGGAACTTCATAGCAAAGTACAAAGTTCGTTTTGGATGGACAAAATTAGTTGAAATAGACAGTTTTTGCATGAAAACTCATTCCTGGTGGAACCTTCATAGCAAAGTACAAAGTTCGTTTTGGGATGGACAAAGTTAGTTGAAATAGACAGTTTTTTGCATGAAAACTCATTCCTGGTGGAACTTCATAGCAAAGTACAAAGTTCGTTTTGGATGGACCAAAGTTAGTTGAAAATAGACAGTTTTTGCATGAAAACTCATTCCTGGTGGAAACTTCATAGCAAAGTACAAAGTTCGTTTTTGGATGGATCAATTTAGTTGAAATAGACAGTTTTTGCATGAAAACTCATTCCTGGTGGAACTTCATAGCAAAGTACAAAGTTCGTTTTGGTATGGACAAAGTTAGTTGAAATAGACAGTTTTTGCATGAAAACTCATTCCTGGTGGAACTTCATAGCAAAGTACAAAGTTCGTTTTGGATGGACAAAGTTAGTTGAAATAGACAGTTTTTGCATGAAAACTCATTCCTGGTGGAACTTCATAGCAAAGTACAAAGTTCGTTTTGGATGGACGAATTTAGTTGAAATAGACAGTTTTTGCATGAAAACTCATTCCTGGTAGAACTTCATAGCAAAGAACAAAGTTCGTTTTGGATGGATCAATTTAGTTGAAATAGACAGTTTTTTGCATGAAAACTCATTCCTGGTGGAACTTCATAGCAAAGTACAAAGTTCGTTTTGGATGGATCAATTTAGTTGAAATAGACAGTTTTTGCATGAAAACTCATTCCTGGTGGAACTTCATAGCAAAGTACAAAGTTCGTTTTGGATGGACAAAAATTAGTTGAAATAGACAGTTCTTGCATGAAAACTCATTCCTGGTGGAACTTCATAGCAAAGTACAAAAGTTCGTTTTGGATGGACAAAGTTAGTTGAAATAGACAGTTTTTGCATGAAAACTCATTCCTGGTGGAACTTCATAGCAAAGTACAAAGTTCGTTTTGGATGGATCATTTAGTTGAAATAGACAGTTTTTGCATGAAAAATCATTCCCTGGTGGAACTTCACAGCAAAGTACAAAGTTCGTTTTGGATGGACAAAGTTAGATTGAAATAGACAGTTTTTGCATGAAAACTCATTCCTGGTGGAACTTCCATAGCAAAGTACAAAGTTCGTTTTGGATGGATCAATTTAGTTGAAATAGACAGTTTTTGCATGAAAACTCATTCCTGGTGGAACTTCATAGCAAAGTACAAAGTTCGTTTTGGATGGACAAAGTTAGTTGAAATAGACAGTTTTTGCATGAAAACTCATTCCTGGTGGAACTTCATAGCAAAGTACAAAGTTCGTTTTTGGATGGATCAATTTAGTTGAAATAGACAGTTTTTGCCATGAAAACTCATTCCTGGTGGAACTTCATAGCAAAGTACAAAGTTCGTTTTGGATGGACAAAATTAGTTGAAACTAGACAGTTTTTGCATGAAAACTCATTCCTGGTGGAACTTCATAGCAAAGTACAAAGTTCGTTTTGGATGGACGAATTTAGTTGAAATAGACAGTTTTTGCATTGAAAACTCATTCCTGGTGGAACCTTCATAGCAAAGTACAAAGTTCGTTTTGGATGGATCAATTTAGTTGAAAATAGACAGTTTTTGCAAATGAAAACTCATTCCTGGTGGAACTTCATAGCAAAGTACAAAGTTCGTTTTGGATGGACGAAATTTAGTTGAAATAGACAGTTTTTGCATGAAAACTCATTCCTGGGTGGAACTTCATAGCAAAGTACAAAGTTCGTTTTGGATGGATCAATTTAGTTGAAATAGACAGTTTTTTGCATGAAAACTCATTCCTGGTGGAACTTCATAGCAAAGTACAAAGTTCGTTTTGGATGGACGAATTTAGTTGAAATAGACAGTTTTTGCATGAAAACTCATTCCTGGTGGAACTTCATAGCAAAGTACAAAGTTCGTTTTGGATGGACCAAAGTTAGTTGAAATAGACAGTTTTAGCATGAAAACTCATTCCTGGTGGAACTTCATAGCAAAGTACAAAGTTCGTTTTGGATGGACAAAGTTAGTTGAAATAGACCGTTTTTGCATGAAAACTCATTCCTGGTGGAACTTCATAGCAAAGTACAAAGTTCGTTTTGGATGGACGAATTTAGTTGAAATAGACAGTTTTTGCATGAAAACTCATTCCTGGTGGAACTTCATAGCAAAGTACAAAGTTCGTTTTGGATGGACAAAGTTAGTTGAAATAGACAGTTTTTGCATGAAAACTCATTCCTGGTGGAACTTCATAGCAAAGTACAAAGTTCGTTTTGGATGGACGAATTTAGTTGAAATAGACAGTTTTTGCATGAAAACTCATTCCTGGTGGAACTTCATAGCAAAGTACAAAGTTCGTTTTGGATGGATCAATTTAGTTGAAATAGACAGTTTTTGCATGAAAACTCATTCCTGGTGGAACTTCATAGCAAAGTACAAAGTTCGTTTTGGATGGACGAATTTAGTTGAAATAGACAGTTTTTGCATGAAAACTCATTCCTGGTGGAACTTCATAGCAAAGTACAAAGTTCGTTTTGGATGGACAAAGTTAGTTGAAATAGACAGTTTTTGCATGAAAACTCATTCCTGGTGGAACTTCATAGCAAAGTACAAAGTTCGTTTTGGATGGACGAATTTAGTTGAAATAGACAGTTTTTGCATGAAAACTCATTCCTGGTGGAACTTCATAGCAAAGTACAAAGTTCGTTTTGGATGGACAAAGTTAGTTGAAATAGACAGTTTTTGCATGAAAACTCATTCCTGGTGGAACTTCATAGCAAAGTACAAAGTTCGTTTTGGATGGACGAATTTAGTTGAAATA
This sequence comes from Anopheles moucheti, assembly GCF_943734755.1. Taxonomy (NCBI): domain Eukaryota; kingdom Metazoa; phylum Arthropoda; class Insecta; order Diptera; family Culicidae; genus Anopheles; species Anopheles moucheti. The sequence continues at coordinate 177,936 of NW_026453654.1, forward strand.
GACAGTTTTTGCATGAAAACTCATTCCTGGTGGAACTTCATAGCAAAGTACAAAGTTCGTTTTGGATGGACAAAGTTAGTTGAAATAGACAGTTTTTGCATGAAAACTCATTCCTGGTGGAACTTCACAGCAAAGTACAAAGTTCGTTTTGGATGGACAAAGTTAGTTGAAATAGACAGTTTTTGCATGAAAACTCATTCCTGGTGGAACTTCATAGCAAAGTACAAAGTTCGTTTTGGATGGACAAAGTTAGTTGAAATAGACAGTTTTTGCATGAAAACTCATTCCTGGTGGAACTTCATAGCAAAGTACAAAGTTCGTTTTGGATGGACAAAGTTAGTTGAAATAGACAGTTTTTGCATGAAAACTCATTCCTGGTGGAACTTCACAGCAAAGTACAAAGTTCGTTTTGGATGGACAAAGTTAGTTGAAATAGACAGTTTTTGCATGAAAACTCATTCCTGGTGGAACTTCATAGCAAAGTACAAAGTTCGTTTTGGATGGACAAAGTTAGTTGAAATAGACAGTTTTTGCATGAAAACTCATTCCTGGTGGAACTTCATAGCAAAGTACAAAGTTCGTTTTGGATGGACGAATTTAGTTGAAATAGACAGTTTTTGCATGAAAACTCATTCCTGGTAGAACTTCATAGCAAAGAACAAAGTTCGTTTTGGATGGATCAATTTAGTTGAAATAGACAGTTTTTGCATGAAAACTCATTCCTGGTGGAACTTCATAGCAAAGTACAAAGTTCGTTTTGGATGGATCAATTAAGTTGAAATAGACAGTTTTTGCATGAAAACTCATTCCTGGTGGAACTTCATAGCAAAGTACAAAATTCGTTTTGGATGGACAAAATTAGTTGAAATAGACAGTTTTTGCATGAAAACTCATTCCTGGTGGAACTTCATAGCAAAGTACAAAGTTCGTTTTGGATGGACAAAGTTAGTTGAAATAGACAGTTTTTGCATGAAAACTCATTCCTGGTGGAACTTCATAGCAAAGTACAAAGTTCGTTTTGGATGGATCAATTTAGTTGAAATAGACAGTTTTTGCATGAAAACTCATTCCTGGTGGAACTTCATAGCAAAGTACAAAGTTCGTTTTGGTTGGACAAAGTTAGTTGAAATAGACAGTTTTTGCATGAAAACTCATTCCTGGTGGAACTTCATAGCAAAGTACAAAGTTCGTTTTGGATGGATCAATTTAGTTAAAATAGACAGTTTTTGCATGAAAACTCATTCCTGGTGGAACTTCATAGCAAAGTACAAAGTTCGTTTTGGATGGACAAAATTAGTTGAAATAGACAGTTTTTGCATGAAAACTCATTCCTGGTGGAACTTCATAGCAAAGTACAAAGTTCGTTTTGGATGGATCAATTTAGTTGAAATAGACAGTTTTTGCATGAAAACTCATTCCTGGTATAACTTCATAGCAAAGAACAAAGTTCGTTTTGGATGGATCAATTTAGTTGAAATAGACAGTTTTTGCATGAAAACTCATTCCTGGTGGAACTTCATAGCAAAGTACAAAGTTCGTTTTGGATGGACAAAATTAGTTGAAATAGACAGTTTTTGCATGAAAACTCATTCCTGGTGGAACTTCATAGCAAAGTACAAAGTTCGTTTTGGATGGACAAAGTTAGTTGAAATAGACAGTTTTTGCATGAAAACTCATTCCTGGTGGAACTTCATAGCAAAGTACAAAGTTCGTTTTGGATGGACGAATTTAGTTGAAATAGACAGTTTTTGCATGAAAACTCATTCCTGGTGGAACTTCATAGCAAAGTACAAAGTTCGTTTTGGATGGACAAAGTTAGTTGAAATAGACAGTTCTTGCATGAAAAATCATTCCTGGTAGAACTTCATAGCAAAGTAAAAAATTCGTATCGGATGGACGAATTAAGTTGAAATAGACAGTTTTTGCATGAAAACTCATTCCTGGTGGAACTTCATAGCAAAGAACAAAGTTCGTTTTGGATGGATCAATTTAGTTGAAATAGACAGTTTTTGCATGAAAACTCATTCCTGGTGGAACTTCATAGCAAAGTACAAAGTTCGTTTTGGATGGACAAAATTAGTTGAAATAGACAGTTTTTGCATGAAAACTCATTCCTGGTGGAACTTCATAGCAAAGTACAAAGTTCGTTTTGGATGGACAAAATTAGTTGAAATAGACAGTTTTTGCATGAAAACTCATTCCTGGTGGAACTTCATAGCAAAGTACAAAGTTCGTTTTGGATGGATCAATTTAGTTGAAATAGACAGTTTTTGCATGAAAACTCATTCCTGGTGGAACTTCATAGCAAAGTACAAAGTTCGTTTTGGATGGACAAAGTTAGTTGAAATAGACAGTTCTTGCATGAAAACTCATTCCTGGTAGAACTTCATAGCAAAGTACAAAATTCGTATCGGATGGACGAATTAAGTTGAAATAGACAGTTTTTGCATGAAAACTCATTCCTGGTGGAACTTCATAGCAAAGAACAAAGTTCGTTTTGGATGGATCAATTTAGTTGAAATAGACAGTTTTTGCATGAAAACTCATTCCTGGTGGAACTTCATAGCAAAGTACAAAGTTCGTTTTGGATGGATCAATTTAGTTAAAATAGACAGTTTTTGCATGAAAACTCATTCCTGGTGGAACTTCATAGCAAAGTACAAAGTTCGTTTTGGATGGACAAAGTTAGTTGAAAGAGACAGTTTTTGCATGAAAACTCATTCCTGGTGGAACTTCATAGCAAAGAACAAAGTTCGTTTTGGATGGATCAATTTAGTTGAAATAGACAGTTTTTGCATGAAAACTCATTCCTGGTGGAACTTCATAGCAAAGTACAAAGTTCGTTTTGGATGGACAAAGTTAGTTGAAATAGACAGTTTTTGCATGAAAACTCATTCCTGGTGGAACTTCATAGCAAAGTACAAAGTTCGTTTTGGATGGATCAATTTAGTTGAAATAGACAGTTTTTGCATGAAAACTCATTCCTGGTGGAACTTCATAGCAAAGTACAAAGTTCGTTTTGGATGGATCAATTTAGTTGAAATAGACAGTTCTTGCATGAAAACTCATTCCTGGTAGAACTTCATAGCAAAGTACAAAGTTCGTATCGGATGGACGAATTAAGTTGAAATAGACAGTTTTTGCATGAAAACTCATTCCTGGTGGAACTTCATAGCAAAGAACAAAGTTCGTTTTGGATGGATCAATTAAGTTGAAATAGACAGTTTTTGCATGAAAACTCATTCCTGGTGGAACTTCATAGCAAAGTACAAAGTTCGTTTTGGATGGACGAATTAAGTTGAAATAGACAGTTTTTGCATGAAAACTCATTCCTGGTGGAACTTCATAGCAAAGTACAAAGTTCGTTTTGGATGGACAAAGTTAGTTGAAATAGACAGTTTTTGCATGAAAACTCATTCCTGGTGGAACTTCATAGCAAAGTACAAAGTTCGTTTTGGATGGATCAATTTAGTTGAAATAGACAGTTTTTGCATGAAAACTCATTCCTGGTGGAACTTCATAGCAAAGTACAAAGTTCGTTTTGGATGGATCAATTTAGTTGAAATAGACAGTTCTTGCATGAAAACTCATTCCTGGTAGAACTTCATAGCAAAGTACAAAGTTCGTATCGGATGGACGAATTAAGTTGAAATAGACAGTTTTTGCATGAAAACTCATTCCTGGTGGAACTTCATAGCAAAGAACAAAGTTCGTTTTGGATGGATCAATTTAGTTGAAATAGACAGTTTTTGCATGAAAACTCATTCCTGGTGGAACTTCATAGCAAAGTACAAAGTTCGTTTTGGATGGATCAATTTAGTTGAAATAGACAGTTTTTGCATGAAAACTCATTCCTGGTGGAACTTCATAGCAAAGTACAAAGTTCGTTTTGGATGGACAAAGTTAGTTAAAATAGACAGTTTTTGCATGAAAACTCATTCCTGGTGGAACTTCATAGCAAAGTACAAAGTTCGTTTTGGATGGATCAATTTAGTTGAAATAGACAGTTTTTGCATGAAAACTCATTCCTGGTGGAACTTCATAGCAAAGTACAAAGTTCGTTTTGGATGGACAAAGTTAGTTGAAATAGACAGTTTTTGCATGAAAACTCATTCCTGGTGGAACTTCATAGCAAAGTACAAAGTTCGTTTTGGATGGACGAATTTAGTTGAAATAGACAGTTTTTGCATGAAAACTCATTCCTGGTGGAACTTCATAGCAAAGAACAAAGTTCGTTTTGGATGGATCAATTTAGTTGAAATAGACAGTTTTTGCATGAAAACTCATTCCTGGTGGAACTTCATAGCAAAGTACAAAGTTCGTTTTGGATGGACAAAGTTAGTTGAAATAGACAGTTCTTGCATGAAAACTCATTCCTGGTAGAACTTCATAGCAAAGTACAAAGTTCGTATCGGATGGACGAATTAAGTTGAAATAGACAGTTTTTGCATGAAAACTCATTCCTGGTAGAACTTCATAGCAAAGAACAAAGTTCGTTTTGGATGGATCAATTTAGTTGAAATAGACAGTTTTTGCATGAAAACTCATTCCTGGTGGAACTTCATAGCAAAGTACAAAGTTCGTTTTGGATGGACAAAGTTAGTTGAAATAGACAGTTCTTGCATGAAAACTCATTCCTGGTAGAACTTCATAGCAAAGTACAAAGTTCGTATCGGATGGACGAATTAAGTTGAAATAGACAGTTTTTGCATGAAAACTCATTCCTGGTAGAACTTCATAGCAAAGAACAAAGTTCGTTTTGGATGGATCAATTTAGTTGGAAATAGACAGTTTTTGCATGAAAACTCATTCCTGGTGGAACTTCATAGCAAAGTACAAAGTTCGTTTTGGATGGACGAATTAGTTGAAATAGACAGTTTTTGCATAAAAACTCATTCCTGGTGGAACTTCATAGCAAAGTACAAAGTTCGTTTTGGATGGATCAATTTAGTTGAAATAGACAGTTTTTGCATGAAAACTCATTCCTGGTGGAACTTCATAGCAAAGTACAAAGTTCGTTTTGGATGGACAAAGTTAGTTAAAAAAGACAGTTTTTGCATGAAAACTCATTCCTGGTGGAACTTCATAGCAAAGTACAAAGTTCGTTTTGGATGGACAAAGTTAGTTGAAATAGACAGTTTTTGCATGAAAACTCATTCCTGGTGGAACTTCATAGCAAAGTACAAAGTTCGTTTTGGATGGACAAAGTTAGTTGAAATAGACAGTTTTTGCATGAAAACTCATTCCTGGTGGAACTTCATAGCAAAGTACAAAGTTCGTTTTGGATGGACGAATTAAGTTGAAATAGACAGTTTTTGCATGAAAACTCATTCCTGGTGGAACTTCATAGCAAAGTACAAAGTTCGTTTTGGATGGACAAAGTTAGTTGAAATAGACAGTTTTTGCATGAAAACTCATTCCTGGTGGAACTTCATAGCAAAGTACAAAGTTCGTTTTGGATGGACAAAGTTAGTTGAAATAGACAGTTTTTGCATGAAAACTCATTCCTGGTGGAACTTCATAGCAAAGTACAAAGTTCGTTTTGGATGGACAAAGTTAGTTGAAATAGACAGTTTTTGCATGAAAATTCATTCCTGGTGGAACTTCATAGCAAAGTACAAAGTTCGTTTTGGATGGACAAAGTTAGTTGAAATAGACAGTTTTTGCATGAAAACTCATTCCTGGTGGAACTTCATAGCAAAGTACAAAGTTCGTTTTGGATGGACAAAGTTAGTTGAAATAGACAGTTTTTGCATGAAAACTCATTCCTGGTGGAACTTCATAGCAAAGTACAAAGTTCGTTTTGGATGGACGAATTAAGTTGAAATAGACAGTTTTTGCATGAAAACTCATTCCTGGTGGAACTTCATAGCAAAGTACAAAGTTCGTTTTGGATGGACAAAGTTAGTTGAAATAGACAGTTTTTGCATGAAAACTCATTCCTGGTGGAACTTCATAGCAAAGTACAAAGTTCGTTTTGGATGGACAAAGTTAGTTGAAATAGACAGTTTTTGCATGAAAACTCATTCCTGGTGGAACTTCATAGCAAAGTACAAAGTTCGTTTTGGATGGACAAAGTTAGTTGAAATAGACAGTTTTTGCATGAAAACTCATTCCTGGTGGAACTTCATAGCAAAGTACAAAGTTCGTTTTGGATGGACGAATTAAGTTGAAATAGACAGTTTGTGCATGAAAACTCATTCCTGGTGGAACTTCATAGCAAAGTACAAAGTTCGTTTTGGATGGACGAATTAAGTTGAAATAGACAGTTTTTGCATGAAAACTCATTCCTGGTGGAACTTCATAGCAAAGTACAAAGTTCGTTTTGGATGGACGAATTAAGTTGAAATAGACAGTTTTTGCATGAAAACTCATTCCTGGTGGAACTTCATAGCAAAGTACAAAGTTCGTTTTGGATGGACAAAGTTAGTTGAAATAGACAGTTTTTGCATGAAAACTCATTCCTGGTGGAACTTCATAGCAAAGTACAAAGTTCGTTTTGGATGGACAAAGTTAGTTGAAATAGACAGTTTTTGCATGAAAACTCATTCCTGGTGGAACTTCATAGCAAAGTACAAAGTTCGTTTTGGATGGACGAATTAAGTTGAAATAGACAGTTTTTGCATGAAAACTCATTCCTGGTGGAACTTCATAGCAAAGTACAAAGTTCGTTTTGGATGGACAAAGTTAGTTGAAATAGACAGTTTTTGCATGAAAACTCTTTCCTGGTGGAACTTCATAGCAAAGTACAAAGTTCGTTTTGGATGGACAAAGTTAGTTGAAATAGACAGTTTTTGCATGAAAACTCATTCCTGGTGGAACTTCATAGCAAAGTACAAAGTTCGTTTTGGATGGACAAAGTTAGTTGAAATAGACAGTTTTTGCATAAAAACTCATTCCTGGTGGAACTTCATAGCAAAGTACAAAGTTCGTTTTGGATGGACAAAGTTAGTTGAAATAGACAGTTTTTGCATGAAAACTCATTCCTGGTGGAACTTCATAGCAAAGTACAAAGTTCGTTTTGGATGGACGAATTAAGTTGAAATAGACAGTTTTTGCATGAAAACTCATTCCTGGTGGAACTTCATAGCAAAGTACAAAGTTCGTTTTGGATGGACGAATTAAGTTGAAATAGACAGTTTTTGCATGAAAACTCATTCCTGGTGGAACTTCATAGCAAAGTACAAAGTTCGTTTTGGATGGACAAAGTTAGTTGAAATAGACAGTTTTTGCATGAAAACTCATTCCTGGTGGAACTTCATAGCAAAGTACAAAGTTCGTTTTGGATGGACAAAGTTAGTTGAAATAGACAGTTTTTGCATGAAAACTCATTCCTGGTGGAACTTCATAGCAAAGTACAAAGTTCGTTTTGGATGGACAAAGTTAGTTGAAATAGACAGTTTTTGCATAAAAACTCATTCCTGGTGGAACTTCATAGCAAAGTACAAAGTTCGTTTTGGATGGACAAAGTTAGTTGAAATAGACAGTTTTTGCATGAAAACTCATTCCTGGTGGAACTTCATAGCAAAGTACAAAGTTCGTTTTGGATGGACAAAGTTAGTTGAAATAGACAGTTTTTGCATGAAAACTCATTCCTGGTGGAACTTCATAGCAAAGTACAAAGTTCGTTTTGGATGGACGAATTAAGTTGAAATAGACAGTTTTTGCATAAAAACTCATTCCTGGTGGAACTTCATAGCAAAGTACAAAGTTCGTTTTGGATGGATCAATTTAGTTGAAATAGACAGTTTTTGCATGAAAACTCATTCCTGGTGGAACTTCATAGCAAAGTACAAAGTTCGTTTTGGATAGACGAATTAAGTTGAAATAGACAGTTTTTGCATAAAAACTCATTCCTGGTGGAACTTCATAGCAAAGTACAAAGTTCGTTTTGGATGGACAAAGTTAGTTAAAAAAGACAGTTTTTGCATGAAAACTCATTCCTGGTGGAACTTCATAGCAAAGTACAAAGTTCGTTTTGGATGGACGAATTAAGTTGAAATAGACAGTTTTTGCATAAAAACTCATTCCTGGTGGAACTTCATAGCAAAGTACAAAGTTCGTTTTGGATGGATCAATTTAGTTGAAATAGACAGTTTTTGCATGAAAACTCATTCCTGGTGGAACTTCATAGCAAAGTACAAAGTTCGTTTTGGATAGACGAATTAAGTTGAAATAGACAGTTTTTGCATAAAAACTCATTCCTGGTGGAACTTCATAGCAAAGTACAAAGTTCGTTTTGGATGGACGAATTAAGTTGAAATAGACAGTTTTTGCATAAAAACTCATTCCTGGTGGAACTTCATAGCAAAGTACAAAGTTCGTTTTGGATGGATCAATTTAGTTGAAATAGACAGTTTTTGCATGAAAACTCATTCCTGGTGGAACTTCATAGCAAAGTACAAAGTTCGTTTTGGATAGACGAATTAAGTTGAAATAGACAGTTTTTGCATAAAAACTCATTCCTGGTGGAACTTCATAGCAAAGTACAAAGTTCGTTTTGGATGGACAAAGTTAGTTGAAATAGACAGTTTTTGCATGAAAACTCATTCCTGGTGGAACTTCATAGCAAAGTACAAAGTTCGTTTTGGATGGACAAAGTTAGTTGAAATAGACAGTTTTTGCATAAAAACTCATTCCTGGTGGAACTTCATAGCAAAGTACAAAGTTCGTTTTGGATGGACAAAGTTAGTTGAAATAGACAGTTTTTGCATGAAAACTCATTCCTGGTGGAACTTCATAGCAAAGTACAAAGTTCGTTTTGGATGGATCAATTTAGTTGAAATAGACAGTTTTTGCATGAAAACTCATTCCTGGTGGAACTTCATAGCAAAGTACAAAGTTCGTTTTGGATGGACAAAGTTAGTTGAAATAGACAGTTTTTGCATGAAAACTCATTCCTGGTGGAACTTCATAGCAAAGTACAAAGTTCGTTTTGGATGGACAAAGTTAGTTGAAATAGACAGTTTTTGCATGAAAACTCATTCCTGGTGGAACTTCATAGCAAAGTACAAAGTTCGTTTTGGATGGATCAATTTAGTTGAAATAGACAGTTTTTGCATGAAAACTCATTCCTGGTGGAACTTCATAGCAAAGTACAAAGTTCGTTTTGGATGGACAAAGTTAGTTGAAATAGACAGTTTTTGCATGAAAACTCATTCCTGGTGGAACTTCATAGCAAAGTACAAAGTTCGTTTTGGATGGATCAATTTAGTTGAAATAGACAGTTTTTGCATGAAAACTCATTCCTGGTGGAACTTCATAGCAAAGTACAAAGTTCGTTTTGGATGGACAAAGTTAGTTGAAATAGACAGTTTTTGCATGAAAACTCATTCCTGGTGGAACTTCATAGCAAAGTACAAAGTTCGTTTTGGATGCACAAAGTTAGTTGAAATAGACAGTTTTTGCATGAAAACTCATTCCTGGTGGAACTTCATAGCAAAGTACAAAGTTCGTTTTGGATGGACGAATTAAGTTGAAATAGACAGTTTTTGCATGAAAACTCATTCCTGGTGGAACTTCATAGCAAAGTACAAAGTTCGTTTTGGATGGACAAAGTTAGTTGAAATAGACAGTTTTTGCATGAAAACTCATTCCTGGTGGAACTTCATAGCAAAGTACAAAGTTCGTTTTGGATGGACAAAGTTAGTTGAAATAGACAGTTTTTGCATGAAAACTCATTCCTGGTGGAACTTCATAGCAAAGTACAAAGTTCGTTTTGGATGGACAAAGTTAGTTGAAATAGACAGTTTTTGCATGAAAACTCATTCCTGGTGGAACTTCATAGCAAAGTACAAAGTTCGTTTTGGATGGATCAATTTAGTTGAAATAGACAGTTTTTGCATGAAAACTCATTCCTGGTGGAACTTCATAGCAAAGTACAAAGTTCGTTTTGGATGGACAAAGTTAGTTGAAATAGACAGTTTTTGCATGAAAACTCATTCCTGGTGGAACTTCATAGCAAAGTACAAAGTTCGTTTTGGATGGACAAAGTTAGTTGAAATAGACAGTTTTTGCATGAAAACTCATTCCTGGTGGAACTTCATAGCAAAGTACAAAGTTCGTTTTGGATGGACAAAGTTAGTTGAAATAGACAGTTTTTGCATGAAAACTCATTCCTGGTGGAACTTCATAGCAAAGTACAAAGTTCGTTTTGGATGGATCAATTTAGTTGAAATAGACAGTTTTTGCATGAAAACTCATTCCTGGTGGAACTTCATAGCAAAGTACAAAGTTCGTTTTGGATGGACGAATTAAGTTGAAATAGACAGTTTTTGCATGAAAACTCATTCCTGGTGGAACTTCATAGCAAAGTACAAAGTTCGTTTTGGATGGATCAATTTAGTTGAAATAGACAGTTTTTGCATGAAAACTCATTCCTGGTGGAACTTCATAGCAAAGTACAAAGTTCGTTTTGGATGGATCAATTTAGTTGAAATAGACAGTTTTTGCATGAAAACTCATTCCTGGTGGAACTTCATAGCAAAGTACAAAGTTCGTTTTGGATGGACAAAGTTAGTTGAAATAGACAGTTTTTGCATGAAAACTCATTCCTGGTGGAACTTCATAGCAAAGTACAAAGTTCGTTTTGGATGGACAAAGTTAGTTGAAATAGACAGTTTTTGCATGAAAACTCATTCCTGGTGGAACTTCATAGCAAAGTACAAAGTTCGTTTTGGATGGATCAATTTAGTTGAAATAGACAGTTTTTGCATGAAAACTCATTCCTGGTGGAACTTCATAGCAAAGTACAAAGTTCGTTTTGGATGGACGAATTAAGTTGAAATAGACAGTTTTTGCATGAAAACTCATTCCTGGTGGAACTTCATAGCAAAGTACAAAGTTCGTTTTGGATGGACAAAGTTAGTTGAAATAGACAGTTTTTGCATGAAAACTCATTCCTGGTGGAACTTCATAGCAAAGTACAAAGTTCGTTTTGGATGGATCAATTTAGTTGAAATAGACAGTTTTTGCATGAAAACTCATTCCTGGTGGAACTTCATAGCAAAGTACAAAGTTCGTTTTGGATGGACAAAGTTAGTTGAAATAGACAGTTTTTGCATGAAAACTCATTCCTGGTGGAACTTCATAGCAAAGTACAAAGTTCGTTTTGGATGGATCAATTTAGTTGAAATAGACAGTTTTTGCATGAAAACTCATTCCTGGTGGAACTTCATAGCAAAGTACAAAGTTCGTTTTGGATGGACGAATTAAGTTGAAATAGACAGTTTTTGCATGAAAACTCATTCCTGGTGGAACTTCATAGCAAAGTACAAAGTTCGTTTTGGATGGACAAAGTTAGTTGAAATAGACAGTTTTTGCATGAAAACTCATTCCTGGTGGAACTTCATAGCAAAGTACAAAGTTCGTTTTGGATGGATCAATTTAGTTGAAATAGACAGTTTTTGCATGAAAACTCATTCCTGGTGGAACTTCATAGCAAAGTACAAAGTTCGTTTTGGATGGACGAATTAAGTTGAAATAGACAGTTTTTGCATGAAAACTCATTCCTGGTGGAACTTCATAGCAAAGTACAAAGTTCGTTTTGGATGGACAAAGTTAGTTGAAATAGACAGTTTTTGCATGAAAACTCATTCCTGGTGGAACTTCATAGCAAAGTACAAAGTTCGTTTTGGATGGACAAAGTTAGTTGAAATAGACAGTTTTTGCATGAAAACTCATTCCTGGTGGAACTTCATAGCAAAGTACAAAGTTCGTTTTGGATGGACAAAGTTAGTTGAAATAGACAGTTTTTGCATGAAAACTCATTCCTGGTGGAACTTCATAGCAAAGTACAAAGTTCGTTTTGGATGGACAAAGTTAGTTGAAATAGACAGTTTTTGCATGAAAACTCATTCCTGGTGGAACTTCATAGCAAAGTACAAAGTTCGTTTTGGATGGATCAATTTAGTTGAAATAGACAGTTTTTGCATAAAAACTCATTCCTGGTGGAACTTCATAGCAAAGTACAAAGTTCGTTTTGGATGGATCAATTTAGTTGAAATAGACAGTTTTTGCATGAAAACTCATTCCTGGTGGAACTTCATAGCAAAGTACAAAGTTCGTTTTGGATGGACAAAGTTAGTTGAAATAGACAGTTTTTGCATGAAAACTCATTCCTGGTGGAACTTCATAGCAAAGTACAAAGTTCGTTTTGGATGGACAAAGTTAGTTGAAATAGACAGTTTTTGCATGAAAACTCATTCCTGGTGGAACTTCATAGCAAAGTACAAAGTTCGTTTTGGATGGATCAATTTAGTTGAAATAGACAGTTTTTGCATGAAAACTCATTCCTGGTGGAACTTCATAGCAAAGTACAAAGTTCGTTTTGGATGGACAAAGTTAGTTGAAATAGACAGTTTTTGCATGAAAACTCATTCCTGGTGGAACTTCATAGCAAAGTACAAAGTTCGTTTTGGATGGACAAAGTTAGTTGAAATAGACAGTTTTTGCATGAAAACTCATTCCTGGTGGAACTTCATAGCAAAGTACAAAGTTCGTTTTGGATGGACAAAGTTAGTTGAAATAGACAGTTTTTGCATGAAAACTCATTCCTGGTGGAACTTCATAGCAAAGTACAAAGTTCGTTTTGGATGGACAAAGTTAGTTGAAATAGACAGTTTTTGCATGAAAACTCATTCCTGGTGGAACTTCATAGCAAAGTACAAAGTTCGTTTTGGATGGACGAATTAAGTTGAAATAGACAGTTTTTGCATGAAAACTCATTCCTGGTGGAACTTCATAGCAAAGTACAAAGTTCGTTTTGGATGGACAAAGTTAGTTGAAATAGACAGTTTTTGCATGAAAACTCATTCCTGGTGGAACTTCATAGCAAAGTACAAAGTTCGTTTTGGATGGACAAAGTTAGTTGAAATAGACAGTTTTTGCATGAAAACTCATTCCTGGTGGAACTTCATAGCAAAGTACAAAGTTCGTTTTGGATGGACAAAGTTAGTTGAAATAGACAGTTTTTGCATGAAAACTCATTCCTGGTGGAACTTCATAGCAAAATACAAAGTTCGTTTTGGATGGACAAAGTTAGTTGAAATAGACAGTTTTTGCATGAAAACTCATTCCTGGTGGAACTTCATAGCAAAGTACAAAGTTCGTTTTGGATGGACAAAGTTAGTTGAAATAGACAGTTTTTGCATGAAAACTCATTCCTGGTGGAACTTCATAGCAAAGTACAAAGTTCGTTTTGGATGGACGAATTAAGTTGAAATAGACAGTTTTTGCATGAAAACTCATTCCTGGTGGAACTTCATAGCAAAGTACAAAGTTCGTTTTGGATGGACAAACTTAGTTGAAATAGACAGTTTTTGCATGAAAACTCATTCCTGGTGGAACTTCATAGCAAAGTACAAAGTTCGTTTTGGATGGACAAAGTTAGTTGAAATAGACAGTTTTTGCATGAAAACTCATTCCTGGTGGAACTTCATAGCAAAGTACAAAGTTCGTTTTGGATGGACGAATTAAGTTGAAATAGACAGTTTTTGCATAAAAACTCATTCCTGGTGGAACTTCATAGCAAAGTACAAAGTTCGTTTTGGATGGACAAAGTTAGTTGAAATAGACAGTTTTTGCATGAAAACTCATTCCTGGTGGAACTTCATAGCAAAGTACAAAGTTCGTTTTGGATGGACAAAGTTAGTTGAAATAGACAGTTTTTGCATGAAAACTCATTCCTGGTGGAACTTCATAGCAAAGTACAAAGTTCGTTTTGGATGGACGAATTAAGTTGAAATAGACAGTTTTTGCATGAAAACTCATTCCTGGTGGAACTTCATAGCAAAGTACAAAGTTCGTTTTGGATGGACAAAGTTAGTTGAAATAGACAGTTTTTGCATGAAAACTCATTCCTGGTGGAACTTCATAGCAAAGTACAAAGTTCGTTTTGGATGGACAAAGTTAGTTGAAATAGACAGTTTTTGCATGAAAACTCATTCCTGGTGGAACTTCATAGCAAAGTACAAAGTTCGTTTTGGATGGACAAAGTTAGTTGAAATAGACAGTTTTTGCATGAAAACTCATTCCTGGTGGAACTTCATAGCAAAGTACAAAGTTCGTTTTGGATGGACAAAGTTAGTTGAAATAGACAGTTTTTGCATGAAAACTCATTCCTGGTGGAACTTCATAGCAAAGTACAAAGTTCGTTTTGGATGGACAAAGTTAGTTGAAATAGACAGTTTTTGCATGAAAACTCATTCCTGGTGGAACTTCATAGCAAAGTACAAAGTTCGTTTTGGATGGACAAAGTTAGTTGAAATAGACAGTTTTTGCATGAAAACTCATTCCTGGTGGAACTTCATAGCAAAGTACAAAGTTCGTTTTGGATGGACGAATTAAGTTGAAATAGACAGTTTTTGCATGAAAACTCATTCCTGGTGGAACTTCATAGCAAAGTACAAAGTTCGTTTTGGATGGACGAATTAAGTTGAAATAGACAGTTTTTGCATGAAAACTCATTCCTGGTGGAACTTCATAGCAAAGTACAAAGTTCGTTTTGGATGGACAAAGTTAGTTGAAATAGACAGTTTTTGCATGAAAACTCATTCCTGGTGGATTTTCATAGCAAAGTACAAAGTTCGTTTTGGATGGACAAAGTTAGTTGAAATAGACAGTTTTTGCATGAAAACTCATTCCTGGTGGAACTTCATAGCAAAGTACAAAGTTCGTTTTGGATGGACAAAGTTAGTTGAAATAGACAGTTTTTGCATAAAAACTCATTCCTGGTGGAACTTCATAGCAAAGTACAAAGTTCGTTTTGGATGGACAAAGTTAGTTGAAATAGACAGTTTTTGCATGAAAACTCATTCCTGGTGGAACTTCATAGCAAAGTACAAAGTTCGTTTTGGATGGACAAAGTTAGTTGAAATAGACAGTTTTTGCATGAAAACTCATTCCTGGTGGAACTTCATAGCAAAGTACAAAGTTCGTTTTGGATGGACGAATTAAGTTGAAATAGACAGTTTTTGCATAAAAACTCATTCCTGGTGGAACTTCATAGCAAAGTACAAAGTTCGTTTTGGATGGACAAAGTTAGTTGAAATAGACAGTTTTTGCATGAAAACTCATTCCTGGTGGAACTTCATAGCAAAGTACAAAGTTCGTTTTGGATAGACGAATTAAGTTGAAATAGACAGTTTTTGCATAAAAACTCATTCCTGGTGGAACTTCATAGCAAAGTACAAAGTTCGTTTTGGATGGACAAAGTTAGTTAAAAAAGACAGTTTTTGCATGAAAACTCATTCCTGGTGGAACTTCATAGCAAAATACAAAGTTCGTTTTGGATGGACGAATTAAGTTGAAATAGACAGTTTTTGCATGAAAACTCATTCCTGGTGGAACTTCATAGCAAAGTACAAAGTTCGTTTTGGATGGACGTATTAAGTTGAAATAGACAGTTTTTGCATGAAAACTCATTCCTGGTGGAACTTCATAGCAAAGTACAAAGTTCGTTTTGGATGGACAAAGTTAGTTGAAATAGACAGTTTTTGCATGAAAACTCATTCCTGGTGGAACTTCATAGCAAAGTACAAAGTTCGTTTTGGATGGACAAAGTTAGTTGAAATAGACAGTTTTTGCATGAAAACTCATTCCTGGTGGAACTTCATAGCAAAGTACAAAGTTCGTATCGGATGGACGAAATTAGTTGAAATAGACAGTTTTTGCATGAAAACTCATTCCTGGTGGAACTTCATCGCAAAGTACAAAGTTCGTTTTGGATGGACAAAGTTAGTTGAAATAGACAGTTTTTGCATGAAAACTCATTCCTGGTGGAACTTCATAGCAAAGTACAAAGTTCGTTTTGGATGGACAAAGTTAGTTGAAATAGACAGTTTTTGCATGAAAACTCATTCCTGGTGGAACTTCATAGCAAAATACAAAGTTCGTTTTGGATGGACGAATTAAGTTGAAATAGACAGTTTTTGCATGAAAACTCATTCCTGGTGGAACTTCATAGCAAAGTACAAAGTTCGTTTTGGATGGACGAATTAAGTTGAAATAGACAGTTTTTGCATGAAAACTCATTCCTGGTGGAACTTCATAGCAAAGTACAAAGTTCGTTTTGGATGGACGAATTAAGTTGAAATAGACAGTTTTTGCATAAAAACTCATTCCTGGTGGAACTTCATAGCAAAGTACAAAGTTCGTTTTGGATGGACAAAGTTAGTTGAAATAGACAGTTTTTGCATGAAAACTCATTCCTGGTGGAACTTCATAGCAAAGTACAAAGTTCGTTTTGGATAGACGAATTAAGTTGAAATAGACAGTTTTTGCATAAAAACTCATTCCTGGTGGAACTTCATAGCAAAGTACAAAGTTCGTTTTGGATGGACAAAGTTAGTTAAAAAAGACAGTTTTTGCATGAAAACTCATTCCTGGTGGAACTTCATAGCAAAATACAAAGTTCGTTTTGGATGGACGAATTAAGTTGAAATAGACAGTTTTTGCATGAAAACTCATTCCTGGTGGAACTTCATAGCAAAGTACAAAGTTCGTTTTGGATGGACGAATTAAGTTGAAATAGACAGTTTTTGCATGAAAACTCATTCCTGGTGGAACTTCATAGCAAAGTACAAAGTTCGTTTTGGATGGACAAAGTTAGTTGAAATAGACAGTTTTTGCATGAAAACTCATTCCTGGTGGAACTTCATAGCAAAGTACAAAGTTCGTTTTGGATGGACAAAGTTAGTTGAAATAGACAGTTTTTGCATGAAAACTCATTCCTGGTGGAACTTCATAGCAAAGTACAAAGTTCGTATCGGATGGACGAAATTAGTTGAAATAGACAGTTTTTGCATGAAAACTCATTCCTGGTGGAACTTCATCGCAAAGTACAAAGTTCGTTTTGGATGGACAAAGTTAGTTGAAATAGACAGTTTTTGCATGAAAACTCATTCCTGGTGGAACTTCATAGCAAAGTACAAAGTTCGTTTTGGATGGACAAAGTTAGTTGAAATAGACAGTTTTTGCATGAAAACTCATTCCTGGTGGAACTTCATAGCAAAGTACAAAGTTCGTTTTGGATGGATCAATTTAGTTGAAATAGACAGTTTTTGCATGAAAACTCATTCCTGGTGGAACTTCATAGCAAAGTACAAAGTTCGTTTTGGATGGACAAAGTTAGTTGAAATAGACAGTTTTTGCATGAAAACTCATTCCTGGTGGAACTTCATAGCAAAGTACAAAGTTCGTTTTGGATGGACAAAGTTAGTTGAAATAGACAGTTTTTGCATGAAAACTCATTCCTGGTGGAACTTCATAGCAAAGTACAAAGTTCGTTTTGGATGGACAAAGTTAGTTTAAATAGACAGTTTTTGCATGAAAACTCATTCCTGGTGGAACTTCATAGCAAAGTACAAAGTTCGTTTTGGATGGACAAAGTTAGTTGAAATAGACAGTTTTTGCATGAAAACTCATTCCTGGTGGAACTTCATAGCAAAGTACAAAGTTCGTTTTGGATGGACAAAGTTAGTTGAAATAGACAGTTTTTGCATGAAAACTCATTCCTGGTGGAACTTCATAGCAAAGTACAAAGTTCGTTTTGGATGGATCAATTTAGTTGAAATAGACAGTTTTTGCATGAAAACTCATTCCTGGTGGAACTTCATAGCAAAGTACAAAGTTCGTTTTGGATGGACAAAGTTAGTTGAAATAGACAGTTTTTGCATGAAAACTCATTCCTGGTGGAACTTCATAGCAAAGTACAAAGTTCGTTTTGGATGGACAAAGTTAGTTGAAATAGACAGTTTTTGCATGAAAACTCATTCCTGGTGGAACTTCATAGCAAAGTACAAAGTTCGTTTTGGATGGACAAAGTTAGTTGAAATAGACAGTTTTTGCATGAAAACTCATTCCTGGTGGAACTTCATAGCAAAGTACAAAGTTCGTTTTGGATGGACAAAGTTAGTTGAAATAGACAGTTTTTGCATAAAAACTCATTCCTGGTGGAACTTCATAGCAAAGTACAAAGTTCGTTTTGGATGGACAAAGTTAGTTGAAATAGACAGTTTTTGCATGAAAACTCATTCCTGGTGGAACTTCATAGCAAAGTACAAAGTTCGTTTTGGATGGATCAATTTAGTTGAAATAGACAGTTTTTGCATGAAAACTCATTCCTGGTGGAACTTCATAGCAAAGTACAAAGTTCGTTTTGGATGGACAAAGTTAGTTGAAATAGACAGTTTTTGCATGAAAACTCATTCCTGGTGGAACTTCATAGCAAAGTACAAAGTTCGTTTTGGATGGACAAAGTTAGTTGAAATAGACAGTTTTTGCATGAAAACTCATTCCTGGTGGAACTTCATAGCAAAGTACAAAGTTCGTTTTGGATGGACAAAGTTAGTTGAAATAGACAGTTTTTGCATGAAAACTCATTCCTGGTGGAACTTCATAGCAAAGTACAAAGTTCGTTTTGGATGGATCAATTTAGTTGAAATAGACAGTTTTTGCATGAAAACTCATTCCTGGTGGAACTTCATAGCAAAGTACAAAGTTCGTTTTGGATGGACGAATTAAGTTGAAATAGACAGTTTTTGCATGAAAACTCATTCCTGGTGGAACTTCATAGCAAAGTACAAAGTTCGTTTTGGATGGACAAAGTTAGTTGAAATAGACAGTTTTTGCATGAAAACTCATTCCTGGTGGAACTTCATAGCAAAGTACAAAGTTCGTTTTAGATGGACAAAGTTAGTTGAAATAGACAGTTTTTGCATGAAAACTCATTCCTGGTGGAACTTCATAGCAAAGAACAAAGTTCGTTTTGGATGGATCAATTTAGTTGAAATAGACAGTTCTTGCATGAAAACTCATTCCTGGTAGAACTTCATAGCAAAGTACAAAGTTCGTTTTAGATGGACAAAGTTAGTTGAAATAGACAGTTTTTGCATGAAAACTCATTCCTGGTGGAACTTCATAGCAAAGTACAAAGTTCGTTTTGGATGGATCAATTTAGTTGAAATAGACAGTTTTTGTATGAAAACTCATTCCTGGTGGAACTTCATAGCAAAGTACAAAGTTCGTTTTGGATGGACGAATTAAGTTGAAATAGACAGTTTTTGCATGAAAACTCATTCCTGGTGGAACTTCATAGCAAAGTACAAAGTTCGTTTTGGATGGATCAATTTAGTTGAAATAGACAGTTCTTGCATGAAAACTCATTCCTGGTAGAACTTCATAGCAAAGTACAAAGTTCGTTTTAGATGGACAAAGTTAGTTGAAATAGACAGTTTTTGCATGAAAACTCATTCCTGGTGGAACTTCATAGCAAAGTACAAAGTTCGTTTTGGATGGACAAAGTTAGTTGAAATAGACAGTTTTTGCATAAAAACTCATTCCTGGTGGAACTTCATAGCAAAGTACAAAGTTCGTTTTGGATGGACGAATTAAGTTGAAATAGACAGTTTTTGCATGAAAACTCATTCCTGGCGGAACTTCATAGCAAAGTACAAAGTTCGTTTTGGATGGACGAATTAAGTTGAAATAGACAGTTTTTGCATAAAAACTCATTCCTGGTAGAACTTCATAGCAAAGTACAAAGTTCGTTTTGGATGGACGAATTAAAATGAAATAGACAGTTTTTGCATAAAAACTCATTCCTGGTAGAACTCATAGCAAAGTACAAAGTTCGTTTTGGATGGACGAATTAAGTTGAAATAGACAGTTTTTGCATAAAAACGCATTCCTGGTGGAACTCCATAGCAAAGTACAAAGTTCGTTTTGGATGGACGAATTAAGTTGAAATAGACAGTTTTTGCATAAAAACTCATTCCTGGTAGAACTCATAGCAAAGTACAAAGTTCGTTTTGGATGGACGAATTAAGTTGAAATAGACAGTTTTTGCATAAAAACTCATTCCTGGTAGAACTTCATAGCAAAGTACAAAGTTCGTTTTGGATGGACGAATTAAGTTGAAATAGACAGTTTTTGCATAAAAACTCATTCCTGGTGGAACTTCATAGCAAAGTACAAAGTTCGTTTTGGATGGACGAATTGAGTTGAAATAGACAGTTTTTGCATACAAACTCATTCCTGGTAGAACTTCATAGCAAAGTACAAAGTTCGTTTTGGATGGACGAATTAAGTTGAAATAGACAGTTTTTGCATAAAAACTCATTCCTGGTGGAACTCCATAGCAAAGTACAAAGTTCGTTTTGGATGGACGAATTAAGTTGAAATAGACAGTTTTTGCATAAAAACTCATTCCTGGTGGAACTTCATAGCAAAGTACAAAGTTCGTTTTGGATGGACGAATTGAGTTGAAATAGACAGTTTTTGCATAAAAACTCATTCCTGGTGGAACTTCATAGCAAAGTACAAAGTTCGTTTTGGATGGACGAATTAAGTTGAAATAGACAGTTTTTGCATAAAAACTCATTCCTGGTTGAACTTCATAGCAAAGTACAAAGTTCGTTTTGGATGGACGAATTGAGTTGAAATAGACAGTTTTTGCATACAAACTCATTCCTGGTAGAACTTCATAGCAAAGTACAAAGTTCATTTTGGATGGACGAATTAAGTTGAAATAGACAGTTTTTGCATAAAAACTCATTCCTGGTGGAACTCCATAGCAAAGTACAAAGTTCGTTTTGGATGGACGAATTAAGTTGAAATAGACAGTTTTTGCATGAAAACTCATTCCTGGTGGAACTTCATAGCAAAGTACAAAGTTCGTTTTGGATGGACAAAGTTAGTTGAAATAGACAGTTTTTGCATGAAAACTCATTCCTGGTGGAACTTCATAGCAAAGTACAAAGTTCGTTTTGGATGGACGAATTAAGTTGAAATAGACAGGTTTTGTATGAAAACTCATTCCTGGTGGAACTTCATAGCAAAGTACAAAGTTCGAATCAGATGGACGAATTAAGTTGAAATAGACAGTTTTTGCATGAAAACTCATTCCTGGTGGAACTTCATAGCAAAGTACAAAGTTCGTTTTGGATGGACAAAGTTAGTTGAAATAGACAGTTTTTGCATAAAAACTCATTCCTGGTGGAACTTCATAGCAAAGTACAAAGTTCGTTTTGGATGGATCAATTTAGTTGAAATAGACAGTTTTTGTATGAAAACTCATTCCTGGTGGAACTTCATAGCAAAGTACAAAGTTCGTTTTGGATGGACAAAGTTAGTTGAAATAGACAGTTTTTGCATGAAAACTCATTCCTGGTGGAACTTCATAGCAAAGTACAAAGTTCGTTTTGGATGGACGAATTAAGTTGAAATAGACAGTTATTGTTTGAAAACTCATTCCTGGTGGAACTTCATAGCAAAGTACAAAGTTCGTTTTGGATGGACGAATTAAGTTGAAATAGACAGGTTTTGCATGAAAACTCATTCCTGGTGGAACTTCATAGCAAAGTACAAAGTTCGTTTTGGATGGACAAAGTTAGTTGAAATAGACAGTTTTTGCATAAAAACTCATTCCTGGTGGAACTTCATATTAAAGTACAAAGTTCGTTTTGGATGGATCAATTTAGTTGAAATAGACAGTTTTTGCATAAAAACTCATTCCTGGTGGAACTTCATAGCAAAGTACAAAGTTCGTTTTGGATGGACAAAGTTAGTTGAAATAGACAGTTTTTGCATGAAAACTCATTCCTGGTGGAACTTCATAGCAAAGTACAAAGTTCGTTTTGGATGGACGAATTAAGTTGAAATAGACAGTTTTTGCATAAAAACTCATTCCTGGTAGAACTTCATAGCAAAGTACAAAGTTCGTTTTGGATGGACGAAATAAGTTGAAATAGAAAGTTTTTGCATAAAAACTCATTCCTGGTGGAACTCCATAGCAAAGTACAAAGTTCGTTTTGGATGGACGAATTAAGTTGAAATAGACAGTTTTTGCATAAAAACTCATTCCTGGTGGAACTTCATAGCAAAGTACAAAGTTCGTTTTGGATGGACGAATTAAGTTGAAATAGACAGTTTTTGCATAAAAACTCATTCCTGGTGGAACTTCATAGCAAAGTACAAAGTTCGTTTTGGATGGACAAAGTTAGTTGAAATAGACAGTTTTTGCATGAAAACTCATTCCTGGTGGAACTTCATAGCAAAGTACAAAGTTCGTTTTGGATGGACGAATTAAGTTGAAATAGACAGGTTTTGTATGAAAACTCATTCCTGGTGGAACTTCATAGCAAAGTACAAAGTTCGAATCAGATGGACGAATTAAGTTGAAATAGACAGTTTTTGCATGAAAACTCATTCCTGGTGGAACTTCATAGCAAAGTACAAAGTTCGTTTTGGATGGACAAAGTTAGTTGAAATAGACAGTTTTTGCATAAAAACTCATTCCTGGTGGAACTTCATAGCAAAGTACAAAGTTCGTTTTGGATGGATCAATTTAGTTGAAATAGACAGTTTTTGCATAAAAACTCATTCCTGGTGGAACTTCATAGCAAAGTACAAAGTTCGTTTTGGATGGATCAATTTAGTTGAAATAGACAGTTTTTGCATGAAAACTCATTCCTGGTGGAACTTCATAGCAAAGTACAAAGTTCGTTTTGGATGGACAAAGTTAGTTGAAATAGACAGTTTTTGCATGAAAACTCATTCCTGGTGGAACTTCATAGCAAAGTACAAAGTTCGTTTTGGATGGACGAATTAAGTTGAAATAGACAGGTTTTGTATGAAAACTCATTCCTGGTGGAACTTCATAGCAAAGTACAAAGTTCGTTTTGGATGGACGAATTGAGTTGAAATAGACAGTTTTTGCATACAAACTCATTCCTGGTAGAACTTCATAGCAAAGTACAAAGTTCGTTTTGGATGGACGAATTAAGTTGAAATAGACAGTTTTTGCATAAAAACTCATTCCTGGTGGAACTCCATAGCAAAGTACAAAGTTCGTTTTGGATGGACGAATTAAGTTGAAATAGACAGTTTTTGCATAAAAACTCATTCCTGGTGGAACTTCATAGCAAAGTACAAAGTTCGTTTTGGATGGACAAAGTTAGTTGAAATAGACAGTTTTTGCATGAAAACTCATTCCTGGTGGAACTTCATAGCAAAGTACAAAGTTCGTTTTGGATGGACGAATTAAGTTGAAATAGACAGGTTTTGTATGAAAACTCATTCCTGGTGGAACTTCATAGCAAAGTACAAAGTTCGAATCAGATGGACGAATTAAGTTGAAATAGACAGTTTTTGCATGAAAACTCATTCCTGGTGGAACTTCATAGCAAAGTACAAAGTTCGTTTTGGATGGACAAAGTTAGTTGAAATAGACAGTTTTTGCATAAAAACTCATTCCTGGTGGAACTTCATAGCAAAGTACAAAGTTCGTTTTGGATGGATCAATTTAGTTGAAATAGACAGTTTTTGCATAAAAACTCATTCCTGGTGGAACTTCATAGCAAAGTACAAAGTTCGTTTTGGATGGACAAAGTTAGTTGAAATAGACAGTTTTTGCATGAAAACTCATTCCTGGTGGAACTTCATAGCAAAGTACAAAGTTCGTTTTGGATGGACAAAGTTAGTTGAAATAGACAGTTTTTGCATGAAAACTCATTCCTGGTGGAACTTCATAGCAAAGTACAAAGTTCGTTTTGGATGGACAAAGTTAGTTGAAATAGACAGTTTTTGCATGAAAACTCATTCCTGGTGGAACTTCATAGCAAAGTACAAAGTTCGTTTTGGATGGACAAAGTTAGTTGAAATAGACAGTTTTTGCATGAAAACTCATTCCTGGTGGAACTTCATAGCAAAGTACAAAGTTCGTTTTGGATGGACAAAGTTAGTTGAAATAGACAGTTTTTGCATGAAAACTCATTCCTGGTGGAACTTCATAGCAAAGTACAAAGTTCGTTTTGGATGGATCAATTTAGTTGAAATAGACAGTTTTTGCATGAAAACTCATTCCTGGTGGAACTTCATAGCAAAGTACAAAGTTCGTTTTGGATGGACAAAGTTAGTTGAAATAGACAGTTTTTGCATGAAAACTCATTCCTGGTGGAACTTCATAGCAAAGTACAAAGTTCGTTTTGGATGGACGAATTAAGTTGAAATAGACAGTTTTTGCATGAAAACTCATTCCTGGTGGAACTTCATAGCAAAGTACAAAGTTCGTTTTGGATGGATCAATTCAGTTGAAATAGACAGTTTTTGCATGAAAACTCATTCCTGGTGGAACTTCATAGCAAAGTACAAAGTTCGTTTTGGATGGACGAATTAAGTTGAAATAGACAGTTTTTGCATAAAAACTCATTCCTGGTGGAACTTCATAGCAAAGTACAAAGTTCGTTTTGGATGGACAAAGTTAGTTGAAATAGACAGTTTTTGCATGAAAACTCATTCCTGGTGGAACTTCATAGCAAAGTACAAAGTTCGTTTTGGATGGATCAATTCAGTTGAAATAGACAGTTTTTGCATGAAAACTCATTCCTGGTGGAACTTCATAGCAAAGTACAAAGTTCGTTTTGGATGGACGAATTAAGTTGAAATAGACAGTTTTTGCATGAAAACTCATTCCTGGTGGAACTTCATAGCAAAGTACAAAGTTCGTTTTGGATGGACAAAGTTAGTTGAAATAGACAGTTTTTGCATGAAAACTCATTCCTGGTGGAACTTCATAGCAAAGTACAAAGTTCGTTTTGGATGGATCAATTTAGTTGAAATAGACAGTTTTTGCATGAAAACTCATTCCTGGTGGAACTTCATAGCAAAGTACAAAGTTCGTTTTGGATGGATCAATTTAGTTGAAATAGACAGTTTTTGCATGAAAACTCATTCCTGGTGGAACTTCATAGCAAAGTACAAAGTTCGTTTTGGATGGACAAAGTTAGTTGAAATAGACAGTTTTTGCATGAAAACTCATTCCTGGTGGAACTTCATAGCAAAGTACAAAGTTCGTTTTGGATGGACAAAGTTAGTTGAAGTAGACAGTTTTTGCATAAAAACTCATTCCTGGTGGAACTTCATAGCAAAGTACAAAGTTCGTTTTGGATGGATCAATTTAGTTGAAATAGACAGTTTTTGCATGAAAACTCATTCCTGGTGGAACTTAATAGCAAAGTACAAAGTTCGTTTTGGATGGATCAATTTAGTAGAAATAGACAGTTTTTGCATGAAAACTCATTCCTGGTGGAACTTCATAGCAAAGTACAAAGTTCGTTTTGGATGGACAAAGTTAGTTGAAATAGACAGTTTTTGCATGAAAACTCATTCCTGGTGGAACTTCATAGCAAAGTACAAAGTTCGTTTTGGATGGATCAATTTAGTTGAAATAGACAGTTGTTGAGTGAATTATTGCGCTGTGGAGCGAGAGAGAGAAATTATTATTATTATAGATGAATTATTGCGTTTTTATAGCAACTACTATCGAACTCGTCGACCAGCGAACTTAAACAGTCGACCAGCGAACTTAGTTGTATTTGTTAGAAATAATCGAGAGTAGTCATCGTTATACATACGAACCTGAAAGCACGCAGTTTTGGCTATTATTACAAAGTTGAGAAAACTCGTGTTTTACCCTACATTTTTTGGTCCTTCGAACCGGATAGCGATGACAATGAAGACGTTGTTACTAAAGAGAGTGTTATTAGACGAGCGGGTGCAGAATTTAAAGGAAATAACACACCTGTTAGTAGCATCCGAATACGACGGAGTGAGAGTGAACGTGAATCTACAAAAGGCTGATGACCTCTGGAATCGATACGAGCATCTGCAGGGGCAAATCATCGAAAAGTGTGCCACAGAAGACGAACGCAGTGATTTAATTTCGCACCAGGCGAAATTCGAAGAGAGTATCGCTGACATCAAAACGGCTTTACTAACAATGACCAATCGTTTCAGCTCGCTACCCCATGGTCCACCAAACGGCGTACAAAATGGTGCAGACGCCATCCAGTTATTAGCTGAACAGCAAGCAGAGTTCTTACGCGTGATGTCGAACACATTTCATCCACATGCAGAGTCAACTACCGTCAGCAGCAATATTACCGTTCCCCGTAGTGATTTAAAGCTGCCTCGCATGAACCTGCCGAAGTTTGACGGAGATATATTGCAATGGGCCTCATTTCACGATTTATTCGACAGTGCGATTCATCGAAACAGTTCATTGCAAGACAGCCAAAAATTATATTTTTTGAAAACAAATTTGTCAGGAGAAGCTGCTGCATTGATATCGCACCTGAAGATAGAAGACGGTAATTACGAGCCAGCGATGGAGAAATTGAAGCAACGTTACGATAAACCATTGGAAGCTGCTGCCAAACATATAGATCGTTTCCTGAATCAGACACCAATGACCAAACCATCCGCTGACGGCTTACGGCTGTTGCACGATGTATCGGATGAGGTGGTACGCGCATTGGGTGCAATGCAACTAGACAGTCGAGACATTTGGCTAGTTCATATACTGGTGAACAAACTTGATTCAGAAACGAAGCAACTTTGGTGCCAAAAGCGAGCAGAATGCAGAGACGATGAATTAACGCTAGCAACATTTTTGAAATTCATCGATGACCAAAGCTCAGCTTTATTGATGGCACAGACAAACCATGCGAACCCAAGACACGAGAAACGTGAATTATCCAAAGGTGTAACTCTTGTTACTAATGTTAACAACGAAACGGCCAGAGGATGTGAAATTTGCCAAGCATCACATGTTACTTCAAACTGTGACAAGTTCAGATCGATGAACGTATCAGAACGAATTAACGTGGTGAAGTCTTTGGGTTTATGTTTCAATTGCCTTCTTAAAGGACATCGTTCGACCGACTGTAAGTCAATTTACAATTGCCGATCATGTCGGAAGCGACATCACACAATGTTACACCAACTAAATGCTGAGA
This sequence comes from Anopheles moucheti, assembly GCF_943734755.1. Lineage (NCBI taxonomy): Eukaryota > Metazoa > Arthropoda > Insecta > Diptera > Culicidae > Anopheles > Anopheles moucheti. The sequence continues at coordinate 204,731 of NW_026453654.1, forward strand.
GAGTAGTAACACCAATTAATGAAACGCAACACCGAACACATGCAGAAATTAAACCTCGTAATGAAGCTAAATTCACTAGTGGCAATGTTCATGAGAGAGCTACACTTAATGCATCACAAACACTAACTGACGCCACGAAGCAAGTATTATTATCCACTGCAATAGTAAAGGTTTGCGACAAAAGGGGTAACTCGTACCTGTGCAGGGCGCTGTTAGATTCGGGATCGCAGATGAATTTCATAACTACACGTTTGGCAGATTTAATTAACCAACAAAGAAAAAACGTCGATTTCATTGTTAGTGGCTTCAACGGAACTCAGGTTAAAATTAACCAGGAAATGAACGTGAAAGTAGCGTCATGTGTTGGAAACTATGTGTTCGATGTTAACGTGCTGATCACTCCTAAGATTACTACAGACTTACCACAAAGTTCATTTGATGTAGCCAAATGGCACATTCCAGAAGATGTAGAGTTAGCAGACCCTACATTCAACACAAGAGGTAGAGTGGATTTGTTAATCGGTTCAGAATGGTTTTGGCAATTGATTAAACCTAATCAAGTGAAGATGGGAGACAACCTTCCAATACTGACCAATACAACGTTAGGATGGACAGCAGGAGGAGTGATTAATACTGGTATCCAAGTAATTGCCAAGACATTTTGCCAAACGACCAACGATACGTTAGCTGATATACTTACAAAGTTCTACAAGATTGAAACTTGTGATGAAGATATTCCAACGCGAGACGACGATGAAACTATGGCACATTTTCAAAGTACATACCGTCGAGACACTGAAGGAAGATTTTGGGTTCGTCTTCCATTCAAACCCAACCGTGAGATTTTAGGCGATTCAAAGGAGATGGCCACGAAGCGGCTGATTACAATAGAAAGACGCCTAGCCAAGCAACCAGAACTACAGGAACAGTATTCCGGATTCATGCGTGAATATGCGGAATTAGGTCATATGAGGAAGGTTACAACGTCGGATGAAGACCTAAACGAAGTATATTATATACCGCATCATTTTGTACTGAAACCATCCAGCACAACGACTAAACTAAGAGTAGTTTTTGATGGATCGGCAACTAGTTCGAATGGTATAGCACTTAATAATGTGCTAAGAAAAGGTCCGACAGTTCAAAGAGAGCTCTGCTCTATATTGTTGAATTCCAGAAGTTTTCGCTACGCTATAACTGCTGACATACCAAAAATGTATCGCCAAATCCGGGTGTCTCCACCAGACACTCGCTTCCAGAGAATCCTGTGGCGATATTCTGCTGCACATCCAATTGAGGTGTATGAATTGGATACAGTAACATACGGATTAACGCCATCACCATTTCAAGCCACTATGGCGTTGATGCAGACAGCACTGGACCACAAGGATGAGTTCCCAGAGGCAGCTAAGGTACTGGAACAAAATACCTATGTTGATGACATTATTGCTGGTGAAAATGATTTGGAGCGAGCGTGCAAATTACAGAGTGATTTGGAGAAGATCCTGGCAAAGGCTTGTTTTGGCGCTCACAAATGGTGTTCTAATAGTAGAGAAGTGTTAAAGAATGTCGCAGAAAAGGATCGTGGTTACAAGTTGGACGTAATAGACAAAACCTCATCAATCTCAGTGAAAACGCTTGGTGTAGTGTGGAATCCTGTAGAAGATTGGTATTCATTTGACGTTACTTGCAGCCAAAGGGAGGCAAATACGAGACGGAAAATATTAAGTGAAGTGGCGAAAATCTACGATGTATTAGGACTTGTGGGCCCTGTGATAACGTTAGCAAAGTTAATACTTCGAGAAGTAAGTGAGTTACATACTGGATGGGATGAATTAGTGCCACAAGTTATAGTTGATAAATGGATTTGTTTACGTAATGAGTTAATCCATTTAAACCATCTGAAGGTGCCACGTTGGATTTTCGCGATTCATCCAAAGGTGATAGAGCTACATGGATTTGCAGATGCATCCGATAATGCGTATGGAGCCTGTGTGTATAGTCGCTGTATTGATGAAGAAAATGACATAAAGGTGAAACTTGTTTTTAGTAAATCGCGTCTACTGCCAACTAAAATACAGAAGCGAAAGGCTATCACGACACCGCGTGAAGAACTACTAGCAGCACAGTTACTAGCGCGATTGATCGATAAAGTGATAAGGGCGATTGATGTATCATTCGATATAGTGTGCTTATGGACAGATTCACAAATTGTAGAAGCATGGATTCGACATCCTCCTGAGGAACTACAACCATATGTTGCGAATCGTGTTCGGGATATTCAAAATATTACCAAAAACTATGTATGGCGTTATGTATCAACCAAGAACAATCCTGCAGATATTATCTCGCGTGGTGAAACCCCTAAACGATTAGTACAAAACATAAAGTGGTGGAGTGGTCCTAGTTTTCTAAGAACGACAAGCGCATTAGAAACCCAAGCGATTCCCGAGATGAACGTAAAGGTTCCAGAATTAAAATGTAAAGTGACATTGATGGCGACTACAGTGAAAGGGGTGAAGTTGAATTTTGAGTGTACCAATGATTACAAAAAACTTTTAAGATTCATGGCTTACCTTGTGCGTTTCACAAAATACATCGCGTGTAGAAGCAGTGATATAGTGAAAGATATACCAACGTCAGTGGAGGTAGAAAATGGGTTGAAAGTGATCGTGCGGTGCATTCAAAGGGAATCATTTGCGAGTGTATTTCGAGCTTTGGAAAATGGTAGTGCGAACCATGAATTGTTAAATATTAAGCCATTTATCGATCCTGTGGATGATATTTTGCGAGTTGGAGGAAGATTAAAGAGAGCGTGCATTCCCTATGATAGTAGGCATCAGATCGTACTACCAGCAAATCATAAGTTTGTTGAGATTCTTGTAAGACATTTACACGAAACGAACTTACATCTAGGACAACGGGGACTATTAGCCGTGGTACGTCAGCGATTTTGGCCGCTAAGAGTGAAATCGACCATACGAAAGGTCATTGCAAAGTGTGTTACATGTTACAAGGCGAACCCGACTACGATTCACCAATTGATGGGTGATTTACCATCATACAGAGTACAACCAGCTCCAGCATTTTATCAAAGTGGTGTAGATTTTGCTGGACCATTTGCAATCAAATCATGTGCAATTGGTAGAAGACCGTTAATCGTGAAGGCGTACGTGTGTTTATTTGTTTGTATGACAACTCGCGCAATACACCTCGAACTGGTATCAGATTTATCCACTGATGCATTTCTAGCCGCCCTTCGTCGTTTTATCAGCCGCAGAGGTCTTCCGCTTAAGATCTTTTCAGATAATGCTACAAATTTCGTTGGAGCACGAAATGAATTGGAGGAATTAGCCAACATGTTTGCTGATGAGGAAAATGCAAAGAAAATAATATACGAGTGCACCAGTCGTGGAATTGAGTGGTCGTTCATACCACCGCGGAGCCCCCATTTTGGAGGAATTTGGGAAGCTGGAGTTAAACAAGTAAAACACCATCTTACACGAATTGTAGGAGGCCATCGATTAACATATGAGGAACTGAATACGACTCTTACACAGATAGAAGCAGTGTTGAATTCGCGACCGTTAGTCCCGTGCTCTAATGATCCTTGTGACTTAACCGCCTTAACACCTGCACATTTCTTGATCGGTCGTGAAATGCAAACCTTAGCTGAACCATCATATTTAGATTTGAAACTGTCCAGACTATCTAGATGGCAATTAGTGCAAACAATGTTACAACAATTTTGGAAGAGATGGACTAGCGAATACCTTCCAGAGCTTCAGAATAGAGTGAAATGGAACGAAAGGATTCGAATCAATGAAGGTGCATTAGTCTTGATTAAGGAACAGAACTGCCCTCCCTTCCAATGGCCTTTAGGTAGAATCGTACAAGTACATCCTGGGCAAGATGGGCTGACCAGGGTAGTTACATTAAGAACTAATCGAGGAGAGTACAAACGAGCAATTTCGGAAATTTGTCTATTACCTGTATCATAGGAATAGGAATAGGAATTTAATTATTGAAATTAGAATTTCAACGCGGGGAGCATGAAAACTCATTCCTGGTGGAACTTCATAGCAAAGTACAAAGTTCGTTTTGGATGGACGAATTAAGTTGAAATAGACAGTTTTTGCATAAAAACTCATTCCTGGTGGAACTTCATAGCAAAGTACAAAGTTCGTTTTGGATGGACAAAGTTAGTTGAAATAGACAGTTTTTGCATGAAAACTCATTCCTGGTGGAACTTCATAGCAAAGTACAAAGTTCGTTTTGGATGGACGAATTAAGTTGAAATAGACAGTTTTTGCATAAAAACTCATTCCTGGTGGAACTTCATAGCAAAGTACAAAGTTCGTTTTGGATGGACAAAGTTAGTTGAAATAGACAGTTTTTGCATGACAACTCATTCCTGGTGGAACTTCATAGCAAAGTACAAAGTTCGTTTTGGATGGACAAAGTTAGTTGAAATAGACAGTTTTTGCATGAAAACTCATTCCTGGTGGAACTTCATAGCAAAGTACAAAGTTCGTTTTGGATGGACAAAGTTAGTTGAAATAGACAGTTTTTGCATGAAAACTCATTCCTGGTGGAACTTCATAGCAAAGTACAAAGTTCGTTTTGGATGGACAAAGTTAGTTGAAATAGACAGTTTTTGCATGAAAACTCATTCCTGGTGGAACTTCATAGCAAAGTACAAAGTTCGTTTTGGATGGATCAATTTAGTTGAAATAGACAGTTTTTGCATGAAAACTCATTCCTGGTGGAACTTCATAGCAAAGTACAAAGTTCGTTTTGGATGGATCAATTTAGTTGAAATAGACAGTTTTTGCATGAAAACTCATTCCTGGTGGAACTTCATAGCAAAGTACAAAGTTCGTTTTGGATGGACAAAGTTAGTTGAAATAGACAGTTTTTGCATGAAAACTCATTCCTGGTGGAACTTCATAGCAAAGAACAAAGTTCGTTTTGGATGGACAAAGTTAGTTGAAATAGACAGTTTTTGCATGAAAACTCATTCCTGGTGGAACTTCATAGCAAAGTACAAAGTTCGAATCGGATGGACGAATTAAGTTGAAATAGACAGTTTTTGCATGAAAACTCATTCCTGGTGGAACTTCATAGCAAAGTACAAAGTTCGTTTTGGATGGACAAAGTTAGTTGAAATAGACAGTTTTTATATGAAAACTCATTCCTGGTGGAACTTCATAGCAAAGTACAAAGTTCGAATCGGATGGACGAATTAAGTTGAAATAGACAGTTTTTGCATGAAAACTCATTCCTGGTGGAACTTCATAGCAAAGTACAAAGTTCGTTTTGGATGGACAAAGTTAGTTGAAATAGACAGTTTTTGCATAAAAACTCATTCCTGGTGGAACTTCAAGCAAAGTACAAAGTTCGTTTTGGATGGACAAAGTTAGTTGAAATAGACAGTTTTTATATGAAAACTCATTCCTGGTGGAACTTCATAGCAAAGTACAAAGTTCGAATCGGATTGACGAATTAAGTTGAAATAGACAGTTTTTGCATGAAAACTCATTCCTGGTGGAACTTCATAGCAAAGAACAAAGTTCGTTTTGGATGGATCAATTTAGTTGAAATAGCCAGTTTTTGCATGAAAACTCATTCCTGGTGGAACTTCATAGCAAAGTACAAAGTTCGAATCGGATGGACGAATTAAGTTGAAATAGACAGTTTTTGCATGAAAACTCATTCCTGGTGGAACTTCATAGCAAAGTACAAAGTTCGTTTTGGATGGACAAAGTTAGTTGAAATAGACAGTTTTTGCATGAAAACTCATTCCTGGTGGAACTTCATAGCAAAGTTCAAAGTTCGAATCGGATGGACGAATTAAGTTGAATTAGACAGTTTTTGCATGAAAACTCATTCCTGGTGGAACTTCATAGCAAAGTACAAAGTTCGTTTTGGATGGACAAAGTTAGTTGAAATAGACAGTTTTTGCATGAAAACTCATTCCTGGTGGAACTTCATAGCAAAGCACAAAGTTCGTTTTGGATGGACAAAGTTAGTTGAAATAGACAGTTTTTGCATAAAAACTCATTCCTGGTGGAACTTCATAGCAAAGTACAAAGTTCGTTTTGGATGGACAAAGTTAGTTGAAATAGACAGTTTTTGCATGAAAACTCATTCCTGGTGGAACTTCATAGCAAAGTACAAAGTTCGTTTTGGATGGACGAATTAAGTTGAAATAGACAGTTTTTGCATGAAAACTCATTCCTGGTGGAACTTCATAGCAAAGTACAAAGTTCGTTTTGGATGGATCAATTCAGTTGAAATAGACAGTTTTTGCATGAAAACTCATTCCTGGTGGAACTTCATAGCAAAGAACAAAGTTCGTTTTGGATGGACGAATTAAGTTGAAATAGACAGTTTTTGCATGAAAACTCATTCCTGGTGGAACTTCATAGCAAAGTACAAAGTTCGTTTTGGATGGACAAAGTTAGTTGAAATAGACAGTTTTTGCATGAAAACTCATTCCTGGTGGAACTTCATAGCAAAGCACAAAATTCGTTTTGGATGGACAAAGTTAGTTGAAATAGACAGTTTTTGCATGAAAACTCATTCCTGGTGGAACTTCATAGCAAAGCACAAAGTTCGTTTTGGATGGACAAAGTTAGTTGAAATAGACAGTTTTTGCATAAAAACTCATTCCTGGTGGAACTTCATAGCAAAGTACAAAGTTCGTTTTGGATGGACGAATTAAGTTGAAATAGACAGTTTTTGCATGAAAACTCATTCCTGGTGGAACTTCATAGCAAAGTACAAAGTTCGTTTTGGATGGATCAATTCAGTTGAAATAGACAGTTTTTGCATGAAAACTCATTCCTGGTGGAACTTCATAGCAAAGTACAAAGTTCGTTTTGGATGGACGAATTAAGTTGAAATAGACAGTTTTTGCATGAAAACTCATTCCTGGTGGAACTTCATAGCAAAGTACAAAGTTCGTTTTGGATGGATCAATTCAGTTGAAATAGACAGTTTTTGCATGAAAACTCATTCCTGGTGGAACTTCATAGCAAAGTACAAAGTTCGTTTTGGATGGACAAAGTTAGTTGAAATAGACAGTTTTTGCATGAAAACTCATTCCTGGTGGAACTTCATAGCAAAGTACAAAGTTCGTTTTGGATGGACAAAGTTAGTTGAAATAGACAGTTTTTGCATGAAAACTCATTCCTGGTGGAACTTCATAGCAAAGTACAAAGTTCGTTTTGGATGGACAAAGTTAGTTGAAATAGACAGTTTTTGCATGAAAACTCATTCCTGGTGGAACTTCATAGCAAAGCACAAAGTTCGTTTTGGATGGACAAAGTTAGTTGAAATAGACAGTTTTTGCATAAAAACTCATTCCTGGTGGAACTTCATAGCAAAGTACAAAGTTCGTTTTGGATGGACAAAGTTAGTTGAAATAGACAGTTTTTGCATGAAAACTCATTCCTGGTGGAACTTCATAGCAAAGTACAAAGTTCGTTTTGGATGGACGAATTAAGTTGAAATAGACAGTTTTTGCATGAAAACTCATTCCTGGTGGAACTTCATAGCAAAGTACAAAGTTCGTTTTGGATGGATCAATTCAGTTGAAATAGACAGTTTTTGCATGAAAACTCATTCCTGGTGGAACTTCATAGCAAAGTACAAAGTTCGTTTTGGATGGACGAATTAAGTTGAAATAGACAGTTTTTGCATGAAAACTCATTCCTGGTGGAACTTCATAGCAAAGTACAAAGTTCGTTTTGGATGGACAAAGTTAGTTGAAATAGACAGTTTTTGCATGAAAACTCATTCCTGGTGGAACTTCATAGCAAAGTACAAAGTTCGTTTTGGATGGACAAAGTTAGTTGAAATAGACAGTTTTTTCATGACAACTCATTCCTGGTGGAACTTCATAGCAAAGTACAAAGTTCGTTTTTTATGGACAAAGTTAGTTGAAATAGACAGTTTTTGCATGAAAACTCATTCCTGGTGGAACTTCATAGCAAAGTACAAAGTTCGAATCGGATGGACGAATTAAGTTGAAATAGACAGTTTTTGCATGAAAACTCATTCCTGGTGGAACTTCATAGCAAAGTACAAAGTTCGTTTTGGATGGATCAATTTAGTTGAAATAGACAGTTTTTGCATGAAAACTCATTCCTGGTGGAACTTCATAGCAAAGTACAAAGTTCGTTTTGGATGGACAAAGTTAGTTGAAATAGACAGTTTTTGCATGAAAACCCATTCCTGGTGGAACTTCATAGCAAAGTACAAAGTTCGTTTTGGATGGACAAAGTTAGTTGAAATAGACAGTTTTTGCATGAAAACTCATTCCTGGTGGAACTTCATAGCAAATTACAAAGTTCGTTTTGGATGGACAAAGTTAGTTGAAATAGACAGTTTTTGCATGAAAACCCATTCCTGGTGGAACTTCATAGCAAAGTACAAAGTTCGTTTTGGATGGACAAAGTTAGTTGAAATAGACAGTTTTTGTATGAAAACTCATTCCTGGTGGAACTTCATAGCAAAGTACAAAGTTCGTTTTGGATGGACAAAGTTAGTTGAAATAGACAGTTTTTGCATAAAAACTCATTCCTGGTGGAACTTCATAGCAAAGTACAAAGTTCGTTTTGGATGGACGAATTAAGTTGAAATAGACAGTTTTTGCATAAAAACTCATTCCTGGTGGAACTTCATAGCAAAGTACAAAGTTCGTTTTGGATGGACGAATTAAGTTGAAATAGACAGTTTTTGCATAAAAACTCATTCCTGGTGGAACTTCATAGCAAAGTACAAAGTTCGTTTTGGATGGACAAAGTTAGTTGAAATAGACAGTTTTTGTATGAAAACTCATTCCTGGTGGAACTTCATAGCAAAGTACAAAGTTCGTTTTAGATGGACAAAGTTAGTTGAAATAGACAGTTTTTGCATAAAAACTCATTCCTGGTGGAACTTCATAGCAAAGTACAAAGTTCGTTTTGGATGGACAAAGTTAGTTGAAATAGACAGTTTTTGCATGAAAACTCATTCCTGGTGGAACTTCATAGCAAAGTACAAAGTTCGTTTTGGATGGACAAAGTTAGTTGAAATAGACAGTTTTTGCATGAAAACTCATTCCTGGTGGAACTTCATAGCAAAGTACAAAGTTCGTTTTGGATGGACGAATTAAGTTGAAATAGACAGTTTTTGCATGAAAACTCATTCCTGGTGGAACTTCATAGCAAAGTACAAAGTTCGTTTTGGATGGACAAAGTTAGTTGAAATAGACAGTTTTTGCATGAAAACTCATTCCTGGTGGAACTTCATAGCAAAGTACAAAGTTCGTTTTGGATGGACAAAGTTAGTTGAAATAGACAGTTTTTGCATGAAAACTCATTCCTGGTGGAACTTCATAGCAAAGTACAAAGTTCGTTTTGGATGGACAAAGTTAGTTGAAATAGACAGTTTTTGCATGAAAACTCATTCCTGGTGGAACTTCATAGCAAAGTACAAAGTTCGTTTTGGATGGACAAAGTTAGTTGAAATAGACAGTTTTTGCATGAAAACTCATTCCTGGTGGAACTTCATAGCAAAGTACAAAGTTCGTTTTGGATGGACAAAGTTAGTTGAAATAGACAGTTTTTGCATGTAAACTCATTCCTGGTGGAACTTCATAGCAAAGTACAAAGTTCGTTTTGGATGGACAAAGTTAGTTGAAATAGACAGTTTTTGCATGAAAACTCATTCCTGGTGGAACTTCATAGCAAAGTACAAAGTTCGTTTTGGATGGACAAAGTAAGTTGAAATAGACAGTTTTTGCATAAAAACTCATTCTTGGTGGAACTTCATAGCAAAGTACAAAGTTCGTTTTGGATGGACAAAGTTAGTTGAAATAGACAGTTTTTGCATGAAAACTCATTCCTGGTGGAACTTCATAGCAAAGTACAAAGTTCGTTTTGGATGGACGAATTAAGTTGAAATAGACAGTTTTTGCATGAAAACTCATTCCTGGTGGAACTTCATAGCAAAGTACAAAGTTCGTTTTGGATGGATCAATTCAGTTGAAATAGACAGTTTTTGCATGAAAACTCATTCCTGGTGGAACTTCATAGCAAAGTACAAAGTTCGTTTTGGATGGACGAATTAAGTTGAAATAGACAGTTTTTGCATGAAAACTCATTCCTGGTGGAACTTCATAGCAAAGTACAAAGTTCGTTTTGGATGGACAAAGTTAGTTGAAATAGACAGTTTTTGCATGAAAACTCATTCCTGGTGGAACTTCATAGCAAAGTACAAAGTTCGTTTTGGATGGACAAAGTTAGTTGAAATAGACAGTTTTTGCATGAAAACTCATTCCTGGTGGAACTTCATAGCAAAGTACAAAGTTCGTTTTGGATGGACAAAGTTAGTTGAAATAGACAGTTTTTGCATGAAAACTCATTCCTGGTGGAACTTCATAGCAAAGTACAAAGTTCGTTTTGGATGGACAAAGTTAGTTGAAATAGACAGTTTTTGCATGAAAACTCATTCCTGGTGGAACTTCATAGCAAAGTACAAAGTTCGTTTTGGATGGACAAAGTTAGTTGAAATAGACAGTTTTTGCATGTAAACTCATTCCTGGTGGAACTTCATAGCAAAGTACAAAGTTCGTTTTGGATGGACAAAGTTAGTTGAAATAGACAGTTTTTGCATGAAAACTCATTCCTGGTGGAACTTCATAGCAAAGTACAAAGTTCGTTTTGGATGGACAAAGTTAGTTGAAATAGACAGTTTTTGCATGAAAACTCATTCCTGGTGGAACTTCATAGCAAAGTACAAAGTTCGTTTTGGATGGACGAATTAAGTTGAAATAGACAGTTTTTGTATGAAAACTCATTCCTGGTGGAACTTCATAGCAAAGTACAAAGTTCGTTTTGGATGGACAAAGTTAGTTGAAATAGACAGTTTTTGCATGAAAACTCATTCCTGGTGGAACTTCATAGCAAAGTACAAAGTTCGTTTTGGATGGACGAATTAAGTTGAAATAGACAGTTTTTGTATGAAAACTCATTCCTGGTGGAACTTCATCGCAAAGTACAAAGTTCGTTTTGGATGGACAAAGTTAGTTGAAATAGACAGTTTTTGCATGAAAACTCATTCCTGGTGGAACTTCATAGCAAAGTACAAAGTTCGAATCGGATGGACAAAGTAAGTTGAAATAGACAGTTTTTGCATGAAAACTCATTCCTGGTGGAACTTCATAGCAAAGTACAAAGTTCGTTTTGGATGGACGAATTAAGTTGAAATAGACAGTTTTTGTATGAAAACTCATTCCTGGTGGAACTTCATAGCAAAGTACAAAGTTCGTTTTGGATGGACAAAGTTAGTTGAAATAGACAGTTTTTGCATGAAAACTCATTCCTGGTGGAACTTCATAGCAAAGTACAAAGTTCGTTTTGGATGGACGAATTAAGTTGAAATAGACAGTTTTTGTATGAAAACTCATTCCTGGTGGAACTTCATCGCAAAGTACAAAGTTCGTTTTGGATGGACAAAGTTAGTTGAAATAGACAGTTTTTGCATGAAAACTCATTCCTGGTGGAACTTCATAGCAAAGTACAAAGTTCGTTTTGGATGGACGAATTAAGTTGAAATAGACAGTTTTTGTATGAAAACTCATTCCTGGTGGAACTTCATAGCAAAGTACAAAGTTCGTTTTGGATGGACAAAGTTAGTTGAAATAGACAGTTTTTGCATGAAAACTCATTCCTGGTGGAACTTCATAGCAAAGTACAAAGTTCGTTTTGGATGGACGAATTAAGTTGAAATAGACAGTTTTTGTATGAAAACTCATTCCTGGTGGAACTTCATAGCAAAGTACAAAGTTCGTTTTGGATGGACAAAGTTAGTTGAAATAGACAGTTTTTGCATGAAAACTCATTCCTGGTGGAACTTCATAGCAAAGTACAAAGTTCGTTTTGGATGGACGAATTAAGTTGAAATAGACAGTTTTTGTATGAAAACTCATTCCTGGTGGAACTTCATCGCAAAGTACAAAGTTCGTTTTGGATGGACAAAGTTAGTTGAAATAGACAGTTTTTGCATGAAAACTCATTCCTGGTGGAACTTCATAGCAAAGTACAAAGTTCGTTTTGGATGGACAAAGTTAGTTGAAATAGACAGTTTTTGCATGAAAACTCATTCCTGGTGGAACTTCATAGCAAAGTACAAAGTTCGTTTTGGATGGACGAATTAAGTTGAAATAGACAGTTTTTGTATGAAAACTCATTCCTGGTGGAACTTCATAGCAAAGTACAAAGTTCGTTTTGGATGGACAAAGTTAGTTGAAATAGACAGTTTTTGCATGAAAACTCATTCCTGGTGGAACTTCATAGCAAAGTACAAAGTTCGTTTTGGATGGACGAATTAAGTTGAAATAGACAGTTTTTGTATGAAAACTCATTCCTGGTGGAACTTCATCGCAAAGTACAAAGTTCGTTTTGGATGGACAAAGTTAGTTGAAATAGACAGTTTTTGCATGAAAACTCATTCCTGGTGGAACTTCATAGCAAAGTACAAAGTTCGTTTTGGATGGACAAAGTTAGTTGAAATAGACAGTTTTTGCATGAAAACTCATTCCTGGTGGAACTTCATAGCAAAGTACAAAGTTCGTTTTGGATGGACAAAGTTAGTTGAAATAGACAGTTTTTGCATGAAAACTCATTCCTGGTGGAACTTCATAGCAAAGTACAAAGTTCGAATCGGATGGACAAAGTAAGTTGAAATAGACAGTTTTTGCATGAAAACTCATTCCTGGTGGAACTTCATAGCAAAGTACAAAGTTCGTTTTGGATGGACAAAGTTAGTTGAAATAGACAGTTTTTGCATGAAAACTCATTCCTGGTGGAACTTCATAGCAAAGTACAAAGTTCGTTTTGGATGGACAAAGTTAGTTGAAATAGACAGTTTTTGCATGAAAACTCATTCCTGGTGGAACTTCATAGCAAAGTACAAAGTTCGTTTTGGATGGACGAATTAAGTTGAAATAGACAGTTTTTGCATGAAAACTCATTCCTGGTGGAACTTCATAGCAAAGTACAAAGTTCGTTTTGGATGGACAAAGTTAGTTGAAATAGACAGTTTTTGCATGAAAACTCATTCCTGGTGGAACTTCATAGCAAAGTACAAAGTTCGTTTTGGATGGACAAAGTTAGTTGAAATAGACAGTTTTTGCATGAAAACTCATTCCTGGTGGAACTTCATAGCAAAGTACAAAGTTCGTTTTGGATGGACAAAGTTAGTTGAAATAGACAGTTTTTGCATGAAAACTCATTCCTGGTGGAACTTCATAGCAAAGTACAAAGTTCGTTTTGGATGGACAAAGTTAGTTGAAATAGACAGTTTTTGCATGAAAACTCATTCCTGGTGGAACTTCATAGCAAAGTACAAAGTTCGTTTTGGATGGACAAAGTTAGTTGAAATAGACAGTTTTTGCATGAAAACTCATTCCTGGTGGAACTTCATAGCAAAGTACAAAGTTCGTTTTGGATGGACAAAGTTAGTTGAAATAGACAGTTTTTGCATGAAAACTCATTCCTGGTGGAACTTCATAGCAAAGTACAAAGTTCGTTTTGGATGGACAAAGTTAGTTGAAATAGACAGTTTTTGCATGAAAACTCATTCCTGGTGGAACTTCATAGCAAAGTACAAAGTTCGTTTTGGATGGACAAAGTTAGTTGAAATAGACAGTTTTTGCATGAAAACTCATTCCTGGTGGAACTTCATAGCAAAGTACAAAGTTCGTTTTGGATGGACAAAGTAAGTTGAAATAGACAGTTTTTGCATAAAAACTCATTCCTGGTGGAACTTCATAGCAAAGTACAAAGTTCGTTTTGGATGGACAAAGTTAGTTGAAATAGACAGTTTTTGCATGAAAACTCATTCCTGGTGGAACTTCATAGCAAAGTACAAAGTTCGTTTTGGATGGACAAAGTTAGTTGAAATAGACAGTTTTTGCATGAAAACTCATTCCTGGTGGAACTTCATAGCAAAGTACAAAGTTCGTTTTGGATGGATCAATTTAGTTGAAATAGACAGTTTTTGCATGAAAACTCATTCCTGGTGGAACTTCATCGCAAAGTACAAAGTTCGTTTTGGATGGACAAAGTTAGTTGAAATAGACAGTTTTTGCATGAAAACTCATTCCTGGTGGAACTTCATAGCAAAGTACAAAGTTCGTTTTGGATGGACAAAGTTAGTTGAAATAGACAGTTTTTGCATAAAAACTCATTCCTGGTGGAACTTCATAGCAAAGTACAAAGTTCGTTTTGGATGGACAAAGTTAGTTGAAATAGACAGTTTTTGCATGAAAACTCATTCCTGGTGGAACTTCATAGCAAAGTACAAAGTTCGTTTTGGATGGACAAAGTTAGTTGAAATAGACAGTTTTTGCATGAAAACTCATTCCTGGTGGAACTTCATAGCAAAGTACAAAGTTCGTTTTGGATGGACAAAGTTAGTTGAAATAGACAGTTTTTGCATGAAAACTCATTCCTGGTGGAACTTCATAGCAAAGTACAAAGTTCGAATCGGATGGACAAAGTAAGTTGAAATAGACAGTTTTTGCATGAAAACTCATTCCTGGTGGAACTTCATAGCAAAGTACAAAGTTCGTTTTGGATGGACAAAGTTAGTTGAAATAGACAGTTTTTGCATGAAAACTCATTCCTGGTGGAACTTCATAGCAAAGTACAAAGTTCGTTTTGGATGGACAAAGTTAGTTGAAATAGACAGTTTTTGCATGAAAACTCATTCCTGGTGGAACTTCATAGCAAAGTACAAAGTTCGTTTTGGATGGACGAATTAAGTTGAAATAGACAGTTTTTGCATGAAAACTCATTCCTGGTGGAACTTCATAGCAAAGTACAAAGTTCGTTTTGGATGGACAAAGTTAGTTGAAATAGACAGTTTTTGCATGAAAACTCATTCCTGGTGGAACTTCATAGCAAAGTACAAAGTTCGTTTTGGATGGACAAAGTTAGTTGAAATAGACAGTTTTTGCATGAAAACTCATTCCTGGTGGAACTTCATAGCAAAGTACAAAGTTCGTTTTGGATGGACAAAGTTAGTTGAAATAGACAGTTTTTGCATGAAAACTCATTCCTGGTGGAACTTCATAGCAAAGTACAAAGTTCGTTTTGGATGGACAAAGTTAGTTGAAATAGACAGTTTTTGCATGAAAACTCATTCCTGGTGGAACTTCATAGCAAAGTACAAAGTTCGTTTTGGATGGACAAAGTTAGTTGAAATAGACAGTTTTTGCATGTAAACTCATTCCTGGTGGAACTTCATAGCAAAGTACAAAGTTCGTTTTGGATGGACAAAGTTAGTTGAAATAGACAGTTTTTGCATGAAAACTCATTCCTGGTGGAACTTCATAGCAAAGTACAAAGTTCGTTTTGGATGGACAAAGTAAGTTGAAATAGACAGTTTTTGCATAAAAACTCATTCCTGGTGGAACTTCATAGCAAAGTACAAAGTTCGTTTTGGATGGACAAAGTTAGTTGAAATAGACAGTTTTTGCATGAAAACTCATTCCTGGTGGAACTTCATAGCAAAGTACAAAGTTCGTTTTGGATGGACAAAGTTAGTTGAAATAGACAGTTTTTGCATGAAAACTCATTCCTGGTGGAACTTCATAGCAAAGTACAAAGTTCGTTTTGGATGGATCAATTTAGTTGAAATAGACAGTTTTTGCATGAAAACTCATTCCTGGTGGAACTTCATCGCAAAGTACAAAGTTCGTTTTGGATGGACAAAGTTAGTTGAAATAGACAGTTTTTGCATGAAAACTCATTCCTGGTGGAACTTCATAGCAAAGTACAAAGTTCGTTTTGGATGGACAAAGTTAGTTGAAATAGACAGTTTTTGCATAAAAACTCATTCCTGGTGGAACTTCATAGCAAAGTACAAAGTTCGTTTTGGATGGACAAAGTTAGTTGAAATAGACAGTTTTTGCATGAAAACTCATTCCTGGTGGAACTTCATAGCAAAGTACAAAGTTCGTTTTGGATGGACAAAGTTAGGTGAAATAGACAGTTTTTGCATAAAAACTCATTCCTGGTGGAACTTCATAGCAAAGTACAAAGTTCGTTTTGGATGGACAAAGTTAGTTGAAATAGACAGTTTTTGCATAAAAACTCATTCCTGGTGGAACTTCATAGCAAAGTACAAAGTTCGTTTTGGATGGATCAATTTAGTTGAAATAGACAGTTTTTGCATGAAAACTCATTCCTGGTGGAACTTCAAAGTACAAAGTTCGTTTTGGATGGACAAAGTTAGTTGAAATAGACAGTTTTTGCATGAAAACTCATTCCTGGTGGAACTTCATAGCAAAGTACAAAGTTCGTTTTGGATGGACAAAGTTAGTTGAAATAGACAGTTTTTGCATGAAAACTCATTCCTGGTGGAACTTCAAGCAAAGTACAAAGTTCGTTTTGGATGGACAAAGTTAGTTGAAATAGACAGTTTTTGCATGAAAACTCATTCCTGGTGGAACTTCATAGCAAAGTACAAAGTTCGTTTTGGATGGACAAAGTTAGTTGAAATAGACAGTTTTTGTATGAAAACTCATATCTGGTGGAACTTCATAGCAAAGTACAAAGTTCGTTTTGGATGGATCAATTCAGTTGAAATAGACAGTTTTTGCATGAAAACTCATTCCTGGTGGAACTTCATAGCAAAGTACAAAGTTCGTTTTGGATGGATCAATTCAGTTGAAATAGACAGTTTTTGCATGAAAACTCATTCCTGGTGGAACTTCATAGCAAAGTACAAAGTTCGTTTTGGATGGACAAAGTTAGTTGAAATAGACAGTTTTTGCATGAAAACTCATTCCTGGTGGAACTTCATAGCAAAGTACAAAGTTCGTTTTGGATGGATCAATTTAGTTGAAATAGACAGTTTTTGCATGTAAACTCATTCCTGGTGGAACTTCATAGCAAAGTACAAAGTTCGTTTTGGATGGACAAAGTTAGTTGAAATAGACAGTTTTTGCATGAAAACTCATTCCTGGTGGAACTTCATAGCAAAGTACAAAGTTCGTTTTGGATGGACAAAGTTAGTTGAAATAGACAGTTTTTGCATGAAAACTCATTCCTGGTGGAACTTCATAGCAAAGTACAAAGTTCGTTTTGGATGGATCAATTTAGTTGAAATAGACAGTTTTTGCATAAAAACTCATTCCTGGTGGAACTTCATAGCAAAGTACAAAGTTCGTTTTGGATGGACAAAGTTAGTTGAAATAGACAGTTTTTGCATGAAAACTCATTCCTGGTGGAACTTCATAGCAAAGTACAAAGTTCGTTTTGGATGGACAAAGTTAGTTGAAATAGACAGTTTTTGCATAAAAACTCATTCCTGGTGGAACTTCATAGCAAAGTACAAAGTTCGTTTCGGATGGATCAATTTAGTTGAAATAGACAGTTTTTGCATGAAAACTCATTCCTGGTGGAACTTCATAGCAAAGTACAAAGTTCGTTTTGGATGGATCAATTTAGTTAAAATAGACAGTTTTTGCATGAAAACTCATTCCTGGTGGAACTTCATAGCAAAGTACAAAGTTCGTTTTGGATGGACAAAGTTAGTTGAAATAGACAGTTTTTGCATGAAAACTCATTCCTGGTGGAACTTCATAGCAAAGTACAAAGTTCGTTTTGGATGGATCAATTTAGTTGAAATAGACAGTTTTTGCATGTAAACTCATTCCTGGTGGAACTTCATAGCAAAGTACAAAGTTCGTTTTGGATGGATCAATTTAGTTGAAATAGACAGTTTTTGCATGAAAACTCATTCCTGGTGGAACTTCATAGCAAAGTACAAAGTTCGTTTTGGATGGACAAAGTTAGTTGAAATAGACAGTTTTTGCATAAAAACTCATTCCTGGTGGAACTTCATAGCAAAGTACAAAGTTCGTTTTGGATGGATCAATTTAGTTGAAATAGACAGTTTTTGCATGAAAACTCATTCCTGGTGGAACTTCATAGCAAAGTACAAAGTTCGTTTTGGATGGACAAAGTTAGTTGAAATAGACAGTTTTTGCATGAAAACTCATTCCTGGTGGAACTTCATAGCAAAGTACAAAGTTCGTTTCGGATGGATCAATTTAGTTGAAATAGACAGTTTTTGCATGAAAACTCATTCCTGGTGGAACTTCATAGCAAAGTACAAAGTTCGTTTTGGATGGATCAATTTAGTTGAAATAGACAGTTTTTGCATGAAAACTCATTCCTGGTGGAACTTCATAGCAAAGTACAAAGTTCGTTTTGGATGGACAAAGTTAGTTGAAATAGACAGTTTTTGCATAAAAACTCATTCCTGGTGGAACTTCATAGCAAAGTACAAAGTTCGTTTTGGATGGATCAATTTAGTTGAAATAGACAGTTTTTGCATGAAAACTCATTCCTGGTGGAACTTCATAGCAAAGTACAAAGTTCGTTTTGGATGGACGAATTAAGTTGAAATAGACAGTTTTTGTGTGAAAACTCATTCCTGGTGGAACTTCATAGCAAAGTACAAAGTTCGAATCAGATGGTCGAATTAAGTTGAAATAGACAGTTTTTGCATGAAAACTCATTCCTGGTAGAACTTCATAGCAAAGTACAAAGTTCGTTTTAGATGGACAAAGTTAGTTGAAATAGACAGTTTTTGCATGAAAACTCATTCCTGGTGGAACTTCATAGCAAAGTACAAAGTTCGTTTTGGATGGATCAATTTAGTTGAAATAGACAGTTTTTGCATGAAAACTCATTCCTGGTGGAACTTCATAGCAAAGTACAAAGTTCGTTTTGGATGGATCAATTTAGTTGAAATAGACAGTTTTTGCATGAAAACTCATTCCTGGTGGAACTTCATAGCAAAGTACAAAGTTCGTTTTGGATGGATCAATTCAGTTGAAATAGACAGTTTTTGCATGAAAACTCATTCCTGGTGGAACTTCATAGCAAAGTACAAAGTTCGTTTTGGATGGACAAAGTTAGTTGAAATAGACAGTTTTTGCATGAAAACTCATTCCTGGTGGAACTTCATAGCAAAGTACAAAGTTCGTTTTGGATGGACAAAGTTAGGTGAAATAGACAGTTTTTGCATAAAAACTCATTCCTGGTGGAACTTCATAGCAAAGTACAAAGTTCGTTTTGGATGGACAAAGTTAGTTGAAATAGACAGTTTTTGCATAAAAACTCATTCCTGGTGGAACTTCATAGCAAAGTACAAAGTTCGTTTTGGATGGATCAATTTAGTTGAAATAGACAGTTTTTGCATGAAAACTCATTCCTGGTGGAACTTCAAAGTACAAAGTTCGTTTTGGATGGACAAAGTTAGTTGAAATAGACAGTTTTTGCATGAAAACTCATTCCTGGTGGAACTTCATAGCAAAGTACAAAGTTCGTTTTGGATGGACAAAGTTAGTTGAAATAGACAGTTTTTGCATGAAAACTCATTCCTGGTGGAACTTCAAGCAAAGTACAAAGTTCGTTTTGGATGGACAAAGTTAGTTGAAATAGACAGTTTTTGCATGAAAACTCATTCCTGGTGGAACTTCATAGCAAAGTACAAAGTTCGTTTTGGATGGACAAAGTTAGTTGAAATAGACAGTTTTTGTATGAAAACTCATTCCTGGTGGAACTTCATAGCAAAGTACAAAGTTCGTTTTGGATGGATCAATTCAGTTGAAATAGACAGTTTTTGCATGAAAACTCATTCCTGGTGGAACTTCATAGCAAAGTACAAAGTTCGTTTTGGATGGATCAATTCAGTTGAAATAGACAGTTTTTGCATGAAAACTCATTCCTGGTGGAACTTCATAGCAAAGTACAAAGTTCGTTTTGGATGGACAAAGTTAGTTGAAATAGACAGTTTTTGCATGAAAACTCATTCCTGGTGGAACTTCATAGCAAAGTACAAAGTTCGTTTTGGATGGATCAATTTAGTTGAAATAGACAGTTTTTGCATGTAAACTCATTCCTGGTGGAACTTCATAGCAAAGTACAAAGTTCGTTTTGGATGGATCAATTTAGTTGAAATAGACAGTTTTTGCATGAAAACTCATTCCTGGTGGAACTTCATAGCAAAGTACAAAGTTCGTTTTGGATGGACAAAGTTAGTTGAAATAGACAGTTTTTGCATGAAAACTCATTCCTGGTGGAACTTCATAGCAAAGTACAAAGTTCGTTTTGGATGGATCAATTTAGTTGAAATAGACAGTTTTTGCATAAAAACTCATTCCTGGTGGAACTTCATAGCAAAGTACAAAGTTCGTTTTGGATGGATCAATTTAGTTGAAATAGACAGTTTTTGCATAAAAACTCATTCCTGGTGGAACTTCATAGCAAAGTACAAAGTTCGTTTCGGATGGATCAATTTAGTTGAAATAGACAGTTTTTGCATGAAAACTCATTCCTGGTGGAACTTCATAGCAAAGTACAAAGTTCGTTTTGGATGGACAAAGTTAGTTGAAATAGACAGTTTTTGCATGAAAACTCATTCCTGGTGGAACTTCATAGCAAAGTACAAAGTTCGTTTTGGATGGACAAAGTTAGTTGAAATAGACAGTTTTTGCATGAAAACTCATTCCTGGTGGAACTTCATAGCAAAGTACAAAGTTCGTTTTGGATGGATCAATTTAGTTTAAATAGACAGTTTTTGCATGTAAACTCATTCCTGTTGGAACTTCATAGCAAAGTACAAAGTTCGTTTTGGATGGATCAATTTAGTTGAAATAGACAGTTTTTGCATGAAAACTCATTCCTGGTGGAACTTCATAGCAAAGTACAAAGTTCGTTTTGGATGGACAAAGTTAGTTGAAATAGACAGTTTTTGCATAAAAACTCATTCCTGGTGGAACTTCATAGCAAAGTATAAAGTTCGTTTTGGATGGATCAATTTAGTTGAAATAGACAGTTTTTGCATGAAAACTCATTCCTGGTGGAACTTCATAGCAAAGTACAAAGTTCGTTTTGGATGGACAAAGTTAGTTGAAATAGACAGTTTTTGCATGAAAACTCATTCCTGGTGGAACTTCATAGCAAAGTACAAAGTTCGTTTCGGATGGATCAATTTAGTTGAAATAGACAGTTTTTGCATGAAAACTCATTCCTGGTGGAACTTCATAGCAAAGTACAAAGTTCGTTTTGGATGGATCAATTTAGTTGAAATAGACAGTTTTTGCATGAAAACTCATTCCTGGTGGAACTTCATAGCAAAGTACAAAGTTCGTTTTGGATGGACAAAGTTAGTTGAAATAGACAGTTTTTGCATAAAAACTCATTCCTGGTGGAACTTCATAGCAAAGTACAAAGTTCGTTTTGGATGGATCAATTTAGTTGAAATAGACAGTTTTTGCATGAAAACTCATTCCTGGTGGAACTTCATAGCAAAGTACAAAGTTCGTTTTGGATGGACGAATTAAGTTGAAATAGACAGTTTTTGTGTGAAAACTCATTCCTGGTGGAACTTCATAGCAAAGTACAAAGTTCGAATCAGATGGTCGAATTAAGTTGAAATAGACAGTTTTTGCATGAAAACTCATTCCTGGTAGAACTTCATAGCAAAGTACAAAGTTCGTTTTAGATGGACAAAGTTAGTTGAAATAGACAGTTTTTGCATGAAAACTCATTCCTGGTGGAACTTCATAGCAAAGTACAAAGTTCGTTTTGGATGGATCAATTTAGTTGAAATAGACAGTTTTTGCATGAAAACTCATTCCTGGTGGAACTTCATAGCAAAGTACAAAGTTCGTTTTGGATGGACAAAGTTAGTTGAAATAGACAGTTTTTGCATGAAAACTCATTCCTGGTGGAACTTCATAGCAAAGTACAAAGTTCGTTTTGGATGGACAAAGTTAGTTGAAATAGACAGTTTTTGCATAAAAACTCATTCCTGGTGGAACTTCATAGCAAAGTACAAAGTTCGTTTTGGATGGACAAAGTTAGTTGAAATAGACAGTTTTTGCATAAAAACTCATTCCTGGTGGAACTTCATAGCAAAGTACAAAGTTCGTATCGGATGGACGAATTAAGTTGAAATAGACAGTTCTTGCATGAAAACTCATTCCTGGTAGAACTTCATAGCAAAGTACAAAGTTCGTATCGGATCGACGAATTAAGTTGAAATAGACAGTTTTTGCATGAAAACTCATTCCTGGTGGAACTTCATAGCAAAGTACAAAGTTCGTTTTGGATGGATCAATTTAGTTGAAATAGACAGTTTTTGCATGAAAACTCATTCCTGGTGGAACTTCATAGCAAAGTACAAAGTTCGTTTTGGATGGACAAAGTTAGTTGGAATAGACAGTTTTTGCATGAAAACTCATTCCTGGTGGAACTTCATAGCAAAGTACAAAGTTCGTTTTGGATGGATCAATTTAGTTGAAATAGACAGTTTTTGCATGAAAACTCATTCCTGGTGGAACTTCATAGCAAAGTACAAAGTTCGAATCAGATGGACGAATTAAGTTGAAATAGACAGTTTTTGCATGAAAACTCATTCCTGGTGGAACTTCATAGCAAAGTACAAAGTTCGTTTTGGATGGACGAATTAAGTTGAAATAGACAGTTTTTGTATGAAAACTCATTCCTGGTGGAACTTCATAGCAAAGTACAAAGTTCGAATCAGATGGACGAATTAAGTTGAAATAGACAGTTTTTGCATGAAAACTCATTCCTGGTGGAACTTCATAGCAAAGTACAAAGTTCGTTTTGGATGGACAAAGTTAGTTGAAATAGACAGTTTTTGCATGAAAACTCATTCCTGGTGGAACTTCATAGCAAAGTACAAAGTTCGTTTTGGATGGATCAATTTAGTTGAAATAGACAGTTTTTGCATGAAAACTCATTCCTGGTGGAACTTCATAGCAAAGTACAAAGTTCGTTTTGGATGGATCAATTTAGTTGAAATAGACAGTTTTTGCATAAAAACTCATTCCTGGTGGAACTTCATAGCAAAGTACAAAGTTCGTTTTGGATGGACGAATTAAGTTGAAATAGACAGTTTTTGTATGAAAACTCATTCCTGGTGGAACTTCATAGCAAAGTACAAAGTTCGTTTTGGATAGACAAAGTTAGTTGAAATAGACAGTTTTTGCATGAAAACTCATTCCTGGTGGAACTTCATAGCAAAGTACAAAGTTCGTTTTGGATGGATCAATTTAGTTGAAATAGACAGTTTTTGCATGAAAACTCATTCCTGGTGGAACTTCATAGCAAAGTACAAAGTTCGTTTTGGATGGATCAATTTAGTTGAAATAGACAGTTTTTGCATAAAAACTCATTCCTGGTGGAACTTCATAGCAAAGTACAAAGTTCGTTTTGGATGGACAAAGTTAGTTGAAATAGACAGTTTTTGCATGAAAACTCATTCCTGGTGGAACTTCATAGCAAAGTACAAAGTTCGTTTTGGATGGATCAATTTAGTTGAAATAGACAGTTTTTGCATGAAAACTCATTCCTGGTGGAACTTCATAGCAAAGTACAAAGTTCGTTTTGGATGGATCAATTTAGTTGAAATAGACAGTTTTTGCATAAAAACTCATTCCTGGTGGAACTTCATAGCAAAGTACAAAGTTCGTTTTGGATGGATCAATTTAGTTGAAATAGACAGTTTTTGCATGAAAACTCATTCCTGGTGGAACTTCATAGCAAAGTACAAAGTTCGTTTTGGATGGATCAATTTAGTTGAAATAGACAGTTTTTGTATGAAAACTCATTCCTGGTGGAACTTCATAGCAAAGTACAAAGTTCGTTTTGGATGGACAAAGTTAGTTGAAATAGACAGTTTTTGCATGAAAACTCATTCCTGGTGGAACTTCATAGCAAAGTACAAAGTTCGTTTTGGATGGATCAATTTAGTTGAAATAGACAGTTTTTGCATGAAAACTCATTCCTGGTGGAACTTCATAGCAAAGTACAAAGTTCGTTTTGGATGGATCAATTTAGTTGAAATAGACAGTTTTTGCATAAAAACTCATTCCTGGTGGAACTTCATAGCAAAGTACAAAGTTCGTTTTGGATGGACAAAGTTAGTTGAAATAGACAGTTTTTGCATGAAAACTCATTCCTGGTGGAACTTCATAGCAAAGTACAAAGTTCGTTTTGGATGGATCAATTTAGTTGAAATAGACAGTTTTTGCATGAAAACTCATTCCTGGTGGAACTTCATAGCAAAGTACAAAGTTCGTTTTGGATGGATCAATTTAGTTGAAATAGACAGTTTTTGTATGAAAACTCATTCCTGGTGGAACTTCATAGCAAAGTACAAAGTTCGTTTTGGATGGACAAAGTTAGTTGAAATAGACAGTTTTTGCATGAAAACTCATTCCTGGTGGAACTTCATAGCAAAGTACAAAGTTCGTTTTGGATGGATCAATTTAGTTGAAATAGACAGTTTTTGCATGAAAACTCATTCCTGGTGGAACTTCATAGCAAAGTACAAAGTTCGTTTTGGATGGATCAATTTAGTTGAAATAGACAGTTTTTGCATGAAAACTCATTCCTGGTGGAACTTCATAGCAAAGTACAAAGTTCGTTTTGGATGGACAAAGTTAGTTGAAATAGACAGTTTTTGCATGAAAACTCATTCCTGGTGGAACTTCATAGCAAAGTACAAAGTTCGTTTTGGATGGATCAATTTAGTTGAAATAGACAGTTTTTGCATGAAAACTCATTCCTGGTGGAACTTCATAGCAAAGTACAAAGTTCGTTTTGGATGGATCAATTTAGTTGAAATAGACAGTTTTTGCATAAAAACTCATTCCTGGTGGAACTTCATAGCAAAGTACAAAGTTCGTTTTGGATGGACAAAGTTAGTTGAAATAGACAGTTTTTGCATGAAAACTCATTCCTGGTGGAACTTCATAGCAAAGTACAAAGTTCGTTTTGGATGGATCAATTTAGTTGAAATAGACAGTTTTTGTATGAAAACTCATTCCTGGTGGAACTTCATAGCAAAGTACAAAGTTCGTTTTGAATGGACAAAGTTAGTTGAAATAGACAGTTTTTGCATGAAAACTCATTCCTGGTGGAACTTCATAGCAAAGTACAAAGTTCGTTTTGGATGGACAAAGTTAGTTGAAATAGACAGTTTTTGCATGAAAACTCATTCCTGGTGGAACTTCATAGCAAAGTACAAAGTTCGTTTTGGATGGATCAATTTAGTTGAAATAGACAGTTTTTGCATAAAAACTCATTCCTGGTGGAACTTCATAGCAAAGTACAAAGTTCGTTTTGAATGGACAAAGTTAGTTGAAATAGACAGTTTTTGCATGAAAACTCATTCCTGGTGGAACTTCATAGCAAAGTACAAAGTTCGTTTTGGATGGATCAATTTAGTTGAAATAGACAGTTTTTGCATGAAAACTCATTCCTGGTGGAACTTCATAGCAAAGTACAAAGTTCGTTTTGGATGGATCAATTTAGTTGAAATAGACAGTTTTTGCATAAAAACTCATTCCTGGTGGAACTTCATAGCAAAGTACAAAGTTCGTTTTGGATGGACAAAGTTAGTTGAAATAGACAGTTTTTGCATGAAAACTCATTCCTGGTGGAACTTCATAGCAAAGTACAAAGTTCGTTTTGGATGGATCAATTTAGTTGAAATAGACAGTTTTTGTATGAAAACTCATTCCTGGTGGAACTTCATAGCAAAGTACAAAGTTCGTTTTGAATGGACAAAGTTAGTTGAAATAGACAGTTTTTGCATGAAAACTCATTCCTGGTGGAACTTCATAGCAAAGTACAAAGTTCGTTTTGGATGGACAAAGTTAGTTGAAATAGACAGTTTTTGCATGAAAACTCATTCCTGGTGGAACTTCATAGCAAAGTACAAAGTTCGTTTTGGATGGATCAATTTAGTTGAAATAGACAGTTTTTGTATGAAAACTCATTCCTGGTGGAACTTCATAGCAAAGTACAAAGTTCGTTTTGAATGGACAAAGTTAGTTGAAATAGACAGTTTTTGCATGAAAACTCATTCCTGGTGGAACTTCATAGCAAAGTACAAAGTTCGTTTTGGATGGATCAATTTAGTTGAAATAGACAGTTTTTGCATGAAAACTCATTCCTGGTGGAACTTCATAGCAAAGTACAAAGTTCGTTTTGGATGGATCAATTTAGTTGAAATAGACAGTTTTTGCATGAAAACTCATTCCTGGTGGAACTTCATAGCAAAGTACAAAGTTCGTTTTGGATGGATCAATTTAGTTGAAATAGACAGTTTTTGCATGAAAACTCATTCCTGGTGGAACTTCATAGCAAAGTACAAAGTTCGTTTTGGATGGATCAATTTAGTTGAAATAGACAGTTTTTGTATGAAAACTCATTCCTGGTGGAACTTCATAGCAAAGTACAAAGTTCGTTTTGGATGGACAAAGTTAGTTGAAATAGACAGTTTTTGCATGAAAACTCATTCCTGGTGGAACTTCATAGCAAAGTACAAAGTTCGTTTTGGATGGATCAATTTAGTTGAAATAGACAGTTTTTGTATGAAAACTCATTCCTGGTGGAACTTCATAGCAAAGTACAAAGTTCGTTTTGGATGGACAAAGTTAGTTGAAATAGACAGTTTTTGCATGAAAACTCATTCCTGGTGGAACTTCATAGCAAAGTACAAAGTTCGTTTTGGATGGACAAAGTTAGTTGAAATAGACAGTTTTTGCATGAAAACTCATTCCTGGTGGAACTTCATAGCAAAGTACAAAGTTCGTTTTGGATGGATCAATTTAGTTGAAATAGACAGTTTTTGCATAAAAACTCATTCCTGGTGGAACTTCATAGCAAAGTACAAAGTTCGTTTTGGATGGATCAATTTAGTTGAAATAGACAGTTTTTGCATAAAAACTCATTCCTGGTGGAACTTCATAGCAAAGTACAAAGTTCGTTTTGGATGGACAAAGTTAGTTGAAATAGACAGTTTTTGCATGAAAACTCATTCCTGGTGGAACTTCATAGCAAAGTACAAAGTTCGTTTTGGATGGATCAATTTAGTTGAAATAGACAGTTTTTGTATGAAAACTCATTCCTGGTGGAACTTCATAGCAAAGTACAAAGTTCGTTTTGGATGGACAAAGTTAGTTGAAATAGACAGTTTTTGCATAAAAACTCATTCCTGGTGGAACTTCATAGCAAAGTACAAAGTTCGTTTTGGATGGACAAAGTTAGTTGAAATAGACAGTTTTTGCATGAAAACTCATTCCTGGTGGAACTTCATAGCAAAGTACAAAGTTCGTTTTGGATGGATCAATTTAGTTGAAATAGACAGTTTTTGCATAAAAACTCATTCCTGGTGGAACTTCATAGCAAAGTACAAAGTTCGTTTTGGATGGACAAAGTTAGTTGAAATAGACAGTTTTTGCATGAAAACTCATTCCTGGTGGAACTTCATAGCAAAGTACAAAGTTCGTTTTGGATGGATCAATTTAGTTGAAATAGACAGTTTTTGCATGAAAACTCATTCCTGGTGGAACTTCATAGCAAAGTACAAAGTTCGTTTTGGATGGATCAATTTAGTTGAAATAGACAGTTTTTGCATAAAAACTCATTCCTGGTGGAACTTCATAGCAAAGTACAAAGTTCGTTTTGGATGGACAAAGTTAGTTGAAATAGACAGTTTTTGCATGAAAACTCATTCCTGGTGGAACTTCATAGCAAAGTACAAAGTTCGTTTTGGATGGATCAATTTAGTTGAAATAGACAGTTTTTGCATGAAAACTCATTCCTGGTGGAACTTCATAGCAAAGTACAAAGTTCGTTTTGGATGGATCAATTTAGTTGAAATAGACAGTTTTTGCATGAAAACTCATTCCTGGTGGAACTTCATAGCAAAGTACAAAGTTCGTTTTGGATGGATCAATTTAGTTGAAATAGACAGTTTTTGTATGAAAACTCATTCCTGGTGGAACTTCATAGCAAAGTACAAAGTTCGTTTTGGATGGACAAAGTTAGTTGAAATAGACAGTTTTTGCATGAAAACTCATTCCTGGTGGAACTTCATAGCAAAGTACAAAGTTCGTTTTGGATGGATCAATTTAGTTGAAATAGACAGTTTTTGCATGAAAACTCATTCCTGGTGGAACTTCATAGCAAAGTACAAAGTTCGTTTTGGATGGATCAATTTAGTTGAAATAGACAGTTTTTGCATAAAAACTCATTCCTGGTGGAACTTCATAGCAAAGTACAAAGTTCGTTTTGGATGGACAAAGTTAGTTGAAATAGACAGTTTTTGCATGAAAACTCATTCCTGGTGGAACTTCATAGCAAAGTACAAAGTTCGTTTTGGATGGATCAATTTAGTTGAAATAGACAGTTTTTGCATGAAAACTCATTCCTGGTGGAACTTCATAGCAAAGTACAAAGTTCGTTTTGGATGGATCAATTTAGTTGAAATAGACAGTTTTTGCATAAAAACTCATTCCTGGTGGAACTTCATAGCAAAGTACAAAGTTCGTTTTGGATGGACAAAGTTAGTTGAAATAGACAGTTTTTGCATGAAAACTCATTCCTGGTGGAACTTCATAGCAAAGTACAAAGTTCGTTTTGGATGGATCAATTTAGTTGAAATAGACAGTTTTTGCATGAAAACTCATTCCTGGTGGAACTTCATAGCAAAGTACAAAGTTCGTTTTGGATGGATCAATTTAGTTGAAATAGACAGTTTTTGTATGAAAACTCATTCCTGGTGGAACTTCATAGCAAAGTACAAAGTTCGTTTTGGATGGACAAAGTTAGTTGAAATAGACAGTTTTTGCATGAAAACTCATTCCTGGTGGAACTTCATAGCAAAGTACAAAGTTCGTTTTGGATGGATCAATTTAGTTGAAATAGACAGTTTTTGCATGAAAACTCATTCCTGGTGGAACTTCATAGCAAAGTACAAAGTTCGTTTTGGATGGATCAATTTAGTTGAAATAGACAGTTTTTGCATAAAAACTCATTCCTGGTGGAACTTCATAGCAAAGTACAAAGTTCGTTTTGGATGGACAAAGTTAGTTGAAATAGACAGTTTTTGCATGAAAACTCATTCCTGGTGGAACTTCATAGCAAAGTACAAAGTTCGTTTTGGATGGATCAATTTAGTTGAAATAGACAGTTTTTGCATGAAAACTCATTCCTGGTGGAACTTCATAGCAAAGTACAAAGTTCGTTTTGGATGGATCAATTTAGTTGAAATAGACAGTTTTTGTATGAAAACTCATTCCTGGTGGAACTTCATAGCAAAGTACAAAGTTCGTTTTGGATGGACAAAGTTAGTTGAAATAGACAGTTTTTGCATGAAAACTCATTCCTGGTGGAACTTCATAGCAAAGTACAAAGTTCGTTTTGGATGGATCAATTTAGTTGAAATAGACAGTTTTTGCATGAAAACTCATTCCTGGTGGAACTTCATAGCAAAGTACAAAGTTCGTTTTGGATGGATCAATTTAGTTGAAATAGACAGTTTTTGCATGAAAAGTCATTCCTGGTGGAACTTCATAGCAAAGTACAAAGTTCGTTTTGGATGGACGAATTAAGTTGAAATAGACAGTTTTTGTATGAAAACTCATTCCTGGTGGAACTTCATAGCAAAGTACAAAGTTCGTTTTGGATAGACAAAGTTAGTTGAAATAGACAGTTTTTGCATGAAAACTCATTCCTGGTGGAACTTCATAGCAAAGTACAAAGTTCGTTTTGGATGGATCAATTTAGTTGAAATAGACAGTTTTTGCATGAAAACTCATTCCTGGTGGAACTTCATAGCAAAGTACAAAGTTCAAATCAGATGGACAAAGTTAGTTGAAATAGACAGTTTTTGCATGAAAACTCATTCCTGGTGGAACTTCATAGCAAAGTACAAAGTTCGTTTTGGATGGACAAAGTTAGTTGAAATAGACAGTTTTTGTATGAAAACTCATTCCTGGTGGAACTTCATAGCAAAGTACAAAGTTCGAATCAGATGGACGAATTAAGTTGAAATAGACAGTTTTTGCATGAAAACTCATTCCTGGTGGAACTTCATAGCAAAGTACAAAGTTCGTTTTGGATGGACAAAGTTAGTTGAAATAGACAGTTTTTGCATGAAAACTCATTCCTGGTGGAACTTCATAGCAAAGTACAAAGTTCGTTTTGGATGGATCAATTTAGTTGAAATAGACAGTTTTTGCATGAAAACTCATTCCTGGTGGAACTTCATAGCAAAGTACAAAGTTCGTTTTGGATGGATCAATTTAGTTGAAATAGACAGTTTTTGCATAAAAACTCATTCCTGGTGGAACTTCATAGCAAAGTACAAAGTTCGTTTTGGATGGACGAATTAAGTTGAAATAGACAGTTTTTGTATGAAAACTCATTCCTGGTGGAACTTCATAGCAAAGTACAAAGTTCGTTTTGGATAGACAAAGTTAGTTGAAATAGACAGTTTTTGCATGAAAACTCATTCCTGGTGGAACTTCATAGCAAAGTACAAAGTTCGTTTTGGATGGATCAATTTAGTTGAAATAGACAGTTTTTGCATGAAAACTCATTCCTGGTGGAACTTCATAGCAAAGTACAAAGTTCGTTTTGGATGGATCAATTTAGTTGAAATAGACAGTTTTTGCATGAAAACTCATTCCTGGTGGAACTTCATAGCAAAGTACAAAGTTCGTTTTGGATGGATCAATTTAGTTGAAATAGATAGTTTTTGCATGAAAACTCATTCCTGGTGGAACTTCATAGCAAAGTACAAAGTTCGTTTTGGATGGACAAAGTTAGTTGAAATAGACAGTTTTTGCATAAAAACTCATTCCTGGTGGAACTTCATAGCAAAGTACAAAGTTCGTTTTGGATGGACAAAGTTAGTTGAAATAGACAGTTTTTGCATAAAAACTCATTCCTGGTGGAACTTCATAGCAAAGTACAAAGTTCGTTTTGGATGGATCAATTTAGTTGAAATAGACAGTTTTTGCATGAAAACTCATTCCTGGTGGAACTTCATAGCAAAGTACAAAGTTCGTTTTGGATGGATCAATTTAGTTGAAATAGACAGTTTTTGCATGAAAACTCATTCCTGGTGGAACTTCATAGCAAAGTACAAAGTTCGTTTTGGATGGACGAATTAAGTTGAAATAGACAGTTTTTGTATGAAAACTCATTCCTGGTGGAACTTCATAGCAAAGTACAAAGTTCGAATCAGATGGACGAATTAAGTTGAAATAGACAGTTTTTGCATGAAAACTCATTCCTGGTAGAACTTCATAGCAAAGTACAAAGTTCGTTTTAGATGGATCAATTTAGTTGAAATAGACAGTTTTTGCATGAAAACTCATTCCTGGTGGAACTTCATAGCAAAGTACAAAGTTCGTTTTGGATGGATCAATTTAGTTGAAATAGACAGTTTTTGCATGAAAACTCATTCCTGGTGGAACTTCATAGCAAAGTACAAAGTTCGTTTTGGATGGACAAAGTTAGTTGAAATAGACAGTTTTTGCATAAAAACTCATTCCTGGTGGAACTTCATAGCAAAGTACAAAGTTCGTTTTGGATGGACAAAGTTAGTTGAAATAGACAGTTTTTGCATAAAAACTCATTCCTGGTGGAACTTCATAGCAAAGTACAAAGTTCGTTTTGGATGGATCAATTTAGTTGAAATAGACAGTTTTTGCATAAAAACTCATTCCTGGTGGAACTTCATAGCAAAGTACAAAGTTCGTTTTGGATGGACGAATTAAGTTGAAATAGACAGTTTTTGTATGAAAACTCATTCCTGGTGGAACTTCATAGCAAAGTACAAAGTTCGTGTTTTATAGACAAAGTTAGTTGAAATAGACAGTTTTTGCATGAAAACTCATTCCTGGTGGAACTTCATAGCAAAGTACAAAGTTCGTTTTGGATGGATCAATTTAGTTGAAATAGACAGTTTTTGCATGAAAACTCATTCCTGGTGGAACTTCATAGCAAAGTACAAAGTTCGTTTTGGATGGATCAATTTAGTTGAAATAGATAGTTTTTGCATGAAAACTCATTCCTGGTGGAACTTCATAGCAAAGTACAAAGTTCGTTTTGGATGGACAAAGTTAGTTGAAATAGACAGTTTTTGCATAAAAACTCATTCCTGGTGGAACTTCATAGCAAAGTACAAAGTTCGTTTTGGATGGATCAATTTAGTTGAAATAGACAGTTTTTGCATGAAAACTCATTCCTGGTGGAACTTCATAGCAAAGTACAAAGTTCGTTTTGGATGGACGAATTAAGTTGAAATAGACAGTTTTTGTATGAAAACTCATTCCTGGTGGAACTTCATAGCAAAGTACAAAGTTCGAATCAGATGGACAAATTAAGTTGAAATAGACAGTTTTTGCATGAAAACTCATTCCTGGTAGAACTTCATAGCAAAGTACAAAGTTCGTTTTAGATGGATCAATTTAGTTGAAATAGACAGTTTTTGCATGAAAACTCATTCCTGGTGGAACTTCATAGCAAAGTACAAAGTTCGTTTTGGATGGATCAATTTAGTTGAAATAGACAGTTTTTGCATGAAAACTCATTCCTGGTGGAACTTCATAGCAAAGTACAAAGTTCGTTTTGGATGGACAAAGTTAGTTGAAATAGACAGTTTTTGCATGAAAACTCATTCCTGGTGGAACTTCATAGCAAAGTACAAAGTTCGTTTTGGATGGACGAATTAAGTTGAAATAGACAGTTTTTGTATGAAAACTCATTCCCGGTGGAACTTCATAGCAAAGTACAAAGTTCGAATCAGATGGACGAATTAAGTTGAAATAGACAGTTTTTGCATGAAAACTCATTCCTGGTGGAACTTCATAGCAAAGTACAAAGTTCGTTTTGGATGGATCAATTTAGTTGAAATAGACAGTTTTTGCATGAAAACTCATTCCTGGTGGAACTTCATAGCAAAGTACAAAGTTCGTTTTGGATGGATCAATTTAGTTGAAATAGACAGTTTTTGCATAAAAACTCATTCCTGGTGGAACTTCATAGCAAAGTACAAAGTTCGTTTTGGATGGATCAATTAAGTTGAAATAGACAGTTTTTGCATGAAAACTCATTCCTGGTGGAACTTCATAGCAAAGTACAAAGTTCAAATCAGATGGACGAATTAAGTTGAAATAGACAGTTTTTGCATGAAAACTCATTCCTGGTGGAACTTCATAGCAAAGTACAAAGTTCGTTGTGGATGGACAAAGTTAGTTGAAATAGACAGTTTTTGCATAAAAACTCATTCCTGGTGGAACTTCATAGCAAAGTACAAAGTTCGTTTTGGATGGACAAAGTTAGTTGAAATAGACAGTTTTTGCATGAAAACTCATTCCTGGTAGAACTTCATAGCAAAGTACAAAGTTCGTTTTAGATGGACGAATTAAGTTGAAATAGACAGTTTTTGCATGAAAACTCATTCCTGGTGGAACTTCATAGCAAAGTACAAAGTTCGAATCAGATGGACGAATTAAGTTGAAATAGACAGTTTTTGCATGAAAACTCATTCCTGGTAGAACTTCATAGCAAAGTACAAAGTTCGTTTTGGATGGACAAAGTTAGTTGAAATAGACAGTTTTTGCATGAAAACTCATTCCTGGTGGAACTTCATAGCAAAGTACAAAGTTCGTTTTGGATGGATCAATTAAGTTGAAATAGACAGTTTTTGCATGAAAACTCATTCCTGGTGGAACTTCATAGCAAAGTACAAAGTTCAAATCAGATGGACGAATTAAGTTGAAATAGACAGTTTTTGCATGAAAACTCATTCCTGGTGGAACTTCATAGCAAAGTACAAAGTTCGTTTTGGATGGATCAATTTAGTTGAAATAGACAGTTTTTGCATGAAAACTCATTCCTGGTGGAACTTCATAGCAAAGTACAAAGTTCGTTTTGGATGGACAAAGTTAGTTGAAATAGACAGTTTTTGCATAAAAACTCATTCCTGGTGGAACTTCATAGCAAAGTACAAAGTTCTTTTTGGATGGATCAATTTAGTTGAAATAGACAGTTTTTGCATGAAAACTCATTCCTGGAGGAACTTCATAGCAAAGTACAAAGTTCGTTTTGGATGGACAAAGTTAGTTGAAATAGACAGTTTTTGCATGAAAACTCATTCCTGGTGGAACTTCATAGCAAAGTACAAAGTTCGAATCAGATGGACGAATTAAGTTGAAATAGACAGTTTTTGCATGAAAACTCATTCCTGGTGGAACTTCATAGCAAAGTACAAAGTTCGTTTTGGATGGACAAAGTTAGTTGAAATAGACAGTTTTTGCATGAAAACTCATTCCTGGTGGAACTTCATAGCAAAGTACAAAGTTCGTTTTGGATGAACAAAGTTTGTTGAAATAGACAGTTTTTGCATGAAAACTCATTCCTGGTGGAACTTCATAGCAAAGTACAAAGTTCGTTTTGGATGGACGAATTAAGTTGAAATAGACAGTTTTTGCATGAAAACTCATTCCTGGTGGAACTTCATAGCAAAGAACAAAGTTCGTTTTGGATGGATCAATTTAGTTGAAATAGACAGTTTTTGCATGAAAACTCATTCCTGGTGGAACTTCATAGCAAAGTACAAAGTTCGTTTTGGATGGATCAATTTAGTTGAAATAGACAGTTTTTGTATGAAAACTCATTCCTGGTGGAACTTCATAGCAAAGTACAAAGTTCGTTTTGGATGGACGAATTAAGTTGAAATAGACAGTTTTTGTATGAAAACTCATTCCTGGTGGAACTTCATAGCAAAGTACAAAGTTCGTTTTGGATGGACAAAGTTAGTTGAAATAGACAGTTTTTGCATGAAAACTCATTCCTGGTGGAACTTCATAGCAAAGTACAAAGTTCGTTTTGGATGGATCAATTTAGTTGAAATAGACAGTTTTTGTATGAAAACTCATTCCTGGTGGAACTTCATAGCAAAGTACAAAGTTCGAATCAGATGGACAAAGTTAGTTGAAATAGACAGTTTTTGCATGAAAACTCATTCCTGGTGGAACTTCATAGCAAAGTACAAAGTTCGTTTTGGATGGACAAAGTTAGTTGAAATAGACAGTTTTTGCATGAAAACTCATTCCTGGTGGAACTTCATAGCAAAGTACAAAGTTCGTTTTGGATGGACAAAGTTAGTTGAAATAGACAGTTTTTGCATGAAAACTCATTCCTGGTGGAACTTCATAGCAAAGTACAAAGTTCGTTTTGGATGGATCAATTTAGTTGAAATAGACAGTTTTTGCATGAAAACTCATTCCTGGTGGAACTTCATAGCAAAGTACAAAGTTCGTTTTGGATGGATCAATTTAGTTGAAATAGACAGTTTTTGTATGAAAACTCATTCCTGGTGGAACTTCATAGCAAAGTACAAAGTTCGAATCAGATGGACAAAGTTAGTTGAAATAGACAGTTTTTGCATGAAAACTCATTCCTGGTGGAACTTCATAGCAAAGTACAAAGTTCGTTTTGGATGGACGAATTAAGTTGAAATAGACAGTTTTTGTATGAAAACTCATTCCTGGTGGAACTTCATAGCAAAGTACAAAGTTCGTTTTGGATGGACAAAGTTAGTTGAAATAGACAGTTTTTGCATGAAAACTCATTCCTGGTGGAACTTCATAGCAAAGTACAAAGTTCGTTTTGGATGGATCAATTTAGTTGAAATAGACAGTTTTTGTATGAAAACTCATTCCTGGTGGAACTTCATAGCAAAGTACAAAGTTCGAATCAGATGGACAAAGTTAGTTGAAATAGACAGTTTTTGCATGAAAACTCATTCCTGGTGGAACTTCATAGCAAAGTACAAAGTTCGTTTTGGATGGATCAATTTAGTTGAAATAGACAGTTTTTGCATGAAAACTCATTCCTGGTGGAACTTCATAGCAAAGTACAAAGTTCGTTTTGGATGAACAAAGTTAGTTGAAAAGACAGTTTTTGCATGAAAACTCATTCCTGGTGGAACTTCATAGCAAAGTACAAAGTTCGTTTTGGATGGACGAATTAAGTTGAAATAGACAGTTTTTGCATGAAAACTCATTCCTGGTGGAACTTCATAGCAAAGTACAAAGTTCGTTTTGGATGGATCAATTTAGTTGAAATAGACAGTTTTTGCATGAAAACTCATTCCTGGTGGAACTTCATAGCAAAGTACAAAGTTCGTTTTGGATGGACAAAGTTAGTTGAAATAGACAGTTTTTGCATGAAAACTCATTCCTGGTGGAACTTCATAGCAAAGTACAAAGTTCGTTTTGGATGGACAAAGTTAGTTGAAATAGACAGTTTTTGCATGAAAACTCATTCCTGGTGGAACTTCATAGCAAAGTACAAAGTTCGTTTTGGATGGACGAATTAAGTTGAAATAGACAGTTTTTGCATGAAAACTCATTCCTGGTGGAACTTCATAGCAAAGTACAAAGTTCGTTTTGGATGGATCAATTTAGTTGAAATAGACAGTTTTTGCATGAAAACTCATTCCTGGTGGAACTTCATAGCAAAGTACAAAGTTCGTTTTGGATGGACAAAGTTAGTTGAAATAGACAGTTTTTGCATGAAAACTCATTCCTGGTGGAACTTCATAGCAAAGTACAAAGTTCGTTTTGGATGGACAAAGTTAGTTGAAATAGACAGTTTTTGCATGAAAACTCATTCCTGGTGGAACTTCATAGCAAAGTACAAAGTTCGTTTTGGATGGATCAATTTAGTTGAAATAGACAGTTTTTGCATGAAAACTCATTCCTGGTGGAACTTCATAGCAAAGTACAAAGTTCGAATCAGATGGACAAAGTTAGTTGAAATAGACAGTT
The DNA here is from genome assembly GCF_943734755.1 of Anopheles moucheti. Classification (NCBI taxonomy): domain Eukaryota; kingdom Metazoa; phylum Arthropoda; class Insecta; order Diptera; family Culicidae; genus Anopheles; species Anopheles moucheti. Next base: position 241,476 of record NW_026453654.1, read on the forward strand.
TTTGCATGAAAACTCATTCCTGGTGGAACTTCATAGCAAAGTACAAAGTTCGTTTTGGATGGATCAATTTAGTTGAAATAGACAGTTTTTGCATGAAAACTCATTCCTGGTGGAACTTCATAGCAAAGTACAAAGTTCGTTTTGGATGAACAAAGTTAGTTGAAATAGACAGTTTTTGCATGAAAACTCATTCCTGGTGGAACTTCATAGCAAAGTACAAAGTTCGTTTTGGATGGACGAATTAAGTTGAAATAGACAGTTTTTGCATGAAAACTCATTCCTGGTGGAACTTCATAGCAAAGTACAAAGTTCGTTTTGGATGGATCAATTTAGTTGAAATAGACAGTTTTTGCATGAAAACTCATTCCTGGTGGAACTTCATAGCAAAGTACAAAGTTCGTTTTGGATGAACAAAGTTAGTTGAAATAGACAGTTTTTGCATGAAAACTCATTCCTGGTGGAACTTCATAGCAAAGTACAAAGTTCGTTTTGGATGGACAAAGTTAGTTGAAATAGACAGTTTTTGCATGAAAACTCATTCCTGGTGGAACTTCATAGCAAAGTACAAAGTTCGTTTTGGATGGACGAATTAAGTTGAAATAGACAGTTTTTGCATGAAAACTCATTCCTGGTGGAACTTCATAGCAAAGTACAAAGTTCGTTTTGGATGGATCAATTTAGTTGAAATAGACAGTTTTTGCATGAAAACTCATTCCTGGTGGAACTTCATAGCAAAGTACAAAGTTCGTTTTGGATGGACGAATTAAGTTGAAATAGACAGTTTTTGTATGAAAACTCATTCCTGGTGGAACTTCATAGCAAAGTACAAAGTTCGTTTTGGATGGACAAAGTTAGTTGAAATAGACAGTTTTTGCATGAAAACTCATTCCTGGTGGAACTTCATAGCAAAGTACAAAGTTCGTTTTGGATGGATCAATTTAGTTGAAATAGACAGTTTTTGTATGAAAACTCATTCCTGGTGGAACTTCATAGCAAAGTACAAAGTTCGAATCAGATGGACAAAGTTAGTTGAAATAGACAGTTTTTGCATGAAAACTCATTCCTGGTGGAACTTCATAGCAAAGTACAAAGTTCGTTTTGGATGGATCAATTTAGTTGAAATAGACAGTTTTTGCATGAAAACTCATTCCTGGTGGAACTTCATAGCAAAGTACAAAGTTCGTTTTGGATGAACAAAGTTAGTTGAAATAGACAGTTTTTGCATGAAAACTCATTCCTGGTGGAACTTCATAGCAAAGTACAAAGTTCGTTTTGGATGGACGAATTAAGTTGAAATAGACAGTTTTTGCATGAAAACTCATTCCTGGTGGAACTTCATAGCAAAGTACAAAGTTCGTTTTGGATGGATCAATTTAGTTGAAATAGACAGTTTTTGCATGAAAACTCATTCCTGGTGGAACTTCATAGCAAAGTACAAAGTTCGTTTTGGATGGACAAAGTTAGTTGAAATAGACAGTTTTTGCATGAAAACTCATTCCTGGTGGAACTTCATAGCAAAGTACAAAGTTCGTTTTGGATGGACAAAGTTAGTTGAAATAGACAGTTTTTGCATGAAAACTCATTCCTGGTGGAACTTCATAGCAAAGTACAAAGTTCGTTTTGGATGGACGAATTAAGTTGAAATAGACAGTTTTTGCATGAAAACTCATTCCTGGTGGAACTTCATAGCAAAGTACAAAGTTCGTTTTGGATGGATCAATTTAGTTGAAATAGACAGTTTTTGCATGAAAACTCATTCCTGGTGGAACTTCATAGCAAAGTACAAAGTTCGTTTTGGATGGACAAAGTTAGTTGAAATAGACAGTTTTTGCATGAAAACTCATTCCTGGTGGAACTTCATAGCAAAGTACAAAGTTCGTTTTGGATGGACGAATTAAGTTGAAATAGACAGTTTTTGCATGAAAACTCATTCCTGGTGGAACTTCATAGCAAAGTACAAAGTTCGTTTTGGATGGATCAATTTAGTTGAAATAGACAGTTTTTGTATGAAAACTCATTCCTGGTGGAACTTCATAGCAAAGTACAAAGTTCGTTTTGGATGGACGAATTAAGTTGAAATAGACAGTTTTTGTATGAAAACTCATTCCTGGTGGAACTTCATAGCAAAGTACAAAGTTCGTTTTGGATGGACAAAGTTAGTTGAAATAGACAGTTTTTGCATGAAAACTCATTCCTGGTGGAACTTCATAGCAAAGTACAAAGTTCGTTTTGGATGGATCAATTTAGTTGAAATAGACAGTTTTTGTATGAAAACTCATTCCTGGTGGAACTTCATAGCAAAGTACAAAGTTCGAATCAGATGGACAAAGTTAGTTGAAATAGACAGTTTTTGCATGAAAACTCATTCCTGGTGGAACTTCATAGCAAAGTACAAAGTTCGTTTTGGATGAACAAAGTTAGTTGAAATAGACAGTTTTTGCATGAAAACTCATTCCTGGTGGAACTTCATAGCAAAGTACAAAGTTCGTTTTGGATGGACGAATTAAGTTGAAATAGACAGTTTTTGCATGAAAACTCATTCCTGGTGGAACTTCATAGCAAAGTACAAAGTTCGTTTTGGATGGACAAAGTTAGTTGAAATAGACAGTTTTTGCATGAAAACTCATTCCTGGTGGAACTTCATAGCAAAGTACAAAGTTCGTTTTGGATGGACGAATTAAGTTGAAATAGACAGTTTTTGCATGAAAACTCATTCCTGGTGGAACTTCATAGCAAAGTACAAAGTTCGTTTTGGATGGATCAATTTAGTTGAAATAGACAGTTTTTGTATGAAAACTCATTCCTGGTGGAACTTCATAGCAAAGTACAAAGTTCGTTTTGGATGGACGAATTAAGTTAAAATAGACAGTTTTTGTATGAAAACTCATTCCTGGTGGAACTTCATAGCAAAGTACAAAGTTCGTTTTGGATGGACAAAGTTAGTTGAAATAGACAGTTTTTGCATGAAAACTCATTCCTGGTGGAACTTCATAGCAAAGTACAAAGTTCGTTTTGGATGGACAAAGTTAGTTGAAATAGACAGTTTTTGTATGAAAACTCATTCCTGGTGGAACTTCATAGCAAAGTACAAAGTTCGAATCAGATGGACAAAGTTAGTTGAAATAGACAGTTTTTGCATGAAAACTCATTCCTGGTGGAACTTCATAGCAAAGTACAAAGTTCGTTTTGGATGGATCAATTTAGTTGAAATAGACAGTTTTTGCATGAAAACTCATTCCTGGTGGAACTTCATAGCAAAGTACAAAGTTCGTTTTGGATGGACAAAGTTAGTTGAAATAGACAGTTTTTGCATGAAAACTCATTCCTGGTGGAACTTCATAGCAAAGTACAAAGTTCGTTTTGGATGGATCAATTTAGTTGAAATAGACAGTTTTTGCATGAAAACTCATTCCTGGTGGAACTTCATAGCAAAGTACAAAGTTCGTTTTGGATGGACAAAGTTAGTTGAAATAGACAGTTTTTGCATGAAAACTCATTCCTGGTGGAACTTCATAGCAAAGTACAAAGTTCGTTTTGGATGGATCAATTTAGTTGAAATAGATAGTTTTTGCATGAAAACTCATTCCTGGTGGAACTTCATAGCAAAGTACAAAGTTCGTTTTGGATGGACAAAGTTAGTTGAAATAGACAGTTTTTGCATAAAAACTCATTCCTGGTGGAACTTCATAGCAAAGTACAAAGTTCGTTTTGGATGGATCAATTTAGTTGAAATAGACAGTTTTTGCATGAAAACTCATTCCTGGTGGAACTTCATAGCAAAGTACAAAGTTCGTTTTGGATGGACGAATTAAGTTGAAATAGACAGTTTTTGTATGAAAACTCATTCCTGGTGGAACTTCATAGCAAAGTACAAAGTTCGAATCAGATGGACAAATTAAGTTGAAATAGACAGTTTTTGCATGAAAACTCATTCCTGGTAGAACTTCATAGCAAAGTACAAAGTTCGTTTTAGATGGATCAATTTAGTTGAAATAGACAGTTTTTGCATGAAAACTCATTCCTGGTGGAACTTCATAGCAAAGTACAAAGTTCGTTTTGGATGGATCAATTTAGTTGAAATAGACAGTTTTTGCATGAAAACTCATTCCTGGTGGAACTTCATAGCAAAGTACAAAGTTCGTTTTGGATGGACAAAGTTAGTTGAAATAGACAGTTTTTGCATGAAAACTCATTCCTGGTGGAACTTCATAGCAAAGTACAAAGTTCGTTTTGGATGGACGAATTAAGTTGAAATAGACAGTTTTTGTATGAAAACTCATTCCCGGTGGAACTTCATAGCAAAGTACAAAGTTCGAATCAGATGGACGAATTAAGTTGAAATAGACAGTTTTTGCATGAAAACTCATTCCTGGTGGAACTTCATAGCAAAGTACAAAGTTCGTTTTGGATGGATCAATTTAGTTGAAATAGACAGTTTTTGCATGAAAACTCATTCCTGGTGGAACTTCATAGCAAAGTACAAAGTTCGTTTTGGATGGATCAATTTAGTTGAAATAGACAGTTTTTGCATAAAAACTCATTCCTGGTGGAACTTCATAGCAAAGTACAAAGTTCGTTTTGGATGGATCAATTAAGTTGAAATAGACAGTTTTTGCATGAAAACTCATTCCTGGTGGAACTTCATAGCAAAGTACAAAGTTCAAATCAGATGGACGAATTAAGTTGAAATAGACAGTTTTTGCATGAAAACTCATTCCTGGTGGAACTTCATAGCAAAGTACAAAGTTCGTTGTGGATGGACAAAGTTAGTTGAAATAGACAGTTTTTGCATAAAAACTCATTCCTGGTGGAACTTCATAGCAAAGTACAAAGTTCGTTTTGGATGGACAAAGTTAGTTGAAATAGACAGTTTTTGCATGAAAACTCATTCCTGGTAGAACTTCATAGCAAAGTACAAAGTTCGTTTTAGATGGACGAATTAAGTTGAAATAGACAGTTTTTGCATGAAAACTCATTCCTGGTGGAACTTCATAGCAAAGTACAAAGTTCGAATCAGATGGACGAATTAAGTTGAAATAGACAGTTTTTGCATAAAAACTCATTCCTGGTGGAACTTCATAGCAAAGTACAAAGTTCGTTTTGGATGGACAAAGTTAGTTGAAATAGACAGTTTTTGCATGAAAACTCATTCCTGGTGGAACTTCATAGCAAAGTACAAAGTTCGTTTTGGATGGATCAATTAAGTTGAAATAGACAGTTTTTGCATGAAAACTCATTCCTGGTGGAACTTCATAGCAAAGTACAAAGTTCAAATCAGATGGACGAATTAAGTTGAAATAGACAGTTTTTGCATGAAAACTCATTCCTGGTGGAACTTCATAGCAAAGTACAAAGTTCGTTTTGGATGGATCAATTTAGTTGAAATAGACAGTTTTTGCATGAAAACTCATTCCTGGTGGAACTTCATAGCAAAGTACAAAGTTCGTTTTGGATGGACAAAGTTAGTTGAAATAGACAGTTTTTGCATAAAAACTCATTCCTGGTGGAACTTCATAGCAAAGTACAAAGTTCTTTTTGGATGGATCAATTTAGATGAAATAGACAGTTTTTGCATGAAAACTCATTCCTGGAGGAACTTCATAGCAAAGTACAAAGTTCGTTTTGGATGGACAAAGTTAGTTGAAATAGACAGTTTTTGCATGAAAACTCATTCCTGGTGGAACTTCATAGCAAAGTACAAAGTTCGAATCAGATGGACGAATTAAGTTGAAATAGACAGTTTTTGCATGAAAACTCATTCCTGGTGGAACTTCATAGCAAAGTACAAAGTTCGTTTTGGATGGACAAAGTTAGTTGAAATAGACAGTTTTTGCATGAAAACTCATTCCTGGTGGAACTTCATAGCAAAGTACAAAGTTCGTTTTGGATGAACAAAGTTTGTTGAAATAGACAGTTTTTGCATGAAAACTCATTCCTGGTGGAACTTCATAGCAAAGTACAAAGTTCGTTTTGGATGGACGAATTAAGTTGAAATAGACAGTTTTTGCATGAAAACTCATTCCTGGTGGAACTTCATAGCAAAGAACAAAGTTCGTTTTGGATGGATCAATTTAGTTGAAATAGACAGTTTTTGCATGAAAACTCATTCCTGGTGGAACTTCATAGCAAAGTACAAAGTTCGTTTTGGATGGATCAATTTAGTTGAAATAGACAGTTTTTGTATGAAAACTCATTCCTGGTGGAACTTCATAGCAAAGTACAAAGTTCGTTTTGGATGGACGAATTAAGTTGAAATAGACAGTTTTTGTATGAAAACTCATTCCTGGTGGAACTTCATAGCAAAGTACAAAGTTCGTTTTGGATGGACAAAGTTAGTTGAAATAGACAGTTTTTGCATGAAAACTCATTCCTGGTGGAACTTCATAGCAAAGTACAAAGTTCGTTTTGGATGGATCAATTTAGTTGAAATAGACAGTTTTTGTATGAAAACTCATTCCTGGTGGAACTTCATAGCAAAGTACAAAGTTCGAATCAGATGGACAAAGTTAGTTGAAATAGACAGTTTTTGCATGAAAACTCATTCCTGGTGGAACTTCATAGCAAAGTACAAAGTTCGTTTTGGATGGATCAATTTAGTTGAAATATACAGTTTTTGCATGAAAACTCATTCCTGGTGGAACTTCATAGCAAAGTACAAAGTTCGTTTTGGATGAACAAAGTTAGTTGAAAAGACAGTTTTTGCATGAAAACTCATTCCTGGTGGAACTTCATAGCAAAGTACAAAGTTCGTTTTGGATGGACGAATTAAGTTGAAATAGACAGTTTTTGCATGAAAACTCATTCCTGGTGGAACTTCATAGCAAAGTACAAAGTTCGTTTTGGATGGATCAATTTAGTTGAAATAGACAGTTTTTGCATGAAAACTCATTCCTGGTGGAACTTCATAGCAAAGTACAAAGTTCGTTTTGGATGGACAAAGTTAGTTGAAATAGACAGTTTTTGCATGAAAACTCATTCCTGGTGGAACTTCATAGCAAAGTACAAAGTTCGTTTTGGATGGACAAAGTTAGTTGAAATAGACAGTTTTTGCATGAAAACTCATTCCTGGTGGAACTTCATAGCAAAGTACAAAGTTCGTTTTGGATGGACGAATTAAGTTGAAATAGACAGTTTTTGCATGAAAACTCATTCCTGGTGGAACTTCATAGCAAAGTACAAAGTTCGTTTTGGATGGATCAATTTAGTTGAAATAGACAGTTTTTGCATGAAAACTCATTCCTGGTGGAACTTCATAGCAAAGTACAAAGTTCGTTTTGGATGGACAAAGTTAGTTGAAATAGACAGTTTTTGCATGAAAACTCATTCCTGGTGGAACTTCATAGCAAAGTACAAAGTTCGTTTTGGATGGACAAAGTTAGTTGAAATAGACAGTTTTTGCATGAAAACTCATTCCTGGTGGAACTTCATAGCAAAGTACAAAGTTCGTTTTGGATGGATCAATTTAGTTGAAATAGACAGTTTTTGCATGAAAACTCATTCCTGGTGGAACTTCATAGCAAAGTACAAAGTTCGAATCAGATGGACAAAGTTAGTTGAAATAGACAGTTTTTGCATGAAAACTCATTCCTGGTGGAACTTCATAGCAAAGTACAAAGTTCGTTTTGGATGGATCAATTTAGTTGAAATAGACAGTTTTTGCATGAAAACTCATTCCTGGTGGAACTTCATAGCAAAGTACAAAGTTCGTTTTGGATGAACAAAGTTAGTTGAAATAGACAGTTTTTGCATGAAAACTCATTCCTGGTGGAACTTCATAGCAAAGTACAAAGTTCGTTTTGGATGGACGAATTAAGTTGAAATAGACAGTTTTTGCATGAAAACTCATTCCTGGTGGAACTTCATAGCAAAGTACAAAGTTCGTTTTGGATGGATCAATTTAGTTGAAATAGACAGTTTTTGCATGAAAACTCATTCCTGGTGGAACTTCATAGCAAAGTACAAAGTTCGTTTTGGATGAACAAAGTTAGTTGAAATAGACAGTTTTTGCATGAAAACTCATTCCTGGTGGAACTTCATAGCAAAGTACAAAGTTCGTTTTGGATGGACAAAGTTAGTTGAAATAGACAGTTTTTGCATGAAAACTCATTCCTGGTGGAACTTCATAGCAAAGTACAAAGTTCGTTTTGGATGGACGAATTAAGTTGAAATAGACAGTTTTTGCATGAAAACTCATTCCTGGTGGAACTTCATAGCAAAGTACAAAGTTCGTTTTGGATGGATCAATTTAGTTGAAATAGACAGTTTTTGCATGAAAACTCATTCCTGGTGGAACTTCATAGCAAAGTACAAAGTTCGTTTTGGATGGACGAATTAAGTTGAAATAGACAGTTTTTGTATGAAAACTCATTCCTGGTGGAACTTCATAGCAAAGTACAAAGTTCGTTTTGGATGGACAAAGTTAGTTGAAATAGACAGTTTTTGCATGAAAACTCATTCCTGGTGGAACTTCATAGCAAAGTACAAAGTTCGTTTTGGATGGATCAATTTAGTTGAAATAGACAGTTTTTGTATGAAAACTCATTCCTGGTGGAACTTCATAGCAAAGTACAAAGTTCGAATCAGATGGACAAAGTTAGTTGAAATAGACAGTTTTTGCATGAAAACTCATTCCTGGTGGAACTTCATAGCAAAGTACAAAGTTCGTTTTGGATGGATCAATTTAGTTGAAATAGACAGTTTTTGCATGAAAACTCATTCCTGGTGGAACTTCATAGCAAAGTACAAAGTTCGTTTTGGATGAACAAAGTTAGTAGAAATAGACAGTTTTTGCATGAAAACTCATTCCTGGTGGAACTTCATAGCAAAGTACAAAGTTCGTTTTGGATGGACGAATTAAGTTGAAATAGACAGTTTTTGCATGAAAACTCATTCCTGGTGGAACTTCATAGCAAAGTACAAAGTTCGTTTTGGATGGATCAATTTAGTTGAAATAGACAGTTTTTGCATGAAAACTCATTCCTGGTGGAACTTCATAGCAAAGTACAAAGTTCGTTTTGGATGGACAAAGTTAGTTGAAATAGACAGTTTTTGCATGAAAACTCATTCCTGGTGGAACTTCATAGCAAAGTACAAAGTTCGTTTTGGATGGACAAAGTTAGTTGAAATAGACAGTTTTTGCATGAAAACTCATTCCTGGTGGAACTTCATAGCAAAGTACAAAGTTCGTTTTGGATGGACGAATTAAGTTGAAATAGACAGTTTTTGCATGAAAACTCATTCCTGGTGGAACTTCATAGCAAAGTACAAAGTTCGTTTTGGATGGATCAATTTAGTTGAAATAGACAGTTTTTGCATGAAAACTCATTCCTGGTGGAACTTCATAGCAAAGTACAAAGTTCGTTTTGGATGGACAAAGTTAGTTGAAATAGACAGTTTTTGCATGAAAACTCATTCCTGGTGGAACTTCATAGCAAAGTACAAAGTTCGTTTTGGATGGACGAATTAAGTTGAAATAGACAGTTTTTGCATGAAAACTCATTCCTGGTGGAACTTCATAGCAAAGTACAAAGTTCGTTTTGGATGGATCAATTTAGTTGAAATAGACAGTTTTTGTATGAAAACTCATTCCTGGTGGAACTTCATAGCAAAGTACAAAGTTCGTTTTGGATGGACGAATTAAGTTGAAATAGACAGTTTTTGTATGAAAACTCATTCCTGGTGGAACTTCATAGCAAAGTACAAAGTTCGTTTTGGATGGACAAAGTTAGTTGAAATAGACAGTTTTTGCATGAAAACTCATTCCTGGTGGAACTTCATAGCAAAGTACAAAGTTCGTTTTGGATGGATCAATTTAGTTGAAATAGACAGTTTTTGTATGAAAACTCATTCCTGGTGGAACTTCATAGCAAAGTACAAAGTTCGAATCAGATGGACAAAGTTAGTTGAAATAGACAGTTTTTGCATGAAAACTCATTCCTGGTGGAACTTCATAGCAAAGTACAAAGTTCGTTTTGGATGAACAAAGTTAGTTGAAATAGACAGTTTTTGCATGAAAACTCATTCCTGGTGGAACTTCATAGCAAAGTACAAAGTTCGTTTTGGATGGACGAATTAAGTTGAAATAGACAGTTTTTGCATGAAAACTCATTCCTGGTGGAACTTCATAGCAAAGTACAAAGTTCGTTTTGGATGGACAAAGTTAGTTGAAATAGACAGTTTTTGCATGAAAACTCATTCCTGGTGGAACTTCATAGCAAAGTACAAAGTTCGTTTTGGATGGACGAATTAAGTTGAAATAGACAGTTTTTGCATGAAAACTCATTCCTGGTGGAACTTCATAGCAAAGTACAAAGTTCGTTTTGGATGGATCAATTTAGTTGAAATAGACAGTTTTTGTATGAAAACTCATTCCTGGTGGAACTTCATAGCAAAGTACAAAGTTCGTTTTGGATGGACGAATTAAGTTAAAATAGACAGTTTTTGTATGAAAACTCATTCCTGGTGGAACTTCATAGCAAAGTACAAAGTTCGTTTTGGATGGACAAAGTTAGTTGAAATAGACAGTTTTTGCATGAAAACTCATTCCTGGTGGAACTTCATAGCAAAGTACAAAGTTCGTTTTGGATGGACAAAGTTAGTTGAAATAGACAGTTTTTGTATGAAAACTCATTCCTGGTGGAACTTCATAGCAAAGTACAAAGTTCGTTTTGGATGGACAAAGTTAGTTGAAATAGACAGTTTTTGCATGAAAACTCATTCCTGGTGGAACTTCATAGCAAAGTACAAAGTTCGTTTTGGATGGATCAATTTAGTTGAAATAGACAGTTTTTGCATGAAAACTCATTCCTGGTGGAACTTCATAGCAAAGTACAAAGTTCGTTTTGGATGGACAAAGTTAGTTGAAATAGACAGTTTTTGCATGAAAACTCATTCCTGGTGGAACTTCATAGCAAAGTACAAAGTTCGTTTTGGATGGATCAATTTAGTTGAAATAGACAGTTTTTGCATGAAAACTCATTCCTGGTGGAACTTCATAGCAAAGTACAAAGTTCGTTTTGGATGGACAAAGTTAGTTGAAATAGACAGTTTTTGCATGAAAACTCATTCCTGGTGGAACTTCATAGCAAAGTACAAAGTTCGTTTTGGATGGACAAAGTTAGTTGAAATAGACAGTTTTTGCATGAAAACTCATTCCTGGTGGAACTTCATAGCAAAGTACAAAGTTCGTTTTGGATGGACAAAGTTAGTTGAAATAGACAGTTTTTGCATGAAAACTCATTCCTGGTGGAACTTCATAGCAAAGTACAAAGTTTGTTTTGGATGGACGAATTAAGTTGAAATAGACAGTTTTTGTATGAAAACCCATTCCTGGTGGAACTTCATAGCAAAGTACAAAGTTCGTTTTGGATGGACAAAGTTAGTTGAAATAGACAGTTTTTGCATGAAAACTCATTCCTGGTGGAACTTCATAGCAAAGTACAAAGTTCGTTTTGGATGGACAAAGTTAGTTGAAATAGACAGTTTTTGCATGAAAACTCATTCCTGGTGGAACTTCATAGCAAAGTACAAAGTTCGTTTTGGATGGACGAATTAAGTTGAAATAGACAGTTTTTGCATGAAAACTCATTCCTGGTGGAACTTCATAGCAAAGTACAAAGTTCGTGTTGGATGGATCAATTTAGTTGAAATAGACAGTTTTTGCATGAAAACTCATTCCTGGTGGAACTTCATAGCAAAGTACAAAGTTCGTTTTGGATGGATCAATTTAGTTCAAATAGACAGTTTTTGCATGAAAACTCATTCCTGGTGGAACTTCATAGCAAAGTACAAAGTTCGTTTTGGATGGACAAAGTTAGTTGAAATAGACAGTTTTTGCATGAAAACTCATTCCTGGTGGAACTTCATAGCAAAGTACAAAATTCGTGTTGGATGGACGAATTAAGTTGAAATAGACAGTTTTTGCATGAAAACTCATTCCTGGTGGAAATTCATAGCAAAGTACAAAGTTCGTTTTGGATGGACAAAGTTAGTTGAAATAGACAGTTTTTGCATGAAAACTCATTCCTGGTGGAACTTCATAGCAAAGTACAAAGTTCGTTTTGGATGGATCAATTTCGTTGAAATAGACAGTTTTTGCATGAAAACTCATTCCTGGTGGAACTTCATAGCAAAGTACAAAGTTCGTTTTGGATGGACAAAGTTAGTTGAAATAGACAGTTTTTGCATAAAAACTCATTCCTGGTGGAACTTCATAGCAAAGTACAAAGTTCGTTTTGGATGGATCAATTTAGTTGAAATAGACAGTTTTTGCATGAAAACTCATTCCTGGTGGAACTTCATAGCAAAGTACAAAGTTCGTTTTGGATGGACAAAGTTAGTTGAAATAGACAGTTTTTGCATGAAAACTCATTCCTGGTGGAACTTCATAGCAAAGTACAAAGTTCGTTTTGGATGGACAAAGTTAGTTGAAATAGACAGTTTTTGCATGAAAACTCATTCCTGGTGGAACTTCATAGCAAAGTACAAAGTTCGTTTTGGATGGACGAATTAAGTTGAAATAGACAGTTTTTGTATGAAAACTCATTCCTGGTGGAACTTCATAGTAAAGTACAAAGTTCGTTTTGGATGGACAAAGTTAGTTGAAATAGACAGTTTTTGCATGAAAACTCATTCCAGGTGGAACTTCATAGCAAAGTACAAAGTTCGTTTTGGATGGACAAAGTTAGTTGAAATAGACAGTTTTTGCATGAAAACTCATTCCTGGTGGAACTTCATAGCAAAGTACAAAGTTCGTTTTGGATGGACAAAGTTAGTTGTAATTAACAGCTTTTTGTATGAAAACTCATTCCTGGTGGAACTTCATAGCAAAGTACAAAGTTCGTTTTGGATGGATCAATTTAGTTGAAATAGACAGTTTTTGCATGAAAACTCATTCCTGGTGGAACTTCATAGCAAAGTACAAAGTTCGTTTTGGATGGACAAAGTTAGTTGAAATAGACAGTTTTTGCATGAAAACTCATTCCTGGTGGAACTTCATAGCAAAGTACAAAGTTCGTTTTGGATGGACAAAGTTAGTTGAAATAGACAGTTTTTGCATGAAAACTCATTCCTGGTGGAACTTCATAGCAAAGTTCAAAGTTCGTGTTGGATGGACGAATTAAGTTGAAATAGACAGTTTTTGCATGAAAACTCATTCCTGGTGGAACTTCATAGCAAAGTACAAAGTTCGTTTTGGATGGACAAAGTTAGTTGAAATAGACAGTTTTTGCATGAAAACTCATTCCTGGTGGAACTTCATAGCAAAGTACAAAGTTCGTTTTGGATGGATCAATTTCGTTGAAATAGACAGTTTTTGCATGAAAACTCATTCCTGGTGGAACTTCATAGCAAAGTACAAAGTTCGTTTTGGATGGACAAAGTTAGTTGAAATAGACAGTTTTTGCATAAAAACTCATTCCTGGTGGAACTTCATAGCAAAGTACAAAGTTCGTTTTGGATGGATCAATTTAGTTGAAATATACAGTTTTTGCATGAAAACTCATTCCTGGTGGAACTTCATAGCAAAGTACAAAGTTCGTTTTGGATGGACAAAGTTAGTTGAAATAGACAGTTTTTGCATGAAAACTCATTCCTGGTGGAACTTCATAGCAAAGTACAAAGTTCGTTTTGGATGGACAAAGTTAGTTGAAATAGACAGTTTTTGCATGAAAACTCATTCCTGGTGGAACTTCATAGCAAAGTACAAAGTTCGTTTTGGATGGACGAATTAAGTTGAAATAGACAGTTTTTGCATGAAAACTCATTCCTGGTGGAACTTCATAGCAAAGTACAAAGTTCGTTTTGGATGGATCAATTTAGTTGAAATATACAGTTTTTGCATGAAAACTCATTCCTGGTGGAACTTCATAGCAAAGTACAAAGTTCGTTTTGGATGGACAAAGTTAGTTGAAATAGACAGTTTTTGCATGAAAACTCATTCCTGGTGGAACTTCATAGCAAAGTACAAAGTTCGTTTTGGATGGACAAAGTTAGTTGAAATAGACAGTTTTTGCATAAAAACTCATTCCTGGTGGAACTTCATAGCAAAGTACAAAGTTCGTTTTGGATGGATCAATTTAGTTGAAATATACAGTTTTTGCATGAAAACTCATTCCTGGTGGAACTTCATAGCAAAGTACAAAGTTCGTTTTGGATGGACAAAGTTAGTTGAAATAGACAGTTTTTGCATGAAAACTCATTCCTGGTGGAACTTCATAGCAAAGTACAAAGTTCGTTTTGGATGGACAAAGTTAGTTGAAATAGACAGTTTTTGCATGAAAACTCATTCCTGGTGGAACTTCATAGCAAAGTACAAAGTTCGTTTTGGATGGACAAAGTTAGTTGAAATAGACAGTTTTTGCATGAAAACTCATTCCTGGTGGAACTTCATAGCAAAGTACAAAGTTCGTTTCGGATGGATCAATTTAGTTGAAATAGACAGTTCTTGCATGAAAACTCATTCCTGGTGGAACTTCATAGCAAAGTACAAAGTTCGTTTTGGATGGATCAATTTAGTTGAAATAGACAGTTTTTGCATGAAAACTCATTCCTGGTGGAGCTTCATAGCAAAGTACAAAGTTCGTTTTGGATGGACAAAGTTAGTTGAAATAGACAGTTTTTGCATAAAAACTCATTCCTGGTGGAACTTCATAGCAAAGTACAAAGTTCGTTTTGGATGGACAAAGTTAGTTGAAATAGACAGTTTTTGCATGAAAACTCATTCCTGGTGGAACTTCATAGCAAAGTACAAAGTTCGTTTTGGATGGATCAATTTAGTTGAAATAGACAATTCTTGCATGAAAACTCATTCCTGGTGGAACTTCATAGCAAAGTACAAAGTTCGTTTTGGATGGATCAATTAAGTTAAAATAGACAGTTTGTGCATGAAAACTCATTCCTGGTGGAACTTCATAGCAAAGTACAAAGTTCGTTTTGGATGGACAAAGTTAGTTGAAATAGACAGTTTTTGCTTGAAAACTCATTCCTGGTGGAACTTCATAGCAAAGTACAAAGTTCGTTTTGGATGGATCAATTTAGTTTAAATAGACAGTTTTTGCATGAAAACTCATTCCTGGTGGAACTTCATAGCAAAGTACAAAGTTCGTTTTGGATGGATCAATTTAGTTAAAATAGACAGTTTTTGCATGAAAACTCATTCCTGGTGGAGCTTCATAGCATAGTACAAAGTTCGTTTTGGATGGACAAAGTTAGTTGAAATAGACAGTTTTTGCATGAAAACTCATTCCTGGTGGAACTTCATAGCAAAGTACAAAGTTCGTTTTGGATGGACAAAGTTAGTTGAAATAGACAGTTTTTGCATGAAAACTCATTCCTGGTGGAACTTCATAGCAAAGTACAAAGTTCGTTTTGGATGGACAAAGTTAGTTGAAATAGACAGTTTTTGCATAAAAACTCATTCCTGGTGGAACTTCATAGCAAAGTACAAAGTTCGTTTTGGATGGACAAAGTTAGTTGAAATAGACAGTTTTTGCATGAAAACTCATTCCTGGTGGAACTTCATAGCAAAGTACAAAGTTCGTTTTGGATGGATCAATTTAGTTGAAATAGACAGTTTTTGCATGAAAACTCATTCCTGGTGGAACTTCATAGCAAAGTACAAAGTTCGTTTTGGATGGACAAAGTTAGTTGAAATAGACAGTTTTTGCATGAAAACTCATTCCTGGTGGAACTTCATAGCAAAGTACAAAGTTCGTTTTGGATGGATCAATTTAGTTGAAATAGACAGTTTTTGCATGAAAACTCATTCCTGGTGGAACTTCATAGCAAAGTACAAAGTTCGTTTTGGATGGACAAAGTTAGTTGAAATAGACAGTTTTTGCATGAAAACTCATTCCTGGTGGAACTTCAAAGCAAAGTACAAAGTTCGTTTTGGATGGACAAAGTTAGTTGAAATAGACAGTTTTTGCATAAAAACTCATTCCTGGTGGAACTTCATAGCAAAGTACAAAGTTCGTTTTGGATGGATCAATTTAGTTTAAATAGACAGTTCTTGCATGAAAACTCATTCCTGGTGGAACTTCATAGCAAAGTACAAAGTTCGTTTTGGATGGACAAAGTTAGTTGAAATAGACAGTTTTTGCATGAAAACTCATTCCTGGTGGAACTTCATAGCAAAGTACAAAGTTCGTTTTGGATGGATCAATTTAGTTGAAATAGACAGTTTTTGCATGAAAACTCATTCCTGGTGGAACTTCATAGCAAAGTACAAAGTTCGTTTTGGATGGATCAATTTAGTTGAAATATACAGTTTTTGCATGAAAACTCATTCCTGGTGGAACTTCATAGCAAAGTACAAAGTTCGTTTTGGATGGATCAATTTAGTTTAAATAGACAGTTCTTGCATGAAAACTCATTCCTGGTGGAACTTCATAGCAAAGTACAAAGTTCGTTTTGGATGGACAAAGTTAGTTGAAATAGACAGTTTTTGCATGAAAACTCATTCCTGGTGGAACTTCATAGCAAAGTACAAAATTCGTTTCGGATGGATCAATTTAGTTGAAATAGACAGTTCTTGCATGAAAACTCATTCCTGGTGGAACTTCATAGCAAAGTACAAAGTTCGTTTTGGATGGACAAAGTTAGTTGAAATAGACAGTTTTTGCATGAAAACTCATTCCTGGTGGAACTTCAAAGCAAAGTACAAAGTTCGTTTTGGATGGACAAAGTTAGTTGAAATAGACAGTTTTTGCATAAAAACTCATTCCTGGTGGAACTTCATAGCAAAGTACAAAGTTCGTTTTGGATGGATCAATTTAGTTTAAATAGACAGTTCTTGCATGAAAACTCATTCCTGGTGGAACTTCATAGCAAAGTACAAAATTCGTTTCGGATGGATCAATTTAGTTGAAATAGACAGTTTTTGCATGAAAACTCATTCCTCGTGGAACTTCATAGCAAAGTACAAAGTTCGTTTTGGATGGACAAAGTTAGTTGAAATAGACAGTTTTTGCATAAAAACTCATTCCTGGTGGAACTTCATAGCAAAGTACAAAGTTCGTTTTGGATGAACAAAGTTAGTTGAAATAGACAGTTTTTGCATGAAAACTCATTCCTGGTGGAACTTCATAGCAAAGTACAAAGTTCGTTTTGGATGGACAAAGTTAGTTGAAATAGACAGTTTTTGCATGAAAACTCATTCCTGGTGGAACTTCATAGCAAAGTACAAAGTTCGTTTTGGATGGATCAATTTAGTTGAAATAGACAGTTTTTGCATGAAAACTCATTCCTGGTGGAACTTCATAGCAAAGTACAAAATTCGTTTCGGATGGATCAATTTAGTTGAAATAGACAGTTCTTGCATGAAAACTCATTCCTGGTGGAACTTCATAGCAAAGTACAAAGTTCGTTTTGGATGGACAAAGTTAGTTGAAATAGACAGTTTTTGCATGAAAACTCATTCCTGGTGGAACTTCATAGCAAAGTACAAAGTTCGTTTTGGATGGATCAATTTAGTTGAAATAGACAGTTTTTGCATGAAAACTCATTCCTGGTGGAACTTCATAGCAAAGTACAAAGTTCGTTTTGGATGGATCAATTTAGTTGAAATAGACAGTTTTTGCATGAAAACTCAATCCTGGTAGAACTTCATAGCAAAGTACAAAGTTCGTATCGGATGGACGAATTTAGTTGAAATAGACAGTTTTTGCATGAAAACTCATTCCTGGTGGAACTTCAAAGCAAAGTACAAAATTCGTTTCGGATGGATCAATTTAGTTGAAATAGACAGTTTTTGCATGAAAACTCATTCCTGGTGGAACTTCATAGCAAAGTACAAAATTCGTTTCGGATGGATCAATTTAGTTGAAATAGACAGTTCTTGCATGAAAACTCATTCCTGGAGGAACTTCATAGCAAAGTACAAAGTTCGTTTTGGATGGATGAATTTAGTTGAAATAGACAGTTTTTGCATGAAAACTCATTCCTGGTGGAACTTCATAGCAAAGTACAAAGTTCGTTTTGGATGGATCAATTTAGTTGAAATAGACAGTTTTTGCATGAAAACTCATTCCTGGTGGAACTTCATAGCAAAGTACAAAGTTCGTTTTGGATGGATCAATTTAGTTGAAATAGACAGTTTTTGCATGAAAACTCATTCCTGGTAGAACTTCATAGCAAAGTACAAAGTTCGTATCGGATGGACGAATTAAGTTGAAATAGACAGTTTTTGCATGAAAACTCATTCCTGGTGGAACTTCATAGCAAAGTACAAAGTTCGTATCGGATGGACGAATTTAGTTGAAATAGACAGTTTTTGCATGAAAACTCATTCCTGGTGGAACTTAATAGCAAAGTACAAAATTCGTTTCGGATGGATCAATTTAGTTGAAATAGACAGTTCTTGCATGAAAACTCATTCCTGGTGGAACTTCATAGCAAAGTACAAAGTTCGTTTTGGATGGACAAAGTTAGTTGAAATAGACAGTTTTTGCATGAAAACTCATTCCTGGTGGAACTTCAAAGCAAAGTACAAAGTTCGTTTTGGATGGACAAAGTTAGTTGAAATAGACAGTTTTTGCATAAAAACTCATTCCTGGTGGAACTTCATAGCAAAGTACAAAGTTCGTTTTGGATGGATCAATTTAGTTAAAATAGACAGTTTTTGCATGAAAACTCATTCCTGGTGGAACTTCATAGCAAAGTACAAAGTTCGTTTTAGATGGACAAAGTTAGTTGAAATAGACAGTTTTTGCATGAAAACTCATTCCTGGTGGAACTTCATAGCAAAGTACAAAGTTCGTTTTGGATGGACAAAGTTAGTTGAAATAGACAGTTTTTGCATGAAAACTCATTCCTGGTGGAACTTCAAAGCAAAGTACAAAGTTCGTTTTGGATGGACAAAGTTAGTTGAAATAGACAGTTTTTGCATAAAAACTCATTCCTGGTGGAACTTCATAGCAAAGTACAAAATTCGTTTCGGATGGATCAATTTAGTTGAAATAGACAGTTTTTGCATGAAAACTCATTCCTGGTGGAACTTCATAGCAAAGTACAAAGTTCGTTTTGGATGGACAAAGTTAGTTGAAATAGACAGTTTTTGCATAAAAACTCATTCCTGGTGGAACTTCATAGCAAAGTACAAAGTTCGTTTTGGATGAACAAAGTTAGTTGAAATAGACAGTTTTTGCATGAAAACTCATTCCTGGTGGAACTTCATAGCAAAGTACAAAGTTCGTTTTGGATGGACAAAGTTAGTTGAAATAGACAGTTTTTGCATGAAAACTCATTCCTGGTGGAACTTCATAGCAAAGTACAAAGTTCGTTTTGGATGGACAAAGTTAGTTGAAATAGACAGTTTTTGCATGAAAACTCATTCCTGGTGGAACTTCATAGCAAAGTACAAAGTTCGTTTTGGATGGATCAATTTAGTTTAAATAGACAGTTCTTGCATGAAAACTCATTCCTGGTGGAACTTCATAGCAAAGTACAAAATTCGTTTCGGATGGATCAATTTAGTTGAAATAGACAGTTTTTGCATGAAAACTCATTCCTGGTGGAACTTCATAGCAAAGTACAAAGTTCGTTTTGGATGGACAAAGTTAGTTGAAATAGACAGTTTTTGCATAAAAACTCATTCCTGGTGGAACTTCATAGCAAAGTACAAAGTTCGTTTTGGATGGACAAAGTTAGTTGAAATAGACAGTTTTTGCATGAAAACTCATTCCTGGTGGAACTTCATAGCAAAGTACAAAGTTCGTTTTGGATGGACAAAGTTAGTTGAAATAGACAGTTTTTGCAGGAAAACTCATTCCTGGTGGAACTTCATAGCAAAGTACAAAGTTCGTTTTGGATGGACAAAGTTAGTTGAAATAGACAGTTTTTGCATGAAAACTCATTCCTGGTGGAACTTCATAGCAAAGTACAAAGTTCGTTTTGGATGGATCAATTTAGTTGAAATAGACAGTTTTTGCATGAAAACTCATTCCTGGTGGAACTTCATAGCAAAGTACAAAGTTCGTTTTGGATGGATCAATTTAGTTGAAATAGACAGTTTTTGCATGAAAACTCATTCCTGGTGGAACTTCATAGCAAAGTACAAAGTTCGTTTTGGATGGATCAATTTAGTTGAAATAGACAGTTTTTGCATGAAAACTCATTCCTGGTGGAACTTCATAGCAAAGTACAAAGTTCGTTTTGGATGGACAAAGTTAGTTGAAATAGACAGTTTTTGCATGAAAACTCATTCCTGGTGGAACTTCATAGCAAAGTACAAAGTTCGTTTTGGATGGATCAATTTAGTTGAAATAGACAGTTTTTGCATGAAAACTCATTCCTGGTGGAACTTCATAGCAAAGTACAAAGTTCGTTTTGGATGGACGAATTAAGTTGAAATAGACAGTTTTTGCATAAAAACTCATTCCTGGTGGAACTTCATAGCAAAGTACAAAGTTCGTTTTGGATGGACAAAGTTAGTTGAAATAGACAGTTTTTGCATAAAAACTCATTCCTGGTGGAACTTCATAGCAAAGTACAAAGTTCGTTTTGGATGGATCAATTTAGTTGAAATAGACAGTTTTTGCATGAAAACTCATTCCTGGTGGAACTTCATAGCAAAGTACAAAGTTCGTTTTGGATTTACAAAGTTAGTTGAAATAGACAGTTTTTGCATGAAAACTCATTCCTGGTGGAACTTCATAGCAAAGTACAAAGTTCGTTTTGGATGGACAAAGTTAGTTGAAATAGACAGTTTTTGCATAAAAACTCATTCCTGGTGGAACTTCATAGCAAAGTACAAAGTTCGTTTTGGATGGATCAATTTAGTTGAAATAGACAGTTTTTGCATGAAAACTCATTCCTGGTGGAACTTCATAGCAAAGTACAAAGTTCGTTTTGGATTTACAAAGTTAGTTGAAATAGACAGTTTTTGCATGAAAACTCATTCCTGGTGGAACTTCATAGCAAAGTACAAAGTTCGTTTTGGATGGATCAATTTAGTTGAAATAGACAGTTTTTGCATGAAAACTCATTCCTGGTGGAACTTCATAGCAAAGTACAAAGTTCGTTTTGGATGGACAAAGTTAGTTGAAATAGACAGTTTTTGCATGAAAACTCATTCCTGGTGGAACTTCATAGCAAAGTACAAAGTTCGTTTTGGATGGATCAATTTAATTGAAATAGACAGTTTTTGCATAAAAACTCATTCCTGGTGGAACTTCATAGCAAAGTACAAAGTTCGTTTTGGATTTACAAAGTTAGTTGAAATAGACAGTTTTTGCATGAAAACTCATTCCTGGTGGAACTTCATAGCAAAGTACAAAGTTCGTTTTGGATGGACAAAGTTAGTTGAAATAGACAGTTTTTGCATAAAAACTCATTCCTGGTGGAACTTCATAGCAAAGTACAAAGTTCGTTTTGGATGGATCAATTTAGTTGAAATAGACAGTTTTTGCATGAAAACTCATTCCTGGTGGAACTTCATAGCAAAGTACAAAGTTCGTTTTGGATGGACAAAGTTAGTTGAAATAGACAGTTTTTGCATGAAAACTCATTCCTGGTGGAACTTCATAGCAAAGTACAAAGTTCGTTTTGGATGGACAAAGTTAGTTGAAATAGACAGTTTTTGCATGAAAACTCATTCCTGGTGGAACTTCATAGCAAAGTACAAAGTTCGTTTTGGATGGATCAATTTAGTTGAAATAGACAGTTTTTGCATAAAAACTCATTCCTGGTGGAACTTCATAGCAAAGTACAAAGTTCGTTTTGGATGGATCAATTTAGTTGAAATAGACAGTTTTTGCATGAAAACTCATTCCTGGTGGAACTTCATAGCAAAGTACAAAGTTCGTTTTGGATGGACAAAGTTAGTTGAAATAGACAGTTTTTGCATAAAAACTCATTCCTGGTGGAACTTCATAGCAAAGTACAAAGTTCGTTTTGGATGGATCAATTTAGTTGAAATAGACAGTTTTTGCATAAAAACTCATTCCTGGTGGAACTTCATAGCAAAGTACAAAGTTCGTTTTGGATGGACAAAGTTAGTTGAAATAGACAGTTTTTGCATAAAAACTCATTCCTGGTGGAACTTCATAGCAAAGTACAAAGTTCGTTTTGGATGGACAAAGTTAGTTGAAATAGACAGTTTTTGCATGAAAACTCATTCCTGGTGGAACTTCATAGCAAAGTACAAAGTTCGTTTTGGATGGACGAATTAAGTTGAAATAGACAGTTTTTGCATAAAAACTCATTCCTGGTGGAACTTCATAGCAAAGTACAAAGTTCGTTTTGGATGGATCAATTTAGTTGAAATAGACAGTTTTTGCATGAAAACTCATTCCTGGTGGAACTTCATAGCAAAGTACAAAGTTCGTTTTGGATGGACAAAGTTAGTTGAAATAGACAGTTTTTGCATGAAAACTCATTCCTGGTGGAACTTCATAGCAAAGTACAAAGTTCGTTTTGGATGGACAAAGTTAGTTGAAATAGACAGTTTTTGCATGAAAACTCATTCCTGGTGGAACTTCATAGCAAAGTACAAAGTTCGTTTTGGATGGACAAAGTTAGTTGAAATAGACAGTTTTTGCATGAAAACTCATTCCTGGTGGAACTTCATAGCAAAGTACAAAGTTCGTTTTGGATGGATCAATTTAGTTGAAATAGACAGTTTTTGCATGAAAACTCATTCCTGGTGGAACTTCATAGCAAAGTACAAAGTTCGTTTTGGATGGACAAAGTTAGTTGAAATAGACAGTTTTTGCATGAAAACTCATTCCTGGTGGAACTTCATAGCAAAGTACAAAGTTCGTTTTGGATGGACAAAGTTAGTTGAAATAGATAATTTTTGCATGAAAACTCATTCCTGGTGGAACTTCATAGCAAAGTACAAAGTTCGTTTTGGATGGACAAAGTTAGTTGAAATAGACAGTTTTTGCATGAAAACTCATTCCTGGTGGAACTTCATAGCAAAGTACAAAGTTCGTTTCGGATGGATCAATTTAGTTGAAATAGACAGTTCTTGCATGAAAACTCATTCCTGGTGGAACTTCATAGCAAAGTACAAAGTTCGTTTTGGATGGATCAATTTAGTTGAAATAGACAGTTTTTGCATGAAAACTCATTCCTGGTGGAACTTCATAGCAAAGTACAAAGTTCGTTTCGGATGGACAAAGTTAGTTGAAATAGACAGTTTTTGCATGAAAACTCATTCCTGGTGGAACTTCATAGCAAAGTACAAAGTTCGTTTTGGATGGACAAAGTTAGTTGAAATAGACAGTTTTTGCATGAAAACTCATTCCTGGTGGAACTTCATAGCAAAGTACAAAGTTCGTTTTGGATGGACAAAGTTAGTTGAAATAGACAGTTTTTGCATAAAAACTCATTCCTGGTGGAACTTCATAGCAAAGTACAAAGTTCGTTTTGGATGGATCAATTTAGTTGAAATAGACAGTTCTTGCATGAAAACTCATTCCTGGTGGAACTTCATAGCAAAGTACAAAGTTCGTTTTGGATGGATCAATTTAGTTGAAATAGACAGTTTTTGCATGAAAACTCATTCCTGGTGGAACTTCATAGCAAAGTACAAAGTTCGTTTCGGATGGACAAAGTTAGTTGAAATAGACAGTTTTTGCATGAAAACTCATTCCTGGTGGAACTTCATAGCAAAGTACAAAGTTCGTTTTGGATGGACAAAGTTAGTTGAAATAGACAGTTTTTGCATGAAAACTCATTCCTGGTGGAACTTCATAGCAAAGTACAAAGTTCGTTTCGGATGGATCAATTTAGTTGAAATAGACAGTTCTTGCATGAAAACTCATTCCTGGTGGAACTTCATAGCAAAGTACAAAGTTCGTTTTGGATGGATCAATTTAGTTGAAATAGACAGTTTTTGCATGAAAACTCATTCCTGGTGGAACTTCATAGCAAAGTACAAAGTTCGTTTTGGATGGACAAAGTTAGTTGAAATAGACAGTTTTTGCATGAAAACTCATTCCTGGTGGAACTTCATAGCAAAGTACAAAGTTCGTTTTGGATGGACAAAGTTAGTTGAAATAGATAATTTTTGCATGAAAACTCATTCCTGGTGGAACTTCATAGCAAAGTACAAAGTTCGTTTTGGATGGACAAAGTTAGTTGAAATAGACAGTTTTTGCATGAAAACTCATTCCTGGTGGAACTTCATAGCAAAGTACAAAGTTCGTTTTGGATGGACAAAGTTAGTTGAAATAGATAATTTTTGCATGAAAACTCAGTCCTGGTGGAACTTCATAGCAAAGTACAAAGTTCGTTTTGGATGGATCAATTTAGTTGAAATAGACAGTTTTTGCATAAAAACTCATTCCTGGTGGAACTTCATAGCAAAGTACAAAGTTCGTTTTGGATGGACAAAGTTAGTTGAAATAGACAGTTTTTGCATGAAAACTCATTCCTGGTGGAACTTCATAGCAAAGTACAAAGTTCGTTTTGGATGGACAAAGTTAGTTGAAATAGACAGTTTTTGCATGAAAACTCATTCCTGGTGGAACTTCATAGCAAAGTACAAAGTTCGTTTTGGATGGACAAAGTTAGTTGAAATAGACAGTTTTTGCATGAAAACTCATTCCTGGTGGAACTTCATAGCAAAGTACAAAGTTCGTTTTGGATGGATCAATTTAGTTGAAATAGACAGTTTTTGCATAAAAACTCATTCCTGGTGGAACTTCATAGCAAAGTACAAAGTTCGTTTTGGATGGACAAAGTTAGTTGAAATAGACAGTTTTTGCATGAAAACTCATTCCTGGTGGAACTTCATAGCAAAGTACAAAGTTCGTTTTGGATTTACAAAGTTAGTTGAAATAGACAGTTTTTGCATGAAAACTCATTCCTGGTGGAACTTCATAGCAAAGTACAAAGTTCGTTTTGGATGGACAAAGTTAGTTGAAATAGATAATTTTTGCATGAAAACTCATTCCTGGTGGAACTTCATAGCAAAGTACAAAGTTCGTTTTGGATGGATCAATTTAGTTGAAATAGACAGTTTTTGCATAAAAACTCATTCCTGGTGGAACTTCATAGCAAAGTACAAAGTTCGTTTTGGATGGATCAATTTAGTTGAAATAGACAGTTTTTGCATGAAAACTCATTCCTGGTGGAACTTCATAGCAAAGTACAAAGTTCGTTTTGGATGGACAAAGTTAGTTGAAATAGACAGTTTTTGCATGAAAACTCATTCCTGGTGGAACTTCATAGCAAAGTACAAAGTTCGTTTTGGATGGATCAATTTAGTTGAAATAGACAGTTTTTGCATGAAAACTCATTCCTGGTGGAACTTCATAGCAAAGTACAAAGTTCGTTTTGGATGGACAAAGTTAGTTGAAATAGACAGTTTTTGCATGAAAACTCATTCCTGGTGGAACTTCATAGCAAAGTACAAAGTTCGTTTTGGATGGACAAAGTTAGTTGAAATAGACAGTTTTTGCATGAAAACTCATTCCTGGTGGAACTTCATAGCAAAGTACAAAGTTCGTTTTGGATGGACAAAGTTAGTTGAAATAGACAGTTTTTGCATGAAAACTCATTCCTGGTGGAACTTCATAGCAAAGTACAAAGTTCGTTTTGGATGGACAAAGTTAGTTGAAATAGACAGTTTTTGCATGAAAACTCATTCCTGGTGGAACTTCATAGCAAAGTACAAAGTTCGTTTTGGATGGACAAAGTTAGTTGAAATAGATAATTTTTGCATGAAAACTCATTCCTGGTGGAACTTCATAGCAAAGTACAAAGTTCGTTTTGGATGGACAAAGTTAGTTGAAATAGACAGTTTTTGCATAAAAACTCATTCCTGGTGGAACTTCATAGCAAAGTACAAAGTTCGTTTCGGATGGATCAATTTAGTTGAAATAGACAGTTCTTGCATGAAAACTCATTCCTGGTGGAACTTCATAGCAAAGTACAAAGTTCGTTTTGGATGGACAAAGTTAGTTGAAATAGACAGTTTTTGCATGAAAACTCATTCCTGGTGGAACTTCATAGCAAAGTACAAAGTTCGTTTTGGATGGATCAATTTAGTTGAAATAGACAGTTTTTGCATGAAAACTCATTCCTGGTGGAACTTCATAGCAAAGTACAAAGTTCGTTTTGGATGGACAAAGTTAGTTGAAATAGACAGTTTTTGCATGAAAACTCATTCCTGGTGGAACTTCATAGCAAAGTACAAAGTTCGTTTTGGATGGACAAAGTTAGTTGAAATAGATAATTTTTGCATGAAAACTCATTCCTGGTGGAACTTCATAGCAAAGTACAAAGTTCGTTTTGGATGGACAAAGTTAGTTGAAATAGATAATTTTTGCATGAAAACTCATTCCTGGTGGAACTTCATAGCAAAGTACAAAGTTCGTTTTGGATGGACAAAGTTAGTTGAAATAGACAGTTTTTGCATGAAAACTCATTCCAGGTGGAACTTCATAGCAAAGTACAAAGTTCGTTTTGGATTTACAAAGTTAGTTGAAATAGACAGTTTTTGCATGAAAACTCATTCCTGGTGGAACTTCATAGCAAAGTACAAAGTTCGTTTTGGATGGACGAATTAAGTTGAAATAGATAATTTTTGCATGAAAACTCATTCCTGGTGGCACTTCATAGCAAAGTACAAAGTTCGTTTTGGATGGACGAATTAAGTTGAAATAGACAGTTTTTGCATAAAAACTCATTCCTGGTGGAACTTCATAGCAAAGTACAAAGTTCGTTTTGGATGGATCAATTTAGTTGAAATAGACAGTTTTTGCATGAAAACTCATTCCTGGTGGAACTTCATAGCAAAGTACAAAGTTCGTTTTGGATGGACAAAGTTAGTTGAAATAGACAGTTTTTGCATGAAAACTCATTCCTGGTGGAACTTCATAGCAAAGTACAAAGTTCGTTTTGGATGGACGAATTAAGTTGAAATAGACAGTTTTTGCATAAAAACTCATTCCTGGTGGAACTTCATAGCAAAGTACAAAGTTCGTTTTGGATGGATCAATTTAGTTGAAATAGACAGTTTTTGCATGAAAACTCATTCCTGGTGGAACTTCATAGCAAAGTACAAAGTTCGTTTTGGATGGACAAAGTTAGTTGAAATAGACAGTTTTTGCATGAAAACTCATTCCTGGTGGAACTTCATAGCAAAGTACAAAGTTCGTTTTGGATGGACAAAGTTAGTTGAAATAGACAGTTTTTGCATGAAAACTCATTCCTGGTGGAACTTCATAGCAAAGTACAAAGTTCGTTTTGGATGGACAAAGTTAGTTGAAATAGACAGTTTTTGCATGAAAACTCATTCCTGGTGGAACTTCATAGCAAAGTACAAAGTTCGTTTTGGATGGATCAATTTAGTTGAAATAGACAGTTTTTGCATGAAAACTCATTCCTGGTGGAACTTCATAGCAAAGTACAAAGTTCGTTTTGGATGGACAAAGTTAGTTGAAATAGACAGTTTTTGCATGAAAACTCATTCCTGGTGGAACTTCATAGCAAAGTACAAAGTTCGTTTTGGATGGACAAAGTTAGTTGAAATAGATAATTTTTGCATGAAAACTCATTCCTGGTGGAACTTCATAGCAAAGTACAAAGTTCGTTTTGGATGGACAAAGTTAGTTGAAATAGACAGTTTTTGCATGAAAACTCATTCCTGGTGGAACTTCATAGCAAAGTACAAAATTCGTTTTGGATGGATCAATTTAGTTGAAATAGACAGTTTTTGCATGAAAACTCATTCCTGGTGGAACTTCATAGCAAAGTACAAAGTTCGTTTCGGATGGACAAAGTTAGTTGAAATAGACAGTTTTTGCATGAAAACTCATTCCTGGTGGAACTTCATAGCAAAGTACAAAGTTCGTTTTGGATGGACAAAGTTAGTTGAAATAGACAGTTTTTGCATGAAAACTCATTCCTGGTGGAACTTCATAGCAAAGTACAAAGTTCGTTTTGGATGGACAAAGTTAGTTGAAATAGATAATTTTTGCATGAAAACTCAGTCCTGGTGGAACTTCATAGCAAAGTACAAAGTTCGTTTTGGATGGATCAATTTAGTTGAAATAGACAGTTTTTGCATAAAAACTCATTCCTGGTGGAACTTCATAGCAAAGTACAAAGTTCGTTTTGGATGGACAAAGTTAGTTGAAATAGACAGTTTTTGCATGAAAACTCATTCCTGGTGGAACTTCATAGCAAAGTACAAAGTTCGTTTTGGATGGACAAAGTTAGTTGAAATAGACAGTTTTTGCATGAAAACTCATTCCTGGTGGAACTTCATAGCAAAGTACAAAGTTCGTTTTGGATGGACAAAGTTAGTTGAAATAGAACAGTTTTTGCATAAAAACTCATTCCTGGTGGAACTTCATAGCAAAGTACAAAGTTCGTTTTGGATGGACAAAGTTAGTTGAAATAGACAGTTTTTGCATAAAAACTCATTCCTGGTGGAACTTCATAGCAAAGTACAAAGTTCGTTTTGGATGGATCAATTTAGTTGAAATAGACAGTTTTTGCATGAAAACTCATTCCTGGTGGAACTTCATAGCAAAGTACAAAGTTCGTTTTGGATTTACAAAGTTAGTTGAAATAGACAGTTTTTGCATGAAAACTCATTCCTGGTGGAACTTCATAGCAAAGTACAAAGTTCGTTTTGGATGGATCAATTTAGTTGAAATAGACAGTTTTTGCATGAAAACTCATTCCTGGTGGAACTTCATAGCAAAGTACAAAGTTCGTTTTGGATGGACGAATTAAGTTGAAATAGACAGTTTTTGCATAAAAACTCATTCCTGGTGGAACTTCATAGCAAAGTACAAAGTTCGTTTTGGATGGACAAAGTTAGTTGAAATAGACAGTTTTTGCATAAAAACTCATTCCTGGTGGAACTTCATAGCAAAGTACAAAGTTCGTTTTGGATGGATCAATTTAGTTGAAATAGACAGTTTTTGCATGAAAACTCATTCCTGGTGGAACTTCATAGCAAAGTACAAAGTTCGTTTTGGATGGATCAATTTAGTTGAAATAGACAGTTTTTGCATGAAAACTCATTCCTGGTGGAACTTCATAGCAAAGTACAAAGTTCGTTTCGGATGGACAAAGTTAGTTGAAATAGACAGTTTTGCATGAAAACTCATTCCTGGTGGAACTTCATAGCAAAGTACAAAGTTCGTTTTGGATGGACAAAGTTAGTTGAAATAGACAGTTTTTGCATGAAAACTCATTCCTGGTGGAACTTCATAGCAAAGTACAAAGTTCGTCTTGGATGGACAAAGTTAGTTAAAATAGATAATTTTTGCATGAAAACTCATTCCTGGTGGAACTTCATAGCAAAGTACAAAGTTCGTTTTGGATGGATCAATTTAGTTGAAATAGACAGTTTTTGCATAAAAACTCATTCCAGGTGGAACTTCATAGCAAAGTACAAAGTTCGTTTTGGATGGACAAAGTTAGTTGAAATAGACAGTTTTTGCATGAAAACTCATTCCTGGTGGAACTTCATAGCAAAGTACAAAGTTCGTTTTGGATGGACAAAGTTAGTTGAAATAGACAGTTTTTGCATGAAAACTCATTCCTGGTGGAACTTCATAGCAAAGTACAAAGTTCGTTTTGGATGGACAAAGTTAGTTGAAATAGATAATTTTTGCATGAAAACTCATTCCTGGTGGAACTTCATAGCAAAGTACAAAGTTCGTTTTGGATGGATCAATTTAGTTGAAATAGACAGTTTTTGCATAAAAACTCATTCCTGGTGGAACTTCATAGCAAAGTACAAAGTTCGTTTTGGATGGACAAAGTTAGTTGAAATAGACAGTTTTTGCATGAAAACTCATTCCTGGTGGAACTTCATAGCAAAGTACAAAGTTCGTTTTGGATTTACAAAGTTAGTTGAAATAGACAGTTTTTGCATGAAAACTCATTCCTGGTGGAACTTCATAGCTAAGTACAAAGTTCGTTTTGGATGGACAAAGTTAGTTGAAATAGATAATTTTTGCATGAAAACTCATTCCTGGTGGAACTTCATAGCAAAGTACAAAGTTCGTTTTGGATGGATCAATTTAGTTGAAATAGACAGTTTTTGCATAAAAACTCATTCCTGGTGGAACTTCATAGCAAAGTACAAAGTTCGTTTTGGATGGATCAATTTAGTTGAAATAGACAGTTTTTGCATGAAAACTCATTCCTGGTGGAACTTCATAGCAAAGTACAAAGTTCGTTTTGGATGGACGAATTAAGTTGAAATAGACAGTTTTTGCATAAAAACTCATTCCTGGTGGAACTTCATAGCAAAGTACAAAGTTCGTTTTGGATGGATCAATTTAGTTGAAATAGACAGTTTTTGCATGAAAACTCATTCCTGGTGGAACTTCATAGCAAAGTACAAAGTTCGTTTTGGATTTACAAAGTTAGTTGAAATAGACAGTTTTTGCATGAAAACTCATTCCTGGTGGAACTTCATAGCAAAGTACAAAGTTCGTTTTGGATGGACAAAGTTAGTTGAAATAGACAGTTTTTGCATAAAAACTCATTCCTGGTGGAACTTCATAGCAAAGTACAAAGTTCGTTTTGGATGGATCAATTTAGTTGAAATAGACAGTTTTTGCATGAAAACTCATTCCTGGTGGAACTTCATAGCAAAGTACAAAGTTCGTTTTGGATTTACAAAGTTAGTTGAAATAGACAGTTTTTGCATGAAAACTCATTCCTGGTGGAACTTCATAGCAAAGTACAAAGTTCGTTTTGG
This sequence comes from Anopheles moucheti, assembly GCF_943734755.1. Classification (NCBI taxonomy): domain Eukaryota; kingdom Metazoa; phylum Arthropoda; class Insecta; order Diptera; family Culicidae; genus Anopheles; species Anopheles moucheti. The sequence continues at coordinate 272,158 of NW_026453654.1, forward strand.
ATGGATCAATTTAGTTGAAATAGACAGTTTTTGCATGAAAACTCATTCCTGGTGGAACTTCATAGCAAAGTACAAAGTTCGTTTTGGATGGACAAAGTTAGTTGAAATAGACAGTTTTTGCATGAAAACTCATTCCTGGTGGAACTTCATAGCAAAGTACAAAGTTCGTTTTGGATGGATCAATTTAATTGAAATAGACAGTTTTTGCATAAAAACTCATTCCTGGTGGAACTTCATAGCAAAGTACAAAGTTCGTTTTGGATTTACAAAGTTAGTTGAAATAGACAGTTTTTGCATGAAAACTCATTCCTGGTGGAACTTCATAGCAAAGTACAAAGTTCGTTTTGGATGGACAAAGTTAGTTGAAATAGACAGTTTTTGCATAAAAACTCATTCCTGGTGGAACTTCATAGCAAAGTACAAAGTTCGTTTTGGATGGATCAATTTAGTTGAAATAGACAGTTTTTGCATGAAAACTCATTCCTGGTGGAACTTCATAGCAAAGTACAAAGTTCGTTTTGGATGGACAAAGTTAGTTGAAATAGACAGTTTTTGCATGAAAACTCATTCCTGGTGGAACTTCATAGCAAAGTACAAAGTTCGTTTTGGATGGATCAATTTAGTTGAAATAGACAGTTTTTGCATGAAAACTCATTCCTGGTGGAACTTCATAGCAAAGTACAAAGTTCGTTTTGGATGGACAAAGTTAGTTGAAATAGACAGTTTTTGCATGAAAACTCATTCCTGGTGGAACTTCATAGCAAAGTACAAAGTTCGTTTTGGATGGATCAATTTAGTTGAAATAGACAGTTTTTGCATAAAAACTCATTCCTGGTGGAACTTCATAGCAAAGTACAAAGTTCGTTTTGGATGGATCAATTTAGTTGAAATAGACAGTTTTTGCATGAAAACTCATTCCTGGTGGAACTTCATAGCAAAGTACAAAGTTCGTTTTGGATGAACAAAGTTAGTTGAAATAGACAGTTTTTGCATGAAAACTCATTCCTGGTGGAACTTCATAGCAAAGTACAAAGTTCGTCTTGGATGGACAAAGTTAGTTAAAATAGATAATTTTTGCATGAAAACTCATTCCTGGTGGAACTTCATAGCAAAGTACAAAGTTCGTTTTGGATGGATCAATTTAGTTGAAATAGACAGTTTTTGCATAAAAACTCATTCCTGGTGGAACTTCATAGCAAAGTACAAAGTTCGTTTTGGATGGACAAAGTTAGTTGAAATAGACAGTTTTTGCATGAAAACTCATTCCTGGTGGAACTTCATAGCAAAGTACAAAGTTCGTTTTGGATGGACAAAGTTAGTTGAAATAGACAGTTTTTGCATGAAAACTCATTCCTGGTGGAACTTCATAGCAAAGTACAAAGTTCGTTTTGGATGGACAAAGTTAGTTGAAATAGATAATTTTTGCATGAAAACTCATTCCTGGTGGAACTTCATAGCAAAGTACAAAGTTCGTTTTGGATGGGACAAAGTTAGTTGAAATAGACAGTTTTTGCATGAAAACTCATTCCTGGTGGAACTTCATAGCAAAGTACAAAGTTCGTTTTGGATGGACAAAGTTAGTTGAAATAGACAGTTTTTGCATGAAAACTCATTCCTGGTGGAACTTCATAGCAAAGTACAAAGTTCGTTTTGGATTTACAAGTTAGTTGAAATAGACAGTTTTTGCATGAAAACTCATTCCTGGTGGAACTTCATAGCAAAGTACAAAGTTCGTTTTGGATGGACAAAGTTAGTTGAAATAGATAATTTTTGCATGAAAACTCATTCCTGGTGGAACTTCATAGCAAAGTACAAAGTTCGTTTCGGATGGACAAAGTTAGTTGAAATAGGGACAGTTTTTGCATGAAAACTCATTCCTGGTGGAACTTCATAGCAAAGTACAAAGTTCGTTTTGGATGGACAAAGTTAGTTGAAATAGACAGTTTTTGCATGAAAACTCATTCCTGGTGGAACTTCATAGCAAAGTACAAAGTTCGTCTTGGATGGACAAAGTTAGTTAAAATAGATAATTTTTGCATGAAAACTCATTCCTGGTGGAACTTCATAGCAAAGTACAAAGTTCGTTTTGGATGGATCAATTTAGTTGAAATAGACAGTTTTTGCATAAAAACTCATTCCAGGTGGAACTTCATAGCAAAGTACAAAGTTCGTTTTGGATGGACAAAGTTAGTTGAAATAGACAGTTTTTGCATGAAAACTCATTCCTGGTGGAACTTCATAGCAAAGTACAAAGTTCGTTTTGGATGGACAAAGTTAGTTGAAATAGACAGTTTTTGCATGAAAACTCATTCCTGGTGGAACTTCATAGCAAAGTACAAAGTTCGTTTTGGATGGACAAAGTTAGTTGAAATAGATAATTTTTGCATGAAAACTCATTCCTGGTGGAACTTCATAGCAAAGTACAAAGTTCGTTTTGGATGGATCAATTTAGTTGAAATAGACAGTTTTTGCATGAAAACTCATTCCTGGTGGAACTTCATAGCAAAGTACAAAGTTCGTTTTGGATGGACAAAGTTAGTTGAAATAGACAGTTTTTGCATGAAAACTCATTCCTGGTGGAACTTCATAGCAAAGTACAAAGTTCGTTTTGGATTTACAAAGTTAGTTGAAATAGACAGTTTTTTGCATGAAAACTCATTCCTGGTGGAACTTCATAGCAAAGTACAAAGTTCGTTTTGGATGGACAAAGTTAGTTGAAATAGATAATTTTTGCATGAAAACTCATTCCTGGTGGAACTTCATAGCAAAGTACAAAGTTCGTTTTGGATGGATCAATTTAGTTGAAATAGACAGTTTTTGCATAAAAACTCATTCCTGGTGGAACTTCATAGCAAAGTACAAAGTTCGTTTTGGATGGATCAATTTAGTTGAAATAGACAGTTTTTGCATGAAAACTCATTCCTGGTGGAACTTCATAGCAAAGTACAAAGTTCGTTTTGGATGGACGAATTAAGTTGAAATAGACAGTTTTTGCATAAAAACTCATTCCTGGTGGAACTTCATAGCAAAGTACAAAGTTCGTTTTGGATGGATCAATTTAGTTGAAATAGACAGTTTTTGCATGAAAACTCATTCCTGGTGGAACTTCATAGCAAAGTACAAAGTTCGTTTTGGATGGATCAATTTAGTTGAAATAGACAGTTTTTGCATGAAAACTCATTCCTGGTGGAACTTCATAGCAAAGTACAAAGTTCGTTTTGGATGGACAAAGTTAGTTGAAATAGACAGTTTTTGCATGAAAACTCATTCCTGGTGGAACTTCATAGCAAAGTACAAAGTTCGTTTTGGATGGATCAATTTAGTTGAAATAGACAGTTTTTGCATGAAAACTCATTCCTGGTGGAACTTCATAGCAAAGTACAAAGTTCGTTTTGGATGGACGAATTAAGTTGAAATAGACAGTTTTTGCATAAAAACTCATTCCTGGTGGAACTTCATAGCAAAGTACAAAGTTCGTTTTGGATGGACAAAGTTAGTTGAAATAGACAGTTTTTGCATAAAAACTCATTCCTGGTGGAACTTCATAGCAAAGTACAAAGTTCGTTTTGGATGGATCAATTTAGTTGAAATAGACAGTTTTTGCATGAAAACTCATTCCTGGTGGAACTTCATAGCAAAGTACAAAGTTCGTTTTGGATTTACAAAGTTAGTTGAAATAGACAGTTTTTGCATGAAAACTCATTCCTGGTGGAACTTCATAGCAAAGTACAAAGTTCGTTTTGGATGGATCAATTTAGTTGAAATAGACAGTTTTTGCATGAAAACTCATTCCTGGTGGAACTTCATAGCAAAGTACAAAGTTCGTTTTGGATGGACGAATTAAGTTGAAATAGACAGTTTTTGCATAAAAACTCATTCCTGGTGGAACTTCATAGCAAAGTACAAAGTTCGTTTTGGATGGACAAAGTTAGTTGAAATAGACAGTTTTTGCATAAAAACTCATTCCTGGTGGAACTTCATAGCAAAGTACAAAGTTCGTTTTGGATGGATCAATTTAGTTGAAATAGACAGTTTTTGCATGAAAACTCATTCCTGGTGGAACTTCATAGCAAAGTACAAAGTTCGTTTTGGATGGATCAATTTAGTTGAAATAGACAGTTTTTGCATGAAAACTCATTCCTGGTGGAACTTCATAGCAAAGTACAAAGTTCGTTTCGGATGGACAAAGTTAGTTGAAATAGACAGTTTTTGCATGAAAACTCATTCCTGGTGGAACTTCATAGCAAAGTACAAAGTTCGTTTTGGATGGACAAAGTTAGTTGAAATAGACAGTTTTTGCATGAAAACTCATTCCTGGTGGAACTTCATAGCAAAGTACAAAGTTCGTCTTGGATGGACAAAGTTAGTTAAAATAGATAATTTTTGCATGAAAACTCATTCCTGGTGGAACTTCATAGCAAAGTACAAAGTTCGTTTTGGATGGATCAATTTAGTTGAAATAGACAGTTTTTGCATAAAAACTCATTCCAGGTGGAACTTCATAGCAAAGTACAAAGTTCGTTTTGGATGGACAAAGTTAGTTGAAATAGACAGTTTTTGCATGAAAACTCATTCCTGGTGGAACTTCATAGCAAAGTACAAAGTTCGTTTTGGATGGACAAAGTTAGTTGAAATAGACAGTTTTTGCATGAAAACTCATTCCTGGTGGAACTTCATAGCAAAGTACAAAGTTCGTTTTGGATGGACAAAGTTAGTTGAAATAGATAATTTTTGCATGAAAACTCATTCCTGGTGGAACTTCATAGCAAAGTACAAAGTTCGTTTTGGATGGATCAATTTAGTTGAAATAGACAGTTTTTGCATAAAAACTCATTCCTGGTGGAACTTCATAGCAAAGTACAAAGTTCGTTTTGGATGGACAAAGTTAGTTGAAATAGACAGTTTTTGCATGAAAACTCATTCCTGGTGGAACTTCATAGCAAAGTACAAAGTTCGTTTTGGATTTACAAAGTTAGTTGAAATAGACAGTTTTTGCATGAAAACTCATTCCTGGTGGAACTTCATAGCAAAGTACAAAGTTCGTTTTGGATGGACAAAGTTAGTTGAAATAGATAATTTTTGCATGAAAACTCATTCCTGGTGGAACTTCATAGCAAAGTACAAAGTTCGTTTTGGATGGATCAATTTAGTTGAAATAGACAGTTTTTGCATAAAAACTCATTCCTGGTGGAACTTCATAGCAAAGTACAAAGTTCGTTTTGGATGGATCAATTTAGTTGAAATAGACAGTTTTTGCATGAAAACTCATTCCTGGTGGAACTTCATAGCAAAGTACAAAGTTCGTTTTGGATGGACGAATTAAGTTGAAATAGACAGTTTTTGCATAAAAACTCATTCCTGGTGGAACTTCATAGCAAAGTACAAAGTTCGTTTTGGATGGATCAATTTAGTTGAAATAGACAGTTTTTGCATGAAAACTCATTCCTGGTGGAACTTCATAGCAAAGTACAAAGTTCGTTTTGGATTTACAAAGTTAGTTGAAATAGACAGTTTTTGCATGAAAACTCATTCCTGGTGGAACTTCATAGCAAAGTACAAAGTTCGTTTTGGATGGACAAAGTTAGTTGAAATAGACAGTTTTTGCATAAAAATTCATTCCTGGTGGAACTTCATAGCAAAGTACAAAGTTCGTTTTGGATGGATCAATTTAGTTGAAATAGACAGTTTTTGCATGAAAACTCATTCCTGGTGGAACTTCATAGCAAAGTACAAAGTTCGTTTTGGATTTACAAAGTTAGTTGAAATAGACAGTTTTTGCATGAAAACTCATTCCTGGTGGAACTTCATAGCAAAGTACAAAGTTCGTTTTGGATGGATCAATTTAGTTGAAATAGACAGTTTTTGCATGAAAACTCATTCCTGGTGGAACTTCATAGCAAAGTACAAAGTTCGTTTTGGATGGACAAAGTTAGTTGAAATAGACAGTTTTTGCATGAAAACTCATTCCTGGTGGAACTTCATAGCAAAGTACAAAGTTCGTTTTGGATGGATCAATTTAATTGAAATAGACAGTTTTTGCATAAAAACTCATTCCTGGTGGAACTTCATAGCAAAGTACAAAGTTCGTTTTGGATTTACAAAGTTAGTTGAAATAGACAGTTTTTGCATGAAAACTCATTCCTGGTGGAACTTCATAGCAAAGTACAAAGTTCGTTTTGGATGGACAAAGTTAGTTGAAATAGACAGTTTTTGCATAAAAACTCATTCCTGGTGGAACTTCATAGCAAAGTACAAAGTTCGTTTTGGATGGATCAATTTAGTTGAAATAGACAGTTTTTGCATGAAAACTCATTCCTGGTGGAACTTCATAGCAAAGTACAAAGTTCGTTTTGGATGGACAAAGTTAGTTGAAATAGACAGTTTTTGCATGAAAACTCATTCCTGGTGGAACTTCATAGCAAAGTACAAAGTTCGTTTTGGATGGATCAATTTAGTTGAAATAGACAGTTTTTGCATAAAAACTCATTCCTGGTGGAACTTCATAGCAAAGTACAAAGTTCGTTTTGGATGGATCAATTTAGTTGAAATAGACAGTTTTTGCATGAAAACTCATTCCTGGTGGAACTTCATAGCAAAGTACAAAGTTCGTTTTGGATGGACAAAGTTAGTTGAAATAGACAGTTTTTGCATAAAAACTCATTCCTGGTGGAACTTCATAGCAAAGTACAAAGTTCGTTTTGGATGGATCAATTTAGTTGAAATAGACAGTTTTTGCATAAAAACTCATTCCTGGTGGAACTTCATAGCAAAGTACAAAGTTCGTTTTGGATGGACAAAGTTAGTTGAAATAGACAGTTTTTGCATAAAAACTCATTCCTGGTGGAACTTCATAGCAAAGTACAAAGTTCGTTTTGGATGGACAAAGTTAGTTGAAATAGACAGTTTTTGCATGAAAACTCATTCCTGGTGGAACTTCATAGCAAAGTACAAAGTTCGTTTTGGATGGACGAATTAAGTTGAAATAGACAGTTTTTGCATAAAAACTCATTCCTGGTGGAACTTCATAGCAAAGTACAAAGTTCGTTTTGGATGGACAAAGTTAGTTGAAATAGACAGTTTTTGCATGAAAACTCATTCCTGGTGGAACTTCATAGCAAAGTACAAAGTTCGTTTTGGATGGATCAATTTAATTGAAATAGACAGTTTTTGCATAAAAACTCATTCCTGGTGGAACTTCATAGCAAAGTACAAAGTTCGTTTTGGATTTACAAAGTTAGTTGAAATAGACAGTTTTTGCATGAAAACTCATTCCTGGTGGAACTTCATAGCAAAGTACAAAGTTCGTTTTGGATGGACAAAGTTAGTTGAAATAGACAGTTTTTGCATAAAAACTCATTCCTGGTGGAACTTCATAGCAAAGTACAAAGTTCGTTTTGGATGGATCAATTTAGTTGAAATAGACAGTTTTTGCATGAAAACTCATTCCTGGTGGAACTTCATAGCAAAGTACAAAGTTCGTTTTGGATTTACAAAGTTAGTTGAAATAGACAGTTTTTGCATGAAAACTCATTCCTGGTGGAACTTCATAGCAAAGTACAAAGTTCGTTTTGGATGGATCAATTTAGTTGAAATAGACAGTTTTTGCATGAAAACTCATTCCTGGTGGAACTTCATAGCAAAGTACAAAGTTCGTTTTGGATGGACAAAGTTAGTTGAAATAGACAGTTTTTGCATGAAAACTCATTCCTGGTGGAACTTCATAGCAAAGTACAAAGTTCGTTTTGGATGGATCAATTTAATTGAAATAGACAGTTTTTGCATAAAAACTCATTCCTGGTGGAACTTCATAGCAAAGTACAAAGTTCGTTTTGGATTTACAAAGTTAGTTGAAATAGACAGTTTTTGCATGAAAACTCATTCCTGGTGGAACTTCATAGCAAAGTACAAAGTTCGTTTTGGATGGACAAAGTTAGTTGAAATAGACAGTTTTTGCATAAAAACTCATTCCTGGTGGAACTTCATAGCAAAGTACAAAGTTCGTTTTGGATGGATCAATTTAGTTGAAATAGACAGTTTTTGCATGAAAACTCATTCCTGGTGGAACTTCATAGCAAAGTACAAAGTTCGTTTTGGATGGACAAAGTTAGTTGAAATAGACAGTTTTTGCATGAAAACTCATTCCTGGTGGAACTTCATAGCAAAGTACAAAGTTCGTTTTGGATGGATCAATTTAGTTGAAATAGACAGTTTTTGCATAAAAACTCATTCCTGGTGGAACTTCATAGCAAAGTACAAAGTTCGTTTTGGATGGATCAATTTAGTTGAAATAGACAGTTTTTGCATGAAAACTCATTCCTGGTGGAACTTCATAGCAAAGTACAAAGTTCGTTTTGGATGGACAAAGTTAGTTGAAATAGACAGTTTTTGCATAAAAACTCATTCCTGGTGGAACTTCATAGCAAAGTACAAAGTTCGTTTTGGATGGACAAAGTTAGTTGAAATAGACAGTTTTTGCATAAAAACTCATTCCTGGTGGAACTTCATAGCAAAGTACAAAGTTCGTTTTGGATGGATCAATTTAGTTGAAATAGACAGTTTTTGCATGAAAACTCATTCCTGGTGGAACTTCATAGCAAAGTACAAAGTTCGTTTTGGATGGACAAAGTTAGTTGAAATAGACAGTTTTTGCATGAAAACTCATTCCTGGTGGAACTTCATAGCAAAGTACAAAGTTCGTTTTGGATGGACAAAGTTAGTTGAAATAGACAGTTTTTGCATGAAAACTCATTCCTGGTGGAACTTCATAGCAAAGTACAAAGTTCGTTTTGGATGGACAAAGTTAGTTGAAATAGACAGTTTTTGCATGAAAACTCATTCCTGGTGGAACTTCATAGCAAAGTACAAAGTTCGTTTTGGATGGATCAATTTAGTTGAAATAGACAGTTTTTGCATGAAAACTCATTCCTGGTGGAACTTCATAGCAAAGTACAAAGTTCGTTTTGGATGGACAAAGTTAGTTGAAATAGACAGTTTTTGCATGAAAACTCATTCCTGGTGGAACTTCATAGCAAAGTACAAAGTTCGTTTTGGATGGACAAAGTTAGTTGAAATAGATAATTTTTGCATGAAAACTCATTCCTGGTGGAACTTCATAGCAAAGTACAAAGTTCGTTTTGGATGGACAAAGTTAGTTGAAATAGACAGTTTTTGCATGAAAACTCATTCCTGGTGGAACTTCATAGCAAAGTACAAAGTTCGTTTTGGATGGATCAATTTAGTTGAAATAGACAGTTTTTGCATGAAAACTCATTCCTGGTGGAACTTCATAGCAAAGTACAAAGTTCGTTTTGGATGGACAAAGTTAGTTGAAATAGACAGTTTTTGCATGAAAACTCATTCCTGGTGGAACCTTATAGCAAAGTACAAAGTTCGTTTTGGATGGACAAAGTTAGTTGAAATAGATAATTTTTGCATGAAAACTCATTCCTGGTGGAACTTCATAGCAAAGTACAAAGTTCGTTTTGGATGGACAAAGTTAGTTGAAATAGACAGTTTTTGCATGAAAACTCATTCCTGGTGGAACTTCATAGCAAAGTACAAAGTTCGTTTTGGATGGACAAAGTTAGTTGAAATAGATAATTTTTGCATGAAAACTCATTCCTGGTGGAACTTCATAGCAAAGTACAAAGTTCGTTTTGGATGGATCAATTTAGTTGAAATAGACAGTTTTTGCATAAAAACTCATTCCTGGTGGAACTTCATAGCAAAGTACAAAGTTCGTTTTGGATGGACAAAGTTAGTTGAAATAGACAGTTTTTGCATGAAAACTCATTCCTGGTGGAACTTCATAGCAAAGTACAAAGTTCGTTTTGGATGGACAAAGTTAGTTGAAATAGACAGTTTTTGCATGAAAACTCATTCCTGGTGGAACTTCATAGCAAAGTACAAAGTTCGTTTTGGATGGACAAAGTTAGTTGAAATAGATAATTTTTGCATGAAAACTCATTCCTGGTGGAACTTCATAGCAAAGTACAAAGTTCGTTTTGGATGGATCAATTTAGTTGAAATAGACAGTTTTTGCATAAAAACTCATTCCTGGTGGAACTTCATAGCAAAGTACAAAGTTCGTTTTGGATGGACAAAGTTAGTTGAAATAGACAGTTTTTGCATGAAAACTCATTCCTGGTGGAACTTCATAGCAAAGTACAAAGTTCGTTTTGGATTTACAAAGTTAGTTGAAATAGACAGTTTTTGCATGAAAACTCATTCCTGGTGGAACTTCATAGCAAAGTACAAAGTTCGTTTTGGATGGACAAAGTTAGTTGAAATAGATAATTTTTGCATGAAAACTCATTCCTGGTGGAACTTCATAGCAAAGTACAAAGTTCGTTTTGGATGGATCAATTTAGTTGAAATAGACAGTTTTTGCATAAAAACTCATTCCTGGTGGAACTTCATAGCAAAGTACAAAGTTCGTTTTGGATGGATCAATTTAGTTGAAATAGACAGTTTTTGCATGAAAACTCATTCCTGGTGGAACTTCATAGCAAAGTACAAAGTTCGTTTTGGATGGACAAAGTTAGTTGAAATAGACAGTTTTTGCATGAAAACTCATTCCTGGTGGAACTTCATAGCAAAGTACAAAGTTCGTTTTGGATGGATCAATTTAGTTGAAATAGACAGTTTTTGCATGAAAACTCATTCCTGGTGGAACTTCATAGCAAAGTACAAAGTTCGTTTTGGATGGACGAATTAAGTTGAAATAGACAGTTTTTGCATAAAAACTCATTCCTGGTGGAACTTCATAGCAAAGTACAAAGTTCGTTTTGGATGGATCAATTTAGTTGAAATAGACAGTTTTTGCATGAAAACTCATTTCTGGTGGAACTTCATAGCAAAGTACAAAGTTCGTTTTGGATGGACAAAGTTAGTTGAAATAGACAGTTTTTGCATGAAAACTCATTCCTGGTGGAACTTCATAGCAAAGTACAAAGTTCGTTTTGGATGGACAAAGTTAGTTGAAATAGACAGTTTTTGCATGAAAACTCATTCCTGGTGGAACTTCATAGCAAAGTACAAAGTTCGTTTTGGATGGACAAAGTTAGTTGAAATAGACAGTTTTTGCATGAAAACTCATTCCTGGTGGAACTTCATAGCAAAGTACAAAGTTCGTTTTGGATGGACAAAGTTAGTTGAAATAGACAGTTTTTGCATGAAAACTCATTCCTGGTGGAACTTCATAGCAAAGTACAAAGTTCGTTTTGGATGGACAAAGTTAGTTGAAATAGATAATTTTTGCATGAAAACTCATTCCTGGTGGAACTTCATAGCAAAGTACAAAGTTCGTTTTGGATGGACAAAGTTAGTTGAAATAGACAGTTTTTGCATAAAAACTCATTCCTGGTGGAACTTCATAGCAAAGTACAAAGTTCGTTTCGGATGGATCAATTTAGTTGAAATAGACAGTTCTTGCATAAAAACTCATTCCTGGTGGAACTTCATAGCAAAGTACAAAGTTCGTTTTGGATGGACAAAGTTAGTTGAAATAGATAATTTTTGCATGAAAACTCATTCCTGGTGGAACTTCATAGCAAAGTACAAAGTTCGTTTTGGATGGATCAATTTAGTTGAAATAGACAGTTTTTGCATGAAAACTCATTCCTGGTGGAACTTCATAGCAAAGTACAAAGTTCGTTTTGGATGGACAAAGTTAGTTGAAATAGACAGTTTTTGCATGAAAACTCATTCCTGGTGGAACTTCATAGCAAAGTACAAAGTTCGTTTTGGATGGACGAATTAAGTTGAAATAGATAATTTTTGCATGAAAACTCATTCCTGGTGGAACTTCATAGCAAAGTACAATGTTCGTTTTGGATGGACAAAGTTAGTTGAAATAGATAATTTTTGCATGAAAACTCATTCCTGGTGGAACTTCATAGCAAAGTACAAAGTTCGTTTTGGATGGATCAATTTAGTTGAAATAGACAGTTTTTGCATGAAAACTCATTCCTGGTGGAACTTCATAGCAAAGTACAAAGTTCGTTTTGGATGGACAAAGTTAGTTGAAATAGACAGTTTTTGCATGAAAACTCATTCCTGGTGGAACTTCATAGCAAAGTACAAAGTTCGTTTTGGATGGACGAATTAAGTTGAAATAGACAGTTTTTGCATAAAAACTCATTCCTGGTGGAACTTCATAGCAAAGTACAAAGTTCGTTTTGGATGGATCAATTTAGTTGAAATAGACAGTTTTTGCATGAAAACTCATTCCTGGTGGAACTTCATAGCAAAGTACAAAGTTCGTTTTGGATGGACAAAGTTAGTTGAAATAGATAATTTTTGCATGAAAACTCATTCCTGGTGGAACTTCATAGCAAAGTACAAAGTTCGTTTTGGATGGATCAATTTAGTTGAAATAGACAGTTTTTGCATGAAAACTCATTCCTGGTGGAACTTCATAGCAAAGTACAAAGTTCGTTTTGGATGGACAAAGTTAGTTGAAATAGACAGTTTTTGCATGAAAACTCATTCCTGGTGGAACTTCATAGCAAAGTACAAAGTTCGTATTGGATGGACAAAGTTAGTTGAAATAGACAGTTTTTGCATGAAAACTCATTCCTGGTGGAACTTCATAGCAAAGTACAAAGTTCGTTTTGGATGGACAAAGTTAGTTGAAATAGATAATTTTTGCATGAAAACTCATTCCTGGTGGAACTTCATAGCAAAGTACAATGTTCGTTTTGGATGGACAAAGTTAGTTGAAATAGACAGTTTTTGCATGAAAACTCATTCCTGGTGGAACTTCATAGCAAAGTACAAAGTTCGTTTTGGATGGACAAAGTTAGTTGAAATAGATAATTTTTGCATGAAAACTCATTCCTGGTGGAACTTCATAGCAAAGTACAAAGTTCGTTTTGGATGGATCAATTTAGTTGAAATAGACAGTTTTTGCATGAAAACTCATTCCTGGTGGAACTTCATAGCAAAGTACAAAGTTCGTTTTGGATGGACAAAGTTAGTTGAAATAGACAGTTTTTTGCATGAAAACTCATTCCTGGTGGAACTTCATAGCAAAGTACAAAGTTCGTTTTGGATGGACAAAGTTAGTTGAAATAGACAGTTTTTGCAAGAAAACTCATTCCTGGTGGAACTTCATAGCAAAGTACAAAGTTCGTTTTGGATGGACAAAGTTAGTTGAAATAGACAGTTTTTGCATGAAAACTCATTCCTGGTGGAACTTCATAGCAAAGTACAAAGTTCGTTTTGGATGGACAAAGTTAGTTGAAATAGACAGTTTTTGCATGAAAACTCATTCCTGGTGGAACTTCATAGCAAAGTACAAAGTTCGTTTTGGATGGACGAATTAAGTTGAAATAGACAGTTTTTGCATGAAAACTCATTCCTGGTGGAACTTCATAGCAAAGTACAAAGTTCGTTTTGGATGGATCAATTTAGTTGAAATAGACAGTTTTTGCATGAAAACTCATTCCTGGTGGAACTTCATAGCAAAGTACAAAGTTCGTTTTGGATGGACGAATTAAGTTGAAATAGACAGTTTTTGCATGAAAACTCATTCCTGGTGGAACTTCATAGCAAAGTACAAAGTTCGTTTTGGATGGACGAATTAAGTTGAAATAGACAGTTTTTGCATAAAAACTCATTCCTGGTGGAACTTCATAGCAAAGTAAAAAGTTCGTTTTGGATGGATCAATTTAGTTGAAATAGACAGTTTTTGCATGAAAACTCATTCCTGGTGGAACTTCATAGCAAAGTACAAAGTTCGTTTTGGATGGACAAAGTTAGTTGAAATAGACAGTTTTTGCATGAAAACTCATTCCTGGTGGAACTTCATAGCAAAGTACAAAGTTCGTTTTGGATGGACAAAGTTAGTTGAAATAGACAGTTTTTGCATGAAAACTCATTCCTGGTGGAACTTCATAGCAAAGTACAAAGTTCGTTTTGGATGGACAAAGTTAGTTGAAATAGACAGTTTTTGCATGAAAACTCATTCCTGGTGGAACTTCATAGCAAAGTACAAAGTTCGTTTTGGATGGACGAATTAAGTTGAAATAGACAGTTTTTGCATAAAAACTCATTCCTGGTGGAACTTCATAGCAAAGTACAAAGTTCGTTTTGGATGGACAAAGTTAGTTGAAATAGACAGTTTTTGCATGAAAACTCATTCCTGGTGGAACTTCATAGCAAAGTACAAAGTTCGTTTTGGATGGACAAAGTTAGTTGAAATAGACAGTTTTTGCATGAAAACTCATTCCTGGTGGAACTTCATAGCAAAGTACAAAGTTCGTTTTGGATGGACGAATTAAGTTGAAATAGACAGTTTTTGCATGAAAACTCATTCCTGGTGGAACTTCATAGCAAAGTACAAAGTTCGTTTTGGATGGATCAATTTAGTTGAAATAGACAGTTTTTGCATGAAAACTCATTCCTGGTGGAACTTCATAGCAAAGTACAAAGTTCGTTTTGGATGGACAAAGTTAGTTGAAATAGACAGTTTTTGCATGAAAACTCATTCCTGGTGGAACTTCATAGCAAAGTACAAAGTTCGTTTTGGATGGACAAAGTTAGTTGAAATAGACAGTTTTTGCATGAAAACTCATTCCTGGTGGAACTTCATAGCAAAGTACAAAGTTCGTTTTGGATGGATCAATTTAGTTGAAATAGACAGTGTTTGAATGAAAACTCATTCCTGGTGGAACTTCATAGCAAAGTACAAAGTTCGTTTTGGATGGATCAATTTAGTTGAAATAGACAGTTTTTGCATGAAAACTCATTCCTGGTGGAACTTCATAGCAAAGTACAAAGTTCGTTTTGGATGGATCAATTTAGTTGAAATAGACAGTTTTTGCATGAAAACTCATTCCTGGTGGAACTTCATAGCAAAGTACAAAGTTCGTTTTGGATGGACAAAGTTAGTTGAAATAGACAGTTTTTCCATGAAAACTCATTCCTGGTGGAACTTCATAGCAAAGTACAAAGTTTGTTTTGGATGGACGAATTAAGTTGAAATAGACAGTTTTTGTATGAAAACTCATTCCTGGTGGAACTTCATAGCAAAGTACAAAGTTCGTTTTGGATGGACAAAGTTAGTTGAAATAGACAGTTTTTGCATGAAAACTCATTCCTGGTGGAACTTCATAGCAAAGTACAAGGTTCGTTTTGGATGGATCAATTTAGTTCAAATAGACAGTTTTTGCATGAAAACTCATTCCTGGTGGAACTTCATAGCAAAGTATAAAGTTCGTTTTGGATGGACAAAGTTAGTTGAAATAGACAGTTTTTGCATGAAAACTCATTCCTGGTGGAACTTCATAGCAAAGTACAAAGTTCGTTTTGGATGGATCAATTTAGTTGAAATAGACAGTTTTTGAATGAAAACTCATTCCTGGTGGAACTTCATAGCAAAGTACAAAGTTCGTTTTGGATGGATCAATTTAGTTGAAATAGACAGTTTTTGCATGAAAACTCATTCCTGGTGGAACTTCATAGCAAAGTACAAAGTTCGTTTTGGATGGACAAAGTTAGTTGAAATAGACAGTTTTTGCATGAAAACTCATTCCTGGTGGAACTTCATAGCAAAGTACAAAGTTCGTTTTGGATGGATCAATTTAGTTGAAATAGACAGTTTTTGCATAAAAACTCATTCCTGGTGGAACTTCATAGCAAAGTACAAAGTTCGTTTTGGATGGACAAAGTTAGTTGAAATAGACAGTTTTTGCATGAAAACTCATTCCTGGTGGAACTTCATAGCAAAGTACAAAGTTCGTTTTGGATGGATCAATTTAGTTGAAATAGACAGTTTTTGCATGAAAACTCATTCCTGGTGGAACTTCATAGCAAAGTACAAAGTTCGTTTTGGATGGATCAATTTAGTTGAAATAGACAGTTTTTGCATAAAAACTCATTCCTGGTGGAACTTCATAGCAAAGTACAAAGTTCGTTTCGGATGGACAAAGTTAGTTGAAATAGACAGTTTTTGCATGAAAACTCATTCCTGGTGGAACTTCATAGCAAAGTACAAAGTTCGTTTTGGATGGACAAAGTTAGTTGAAATAGACAGTTTTTGCATGAAAACTCATTCCTGGTGGAACTTCATAGCAAAGTACAAAGTTCGTTTTGGATGTATCAATTTAGTTGAAATAGACAGTTTTTGCATGAAAACTCATTCCTGGTGGAACTTCATAGCAAAGTACAAAGTTCGTTTTGGATGGACAAAGTTAGTTGAAATAGACAGTTTTTGCATGAAAACTCATTCCTGGTGGAACTTCATAGCAAAGTACAAAGTTCGTTTTGGATGGACAAAGTTAGTTGAAATAGATAATTTTTGCATGAAAACTCATTCCTGGTGGAACTTCATAGCAAAGTACAAAGTTCGAATCAGATGGACGAATTAAGTTGAAATAGACAGTTTTTGTATGAAAACTCATTCCTGGTGGAACTTCATAGTAAAGTACAAAGTTCGTTTTGGATGGACAAAGTTAGTTGAAATAGACAGTTTTTGCATGAAAACTCATTCCAGGTGGAACTTCATAGCAAAGTACAAAGTTCGTTTTGGATGGACAAAGTTAGTTGAAATAGACAGTTTTTGCATGAAAACTCATTCCTGGTGGAACTTCATAGCAAAGTACAAAGTTCGAATCAGATGGACGAATTAAGTTGAAATAGACAGTTTTTGTATGAAAACTCATTCCTGGTGGAACTTCATAGTAAAGTACAAAGTTCGTTTTGGATGGACAAAGTTAGTTGAAATAGACAGTTTTTGCATGAAAACTCATTCCAGGTGGAACTTCATAGCAAAGTACAAAGTTCGTTTTGGATGGACAAAGTTAGTTGAAATAGACAGTTTTTGCATGAAAACTCATTCCTGGTGGAACTTCATAGCAAAGTACAAAGTTCGTTTTGGATGGACGAATTAAGTTGAAATAGACAGTTTTTGTATGAAAACTCATTCCTGGTGGAACTTCATAGCAAAGTACAAAGTTCGTTTTGGATGGATCAATTTAGTTGAAATAGACAGTTTTTGCATGAAAACTCATTCCTGGTGGAACTTCATAGCAAAGTACAAAGTTCGTTTTGGATGGATCAATTTAGTTGAAATAGACAGTTTTTGCATGAAAACTCATTCCTGGTGGAACTTCATAGCAAAGTACAAAGTTCGTTTTGGATGGACGAATTAAGTTGAAATAGACAGTTTTTGCATGAAAACTCATTCCTGGTGGAACTTCATAGCAAAGTACAAAGTTCGTTTTGGATGGACAAAGTTAGTTGAAATAGACAGTTTTTGCATGAAAACTCATTCCTGGTGGAACTTCATAGCAAAGTACAAAGTTCGTTTTGGATGGACAAAGTTAGTTGAAATAGACAGTTTTTGCATGAAAACTCATTCCTGGTGGAACTTCATAGCAAAGTACAAAGTTCGTTTTGGATGGACGAATTAAGTTGAAATAGACAGTTTTTGCATGAAAACTCATTCCTGGTGGAACTTCATAGCAAAGTACAAAGTTCGTTTTGAATGGACAAAGTTAGTTGAAATAGACAGTTTTTGCATGAAAACTCATTCCTGGTGGAACTTCATAGCAAAGTACAAAGTTCGTTTTGGATGGACAAAGTTAGTTGAAATAGACAGTTTTTGCATGAAAACTCATTCCTGGTGGAACTTCATAGCAAAGTACAAAGTTCGTTTTGGATGGACAAAGTTAGTTGAAATAGACAGTTTTTGCATGAAAACTCATTCCTGGTGGAACTTCATAGTAAAGTACAAAGTTCGTTTTGGATGGACAAAGTTAGTTGAAATTGACAGTTTTTGCATGAAAACTCATTCCAGGTGGAACTTCATAGCAAAGTACAAAGTTCGTTTTGGATTTACAAAGTTAGTTGAAATAGACAGTTTTTGCATAAAAACTCATTCCTGGTGGAACTTCATAGCAAAGTACAAAGTTCGTTTTGGATGGACGAATTAAGTTGAAATAGACAGTTTTTGCATAAAAACTCATTCCTGGTGGAACTTCATAGCAAAGTACAAAGTTCGTTTTGGATGGATCAATTTAGTTGAAATAGACAGTTTTTGCATGAAAACTCATTCCAGGTGGAACTTCATAGCAAAGTACAAAGTTCGTTTTGGATGGACAAAGTTAGTTGAAATAGACAGTTTTTGCATGAAAACTCATTCCTGGTGGAACTTCATAGCAAAGTACAAAGTTCGTTTTGGATGGACAAAGTTAGTTGAAATAGACAGTTTTTGCATTAAAAACTCATTCCTGGTGGAACTTCATAGCAAAGTACAAAGTTCGTTTTGGATGGATCAATTTAGTTGAAATAGACAGTTTTTGCATGAAAACTCATTCCTGGTGGAACTTCATAGCAAAGTACAAAGTTCGTTTTGGATGGACAAAGTTAGTTGAAATAGACAGTTTTTGCATGAAAACTCATTCCTGGTGGAACTTCATAGCAAAGTACAAAGTTCGTTTTGGATGGACGAATTAAGTTGAAATAGACAGTTTTTGCATAAAAACTCATTCCTGGTTGAACTTCATAGCAAAGTACAAAGTTCGTTTTGGATGGATCAATTTAGTTAAAATAGACAGTTTTTGCATGAAAACTCATTCCTGGTGGAACTTCATAGCAAAGTACAAAGTTCGTTTTGGATGGACAAAGTTAGTTGAAATAGACAGTTTTTGCATGAAAACTCATTCCTGGTGGAACTTCATAGCAAAGTACAAAGTTCGTTTTGGATGGACAAAGTTAGTTGAAATAGATAATTTTTGCATGAAAACTCATTCCTGGTGGAACTTCATAGCAAAGTACAAAGTTCGTTTTGGATGGACGAATTTAGTTGAAATAGACAGTTTTTGCATGAAACTCATTCCTGGTGGAACTTCATAGCAAAGTACAAAGTTCGTTTTGGATGGACAAAGTTAGTTGAAATAGATAATTTTTGCATGAAAACTCATTCCTGGTGGAACTTCATAGCAAAGTACAAAGTTCGTTTTGGATGGACGAATTAAGTTGAAATAGACAGTTTTTGCATAAAAACTCATTCCTGGTTGAACTTCATAGCAAAGTACAAAGTTCGTTTTGGATGGATCAATTTAGTTAAAATAGACAGTTTTTGCATGAAAACTCATTCCTGGTGGAACTTCATAGCAAAGTACAAAGTTCGTTTTGGATGGACAAAGTTAGTTGAAATAGACAGTTTTTGCATGAAAACTCATTCCTGGTGGAACTTCATAGCAAAGTACAAAGTTCGTTTTGGATGGACAAAGTTAGTTGAAATAGACAGTTTTTGCATAAAAACTCATTCCTGGTGGAACTTCATAGCAAAGTACAAAGTTCGTTTTGGATGGACAAAGTTAGTTGAAATAGACAGTTTTTGCATGAAAACTCATTCCTGGTGGAACTTCATAGCAAAGTACAAAGTTCGTTTTGGATGGATCAATTTAGTTGAAATAGACAGTTTTTGCATGAAAACTCATTCCTGGTGGAACTTCATAGCAAAGTACAAAGTTCGTATCGGATGGACGAATTTAGTTGAAATAGACAGTTTTTGCATGAAAACTCATTCCTGGTGGAACTTCATAGCAAAGTACAAAGTTCGTTTTGGATGGACGAATTAAGTTGAAATAGACTGTTTTTGCATGAAAACTCATTCCTGGTTGAACTTCATAGCAAAGTACAAAGTTCGTTTTGGATGGATCAATTTAGTTGAAATAGACAGTTTTTGCATGAAAACTCATTCCTGGTGGAACTTCATAGCAAAGTACAAAGTTCGTTTTGGATGGACAAAGTTAGTTGAAATAGACAGTTTTTGCATGAAAACTCATTCCTGGTGGAACTTCATAGCAAAGTACAAAGTTCGTTTTGGATGGACAAAGTTAGTTGAAATAGACAGTTTTTGCATGAAAACTCATTCCTGGTGGAACTTCATAGCAAAGTACAAAGTTCGTTTTGGATGGACGAATTAAGTTGAAATAGACAGTTTTTGCATGAAAACTCATTCCTGGTGGAACTTCATAGCAAAGTACAAAGTTCGTTTTGGCTGGATCAATTTAGTTGAAATAGACAGTTTTTGCATGAAAACTCATTCCTGGTGGAACTTCATAGCAAAGTACAAAGTTCGTTTTGGATGGATCAATTTAGTTGAAATAGACAGTTTTTGCATGAAAACTCATTCCTGGTGGAACTTCATAGCAAAGTACAAAGTTCGTTTTGGATGGATCAATTTAGTTGAAATAGACAGTTTTTGCATGAAAACTCATTCCTGGTGGAACTTCATAGCAAAGTACAAAGTTCGTTTTGGATGGACAAAGTTAGTTGAAATAGACAGTTTTTGCATGAAAACTCATTCCGGGTGGAACTTCATAGCAAAGTACAAAGTTCGTTTTGGATGGACGAATTAAGTTGAAATAGACAGTTTTTGCATGAAAACTCATTCCTGGTGGAACTTCATAGCAAAGTACAAAGTTCGTTTTGGCTGGATCAATTTAGTTGAAATAGACAGTTTTTGCATGAAAACTCATTCCTGGTGGAACTTCATAGCAAAGTACAAAGTTCGTTTTGGATGGATCAATTTAGTTGAAATAGACAGTTTTTGCATGAAAACTCATTCCTGGTGGAACTTCATAGCAAAGTACAAAGTTCGTTTTGGATGGACAAAGTTAGTTGAAATAGACAGTTTTTGCATAAAAACTCATTCCTGGTGGAACTTCATAGCAAAGTACAAAGTTCGTTTTGGATGGATCAATTTAGTTGAAATAGACAGTTTTTGCATGAAAACTCATTCCTGGTGGAACTTCATAGCAAAGTACAAAGTTCGTTTTGGATGGACAAAGTTAGTTGAAATAGACAGTTTTTGCATAAAAACTCATTCCTGGTGGAACTTCATAGCAAAGTACAAAGTTCGTTTTGGATGGATCAATTTAGTTGAAATAGACAGTTTTTGCATGAAAACTCATTCCTGGTGGAACTTCATAGCAAAGTACAAAGTTCGTTTTGGATGGACAAAGTTAGTTGAAATAGACAGTTTTTGCATGAAAACTCATTCCTGGTGGAACTTCATAGCAAAGTACAAAGTTCGTTTTGGATGGACAAAGTTAGTTGAAATAGACAGTTTTTGCATGAAAACTCATTCCTGGTGGAACTTCATAGCAAAGTACAAAGTTCGTTTTGGATGGACAAAGTTAGTGGAAATAGACAGTTTTTGCATAAAAACTCATTCCTGGTGGAACTTCATAGCAAAGTACAAAGTTCGTTTTGGATGGATCAATTTAGTTGAAATAGACAGTTTTTGCATGAAAACTCATTCCTGGTGGAACTTCATAGCAAAGTACAAAGTTCGTTTTGGATGGACAAAGTTAGTTGAAATAGACAGTTTTTGCATGAAAACTCATTCCTGGTGGAACTTCATAGCAAAGTACAAAGTTCGTTTTGGATGGACAAAGTTAGTTGAAATAGACAGTTTTTGCATAAAAACTCATTCCTGGTGGAACTTCATAGCAAAGTACAAAGTTCGTTTTGGATGGACGAATTAAGTTGAAATAGACAGTTTTTGTATGAAAACTCATTCCTGGTGGAACTTCATAGTAAAGTACAAAGTTCGTTTTGGATGGACAAAGTTAGTTGAAATAGACAGTTTTTGCATGAAAACTCATTCCAGGTGGAACTTCATAGCAAAGTACAAAGTTCGTTTTGGATTTACAAAGTTAGTTGAAATAGACAGTTTTTGCATAAAAACTCATTCCTGGTGGAACTTCATAGCAAAGTACAAAGTTCGTTTTGGATGGACGAATTAAGTTGAAATAGACAGTTTTTGCATGAAAACTCATTCCTGGTGGAACTTCATAGCAAAGTACAAAGTTCGTTTTGGATGGACGAATTAAGTTGAAATAGACAGTTTTTGCATAAAAACTCATTCCTGGTGGAACTTCATAGCAAAGTACAAAGTTCGTTTTGGATGGATCAATTTAGTTGAAATAGACAGTTTTTGCATGAAAACTCATTCCTGGTGGAACTTCATAGCAAAGTACAAAGTTCGTTTTGGATGGATCAATTAAGTTGAAATAGACAGTTTTTGTATGAAAACTCATTCCTGGTGGAACTTCATAGCAAAGTACAAAGTTCGAATCGGATGGACGAATTAAGTTGAAAAAGACAGTTTTTGCATGAAAACTCATTCCTGGTGGAACTTCATAGCAAAGTACAAAGTTCGTTTTGGATGGACAAAGTTAGTTGAAATAGACAGTTTTTGCATGAAAACTCATTCCTGGTGGAACTTCATAGCAAAGTACAAAGTTCGTTTTGGATGGACAAAGTTAGTTGAAATAGACAGTTTTTGCATGAAAACTCATTCCTGGTGGAACTTCATAGCAAAGTACAAAGTTTGAATCGGATGGACGAATTAAGTTGAAATAGACAGTTTTTGCATGAAAACTCATTCCTGGTGGAACTTCATAGCAAAGAACAAAGTTCGTTTTGGATGGATCAATTTAGTTGACATAGCCAGTTTTTGCATAAAAACTCATTCCTGGTGGAACTTCATAGCAAAGTACAAAGTTCGTTTTGGATGGACGAATTAAGTTGAAATAGACAGTTTTTGCATGAAAACTCATTCCTGGTGGAACTTCATAGCAAAGTACAAAGTTCGTTTTGGATGGACAAAGTTAGTTGAAATAGACAGTTTTTGCATGAAAACTCATTCCTGGTGGAACTTCATAGCAAAGTACAAAGTTCGTTTTGGATGGACAAAGTTAGTTGAAATAGACAGTTTTTGCATGAAAACTCATTCCTGGTGGAACTTCATAGCAAAGTACAAAGTTCGTTTTGGATGGATCAATTTAGTTGAAATAGACAGTTTTTGCATGAAAACTCATTCCTGCTGGAACTTCATAGCAAAGTACAAAGTTCGTTTTGGATGGACAAAGTTAGTTGAAATAGACAGTTTTTGCATGAAAACTTATTCCTGGTGGAACTTCATAGCAAAGTACAAAGTTCGTTTTGGATGGACAAAGTTAGTTGAAATAGACAGTTTTTGCATGAAAACTCATTCCTGGTGGAACTTCATAGCAAAGTACAAAGTTCGTTTTGGATGGACAAAGTTAGTTGAAATAGACAGTTTTTGCATAAAAACTCATTCCTGGTGGAACTTCATAGCAAAGTACAAAGTTCGTTTTGGATGGACAAAGTTAGTTGAAATAGACAGTTTTTGCATGAATACTCATTCCTGGTGGAACTTCATAGCAAAGTACAAAGTTCGTTTTGGATGGACAAAGTTAGTTGAAATAGACAGTTTTTGCATGAAAACTCATTCCTGGTGGAACTTCGTAGCAAAGTACAAAGTTCGTTTTGGATGGACAAAGTTAGTTGAAATAGACTGTTTTTGCATGAAAACTCATTCCTGGTGGAACTTCATAGCAAAGTACAAAGTTCGTTTTGGATGGACAAAGTTAGTTGAAATAGACAGTTTTTGCATGAAAACTCATTCCTGGTGGAACTTCATAGCAAAGTACAAAGTTCGTTTTGGATGGATCAATTTAGTTGAAATAGACAGTTTTTGCATGAAAACTCATTCCTGCTGGAACTTCATAGCAAAGTACAAAGTTCGTTTTGGATGGACAAAGTTAGTTGAAATAGACAGTTTTTGCATGAAAACTCATTCCTGGTGGAACTTCATAGCAAAGTACAAAGTTCGTTTTGGATGGACAAAGTTAGTTGAAATAGACAGTTTTTGCATGAAAACTCATTCCTGGTGGAACTTCATAGCAAAGTACAAAGTTCGTTTTGGATGGACAAAGTTAGTTGAAATAGACAGTTTTTGCATAAAAACTCATTCCTGGTGGAACTTCATAGCAAAGTACAAAGTTCGTTTTGGATGGACAAAGTTAGTTGAAATAGACAGTTTTTGCATGAAAACTCATTCCTGGTGGAACTTCATAGCAAAGTACAAAGTTCGTTTTGGATGGACAAAGTTAGTTGAAATAGACAGTTTTTGCATGAAAACTCATTCCTGGTGGAACTTCGTAGCAAAGTACAAAGTTCGTTTTGGATGGACAAAGTTAGTTGAAATAGACTGTTTTTGCATGAAAACTCATTCCTGGTGGAACTTCATAGCA
Organism: Anopheles moucheti; assembly: GCF_943734755.1. NCBI lineage: Eukaryota > Metazoa > Arthropoda > Insecta > Diptera > Culicidae > Anopheles > Anopheles moucheti. The sequence continues at coordinate 296,241 of NW_026453654.1, forward strand.
AAGTACAAAGTTCGTTTTGGATGGATCAATTCAGTTGAAATAGACAGTTTTTGCATGAAAACTCATTCCTGGTGGAACTTCATAGCAAAGTACAAAGTTCGTTTTGGATGGACGAATTAAGTTGAAATAGACAGTTTTTGCATGAAAACTCATTCCTGGTGGAACTTCATAGCAAAGTACAAAGTTCGTTTTGGATGGACAAAGTTAGTTGAAATAGACAGTTTTTGCATGAAAACTCATTCCTGGTGGAACTTCATAGCAAAGTACAAAGTTCGTTTTGGATGGACAAAGTTAGTTGAAATAGACAGTTTTTGCATGAAAACTCATTCCTGGTGGAACTTCATAGCAAAGTACAAAGTTCGTTTTGGATGGACAAAGTTAGTTGAAATAGACAGTTTTTGCATGAAAACTCATTCCTGGTGGAACTTCATAGCAAAGTACAAAGTTCGTTTTGGATGGATCAATTTAGTTGAAATAGACAGTTTTGCATGAAAACTCATTCCTGGTGGAACTTCATAGCAAAGTACAAAGTTCGTTTTGGATGGACAAAGTTAGTTGAAATAGACAGTTTTTGCATGACAACTCATTCCTGGTGGAACTTCATAGCAAAGTACAAAGTTCGTTTTGGATGGACAAAGTTAGTTGAAATAGACAGTTTTTGCATGAAAACCCATTCCTGGTGGAACTTCATAGCAAAGTACAAAGTTCGTTTTGGATGGACAAAGTTAGTTGAAATAGACAGTTTTTGCATGAAAACTCATTCCTGGTGGAACTTCATAGCAAAGAACAAAGTTCGTTTTGGATGGATCAATTTAGTTGAAATAGACAGTTTTTGCATGAAAACTCATTCCTGGTGGAACTTCATAGCAAAGTACAAAGTTCGAATCGGATGGACGAATTAAGTTGAAAAAGACTGTTTTTGCATGAAAACTCATTCCTGGTGGAACTTCATAGCAAAGTACAAAGTTCGTTTTGGATGGACAAAGTTAGTTGAAATAGACAGTTTTTGCATGAAAACTCATTCCTGGTGGAACTTCATAGCAAAGTACAAAGTTCGTTTTGGATGGACAAAGTAAGTTGAAATAGACAGTTTTTGCATAAAAACTCATTCCTGGTGGAACTTCATAGCAAAGTACAAAGTTCGTTTTGGATGGACAAAGTTAGTTGAAATAGACAGTTTTTATATGAAAACTCATTCCTGGTGGAACTTCATAGCAAAGTACAAAGTTCGTTTTGGATGGACAAAGTTAGTTGAAATAGCCAGTTTTTGCATGAAAACTCATTCCTGGTGGAACTTCATAGCAAAGTACAAAGTTCGAATCGGATGGACGAATTAAGTTGAAATAGACTGTTTTTGCATGAAAACTCATTCCTGGTGGAACTTCATAGCAAAGTACAAAGTTCGTTTTGGATGGACAAAGTTAGTTGAAATAGACAGTTTTTGCATAAAAACTCATTCCTGGTGGAACTTCATAGCAAAGTACAAAGTTCGTTTTGGATGGACGAATTAAGTTGAAATAGACAGTTTTTGTATGAAAACTCATTCCTGGTGGAACTTCATAGTAAAGTACAAAGTTCGTTTTGGATGGACAAAGTTAGTTGAAATAGACAGTTTTTGCATGAAAACTCATTCCAGGTGGAACTTCATAGCAAAGTACAAAGTTCGTTTTGGATTTACAAAGTTAGTTGAAATAGACAGTTTTTGCATAAAAACTCATTCCTGGTGGAACTTCATAGCAAAGTACAAAGTTCGTTTTGGATGGACGAATTAAGTTGAAATAGACAGTTTTTGCATGAAAACTCATTCCTGGTGGAACTTCATAGCAAAGTACAAAGTTCGTTTTGGATGGACGAATTAAGTTGAAATAGACAGTTTTTGCATAAAAACTCATTCCTGGTGGAACTTCATAGCAAAGTACAAAGTTCGTTTTGGATGGATCAATTTAGTTGAAAAAGACAGTTTTTGCATGAAAACTCATTCCTGGTGGAACTTCATAGCAAAGTACAAAGTTCGTTTTGGATGGATCAATTTAGTTGAAATAGACAGTTTTTGTATGAAAACTCATTCCTGGTGGAACTTCATAGCAAAGTACAAAGTTCGAATCGGATGGACGAATTAAGTTGAAATAGACAGTTTTTGCATGAAAACTCATTCCTGGTGGAACTTCATAGCAAAGTACAAAGTTCGTTTTGGATGGACAAAGTTAGTTGAAATAGACAGTTTTTGCATAAAAACTCATTCCTGGTGGAACTTCATAGCAAAGTACAAAGTTCGTTTTGGATGGACAAAGTTAGTTGAAATAGACAGTTTTTGCATGAAAACTCATTCCTGGTGGAACTTCATAGCAAAGTACAAAGTTCGAATCGGATGGACGAATTAAGTTGAAATAGACAGTTTTTGCATGAAAACTCATTCCTGGTGGAACTTCATAGCAAAGAACAAAGTTCGTTTTGGATGGATCAATTTAGTTGACATAGCCAGTTTTTGCATAAAAACTCATTCCTGGTGGAACTTCATAGCAAAGTACAAAGTTCGTTTTGGATGGACGAATTAAGTTGAAATAGACAGTTTTTGCATGAAAACTCATTCCTGGTGGAACTTCATAGCAAAGTACAAAGTTCGTTTTGGATGGACAAAGTTAGTTGAAATAGACAGTTTTTGCATGAAAACTCATTCCTGGTGGAACTTCATAGCAAAGTACAAAGTTCGTTTTGGATGGACAAAGTTAGTTGAAATAGACAGTTTTTGCATGAAAACTCATTCCTGGTGGAACTTCATAGCAAAGTACAAAGTTCGTTTTGGATGGATCAATTTAGTTGAAATAGACAGTTTTTGCATGAAAACTCATTCCTGCTGGAACTTCATAGCAAAGTACAAAGTTCGTTTTGGATGGACAAAGTTAGTTGAAATAGACAGTTTTTGCATGAAAACTCATTCCTGGTGGAACTTCATAGCAAAGTACAAAGTTCGTTTTGGATGGACAAAGTTAGTTGAAATAGACAGTTTTTGCATGAAAACTCATTCCTGGTGGAACTTCATAGCAAAGTACAAAGTTCGTTTTGGATAGACAAAGTTAGTTGAAATAGACAGTTTTTGCATAAAAACTCATTCCTGGTGGAACTTCATAGCAAAGTACAAAGTTCGTTTTGGATGGACAAAGTTAGTTGAAATAGACAGTTTTTGCATGAAAACTCATTCCTGGTGGAACTTCATAGCAAAGTACAAAGTTCGTTTTGGATGGACAAAGTTAGTTGAAATAGACAGTTTTTGCATGAAAACTCATTCCTGGTGGAACTTCGTAGCAAAGTACAAAGTTCGTTTTGGATGGACAAAGTTAGTTGAAATAGACAGTTTTTGCATGAAAACTCATTCCTGGTGGAACTTCATAGCAAAGTACAAAGTTCGTTTTGGATGGATCAATTCAGTTGAAATAGACAGTTTTTGCATGAAAACTCATTCCTGGTGGAACTTCATAGCAAAGTACAAAGTTCGTTTTGGATGGACGAATTAAGTTGAAATAGACAGTTTTTGCATGAAAACTCATTCCTGGTGGAACTTCATAGCAAAGTACAAAGTTCGTTTTGGATGGACAAAGTTAGTTGAAATAGACAGTTTTTGCATGAAAACTCATTCCTGGTGGAACTTCATAGCAAAGTACAAAGTTCGTTTTGGATGGACAAAGTTAGTTGAAATAGACAGTTTTTGCATGAAAACTCATTCCTGGTGGAACTTCATAGCAAAGTACAAAGTTCGTTTTGG